>NC_056628.2:28853327-29182327 GCF_002870075.4 Lactuca sativa
GCCCTCTATAAGATCCGCCAATGTTGCCAAACACATATTTTATTTGTTTTATTCTTTTATGTTCAGAAAATGAATTTGCAAATAAAGATATATAATTATTTTGTATAGTTTAAAAAAAAACACATTAGCATTTTTAAATTATAGTTGAGTAGATAAAAACGCGTTGTTATATACAAAAAATTAAATACAATAATGTTTTTATTAATTTGGTGGATCGAGTTTGCTTTCTTCTTTCACTGTTTCACAGAATGTGGAATTTGAGACTTTGATACGGATGATTGGCTTTTTATAGAAACATTATACATTGGCACACAATCTTAATTGGAGAATTAATGGGTCACTTAATTTTCTTTGATTTTTTGCCATGCAGTGACATTTAAGTTATTCCCATCATATCACATGTAGTTTTGGAGAGAATATTAAACGCATTCTCCATTATGTTTTTAGTGTTTATATATATAGTTTATTAATTTTGTTGTAAATATTGTATATAAACATCCATTCCACAATTTCAATAGTAAGTCAAGTATTTCCCATCATATCACATGTAGTTTCAGCCCTTTTCAATATATAAACGAGTTTAACGAATATATGAAGTTAACTAATTACATTCGCTACACACATGCACTGTTACCTTCGGGTCAAACATTGGAAACCCCTATCATTTTCACGTCGTCATCAACTTTCAGAAATAATCAAACAACCATGCCTTGAGTTCATATATGATCGGTGTGAAAAGAAAATTTGGTTCATTATTATTATTTTTTTACAGAATCAATATTAGTTTTCCGTAAGTTTAAAATTAGTGATCTATGAGAATTAAGAGTTTAAAGAACATTTTATCTGTTTTATGAACATCTTAACCAACAAAAATCTTTATATAACATAGAATTTAGTTATTTGAGATTTTGAGAATTTTGGCTTTTAGGTTTTTTTTTTCTAAAAAAAAATTTCAAATTATAGAAAATCCTTAGGAACTTAAAGCTTCTAGTTTAGACAAAGATTGTGTTTGGCTCACAGCCACAAACAAATTTATTTTTCAAACTTGACAAATAAAATAATAGCTTATTATAAGCTATCTTTTTGAAAAATTATTTTGACTGTTAGTTTTTTTAAAAATTTCATAAATATACATTTAATTTCTAAATATTATTTTATATTTTCAAGATAACTTATCAATTAATTTTTATAATATTATTTCTTTTACCAGTTACCTTATAGGCTAACAAATAATTTTTAGTTAACGTTAACTTTTTAACTATCAATTGTTTTCATCTATTATGCCAAAAGTAGCAAAAAAAAATAATAATAATAAAAAAATAAAAAATAAAAAAAACTCATAACTCAAAACCTGGTTCAAGTCATTTTTGAGAGTTTTCAGGAGATTTTAAATTTTAACTTTTAATTTTTTATGTTTTATGTCAAGTTTCAAATTATTTTTCATATACACTTCTATATAAATAAAAGTTATAGTTTCAAACTATCAGTCTCTAACTTGTAATTAGTTTTGTTAAAAATACACTAAGTTTGAAATACGGTTTCATTCTATTTTAATTAATTCTACAAAGAAAATATTTGATATATTTTGACAATAATTGACAAATTAAAGATTTAATCTTCAAATGACATGAACGGTATTTAATTTTACTATTTTCTTTATAATTACAACAATCCGACAACCTAATTTCAATTTAATAAATTCGGTAATTAAGAAAATCATGAGAAATACATTTAAAATTACTAAAATATATACAAAACTCAAATATTGTTTTTAAATTAAAATTAGGATAACCTTTTATGGATAAAAAGAATAAAAGTTGGAAGCTCCTTATTTGACGACGATACTTGTAGTTGAAAATCTCTCAGTTTCGACCAATCACTTGTCAAAGAAAACCCTAGCTGCTGCTGCTGCTACCCTACCACCGCTAAAACCACCTCAAAAATATGGCAACAGATGGCTCGAAAAACGGCAACAGATCACAATTGCTTTACACAACAATCTTTCTCATTCTCTTCTTCATTTGCCTCAATACCCAATTCAATTTCTTCACGTTTTCTTCTCTAAAAACCTATTTAATCTCTCCCTCTCCGGCGCCACCACCGCTGCCGCTGTCCACCAGCCATGTAAGTATATATGCTAGTTATACAGCAGCAGTGACATTTCCGCCTCTGCCACCGTTTTAGAATACACATAAAATGATGTTATTCTCTATTCACTGATCGCAACTTATGTTATGTTTTTTAATTGTTTGTTTATGGGATATACTTGTTTTTGAAGGTGATCAAGAAGGATGAAACTGTGGAGGAACGATTGGCTAGGGCTCGTTTTGCCATACTAGAAGCCGGTAGAATGAAGCGATATAAGATGCCATGGCGGTTTAATGACCGGAGTTTTACTCCGAGAGGATCCGTTTACAGAAACCCATACGCTTTTCATCAGTTAAGACTCATGCTCTACACTTTCATTTGTTAATTTTTCATGCATATGTTGCCTTTATAAAGTGGTTAAGTTGTGGGTATATAACAGTATCACTTATCTTAGAGATCATGACTTCATATCTTACTCTTTGATGTGAAACTGAATTACAACTTATTTTTCTCCCAAGAAATCAAAACAAAGAGACACACGCATGGTTTTTCTATCAAAATAACTTGAAATATCGCTACTTCCCAAAGAAATCATTTCTTATAGATGTATGATCAAACTTCACCATATATGTAAGATATATGATTACTTATTTCTTTTGGAAGTAGCAATATTTCTAGTTATTTTGATAGAAAAACCATGCGTGTGTCCAAATGTTTTGAGTTCTTGGGAGTAATGGGATCGAGGGAACAAGTTGGTATGGAGCTTTTGGGACCAAGCATGTGGTAAGTGGCAACCTTAGTGTTTTTGGTTCTTTTTATTTGATTTAGATCAGAAGGAAATGATGCAAATTGAGTACTAGGATTACAACATATTAGTACCCCCGAGACATATATTTTAATACTATTAGACATGTCTTCATATATATATATATATATATATATATATATATATATATATATATATATATATATATATATATATATATATATATATATATATATATATATATATATATATATATATATATATATATATATATATATATATATATATATATATATATATATATATATATATATATGCTCAAAAGAGAACCATTATAAATGTTTCTCCAAAAACCCAATTTTTTTTTTTTTTTCAAATTTAAAGTTTATTTTTTATCAAAAAAAACTAAAAATATTTAAATTCATAACTTCGTACTGTGAATGCTAAAAAATAAATTATATATTTTTTGGATTTACTATGTGAATTCAAATTCACATTGTAAATATACACAGATTTATAATGTGAATTTGACGGAAAAAAATTAAGTTTTTATTGAATTTGATATCTTTGGAAAACGGATAAAAAATTATAAATTTATGTATTTTTAGTTTATTTTATTGATAAAAATTAAGCTCTAAACATGTACTGGCTTTGTTGTAATTATAACAGTAAGGTCAATAAACTAAAATTTTTATACTAAATATGTCAATGTTCTTGTAATTTTATGTTAAGAAAACACTCATATAAGCACTTGGTGACCGGCTTAAATCTTACTTACCAAATGACCCATATAAGTAGGGGTTAATATGGCACGATATCGATTTTTCCTTAAACACTATAACATATCGATTATATTTTGTATAATTTTTTTGCTATCAGCACCATAAAAATATTTTTTTAACAACTTGTTTGGCTACAAAAATTTAGGCCGGTACCAATTTTATAAAGTATATACAAACTTTTTCAAAATTTATATTATAAGTTTTAACCACCAACAAATATATCATGTATTTTGATGTTTAGTAAAGAAACTAATTACATGATTAATTTAATTTACTAAATAATTCTATCAAAGTAACACTGAAATGACTTTCATATTTTTAATTTATTTCGGTAATAACTATTGATCATACGGGGATAAATGACTTATAACATGCTATTATAATTATAAACATGACACATATTTGACAATAAAAATATTGGATTTTGTTTTATTTATCGTAAAGTAGGAACTCAAAAACGGATAGGAACCATGAGGAAATTTTGTGGCCTTAACATTGAAAAAATAAACGCCAGGATTTGATTTTTTATTTATCGTCAAAAGTTTGCGAGATGATATGATATTTTCATAATTAATTGCGTGATTTTGATAATTTTCGGGGAATTTTAATTGTTTGGAGGTTATAAATGACAAAAACAAAAAAATTAAAAGAAAAAAGAAAAAAAAAATGAAAATTTGGCTATGTAGCCTCTCCAGGAGCTGACATGTGCTCCAACCCCTCAGCATGACAAGTGTCCATCTTTTATTGGTTAGTGGGTTTTTTTTTTGTTTTTTTTTCTACCCGCTTAGTTTTTCTGTTATTACTTTTTTTTTTCTTTGAAAAAAAATTCTGAAAAAAAAGCCAAAGTTATTAAACTTAATTCTCTACAAAATGAGTACAATCATGAATTTAAATATATATATATATATATATATATATAGTTTTTTATTTTTTATATTTATAAAAAAAACCCAGAAAAAAATCTCCAAAATTTATAAAAATTTAAGGAATACTTCTGATCACTATTCTAATAACTTTGTAAAAAGAATTTTTAAAAAATAAGATGTTTTAGATACCAAACATGATTTTAAAAGATTAAAAGTTTTTTTAAAAAAAATGTTGAACATAATATGATGCAAACAGAGATGATTCTAAATATTTATGTTACAAAAGTATTATGATTCAATATGTTTATGAACCTTATCTTGTTATGTTCCAAAAATATTTTAATACAAATATTTAATGACCATTCATTATTATATTTTTTATGATTCAAAATTAAATTATTCAAAAAATATAATGATCTAAATGTTGTATTGAAAAAAAAAACTTTATTTAATTCGATATATTATGATTCGAATTAATATGATTAAAAAAAATGTATGATACATAATATCATTATGATTCACAATACTATGATTCCAAATTTTATGATCCAAAAATAATATGATTCAAAAAAAAATATGAATCGAAAATATTGTGATACTTAATATTCTTCTTATTTAAAATCTTATAATGGTTAAACATTAAAAACTCAAACTGATATTAAGTTTGAAAATAAAAATATATAAAAAAAAAACCTCTGTTGTCTTCAAGTGTGTAGTAAAGATATTAAAAAAACAAAAAAAAAAAATAATTAAAGAAAAACTAAAAAAATAATAAACTCCAAAATAAGTTTAAAAAAATGAAAAACATTAAAACCGAGCATATATCTATTGAAAAAAATAATTTTTGAAATTTTTTTTATCGAAAAACAAAATAATAATAATAATAATAGTAATAATAATAATAATAATAACGAAAAAAAACCCAAAATAAATGAAAAAGAAAAGAAAAACTCTTATAAATAACGTTTTATAGACGTTCGTCGCATATGATTATTTTGTCGAGTTCGTATTATGTTTCATGCACGTGCGAACGCGTCACGAACAAGTAAATATGTGTGACGTTTATGCGTTTGACGAAATAATTGGTGGAGAAAAATCCTCACGATTCCTCCTAATTTTTGGGTTCGTACTGGATATATATATATATATATATATATATATATATATATATATATATATATATATATATATATCGGTACTACTAACTAAACATATTGGCTACCAACTTTTTTGGTTCAGTTGATTAAACGTTTGTTGATTTTCATTGATTAATTTTTAACAACCTACATATAAAGGTAGATGAAGTACATTTATCCCACCCTTTCAAACCAAATGTCACCTAATTACCACATATTTTTTTTCACTCCTTTTTCTTTCATCCATCACAACCAAAAACTTATAGGAATTTATGTATGTCATCCGTTCCAACTAAACAATTAAATATATTCTTAAAGAATTAGATAATTACGAAAGTCAAAAAAATAAAACTAAAATTTAAAATAATATTTTATTAAAAATGATAAATTACAACAAAAATTTAATAAAATTATAAAACAACAATTAAAATCCTAAGATGATAATTAAATCGAAAAATAAAATTGTACAACTCCCAACCATAAATCGCGACAATTTGTCGTTTTCTCGTGAGTACCACACTCGACAGTCTTTCGGGTGAATGGTCATTTGGCTGAAGAAAGAACCACATATTTTTCTCATGCGTATCTCCTCTTCCAATAATGTCATTTTCTTTGCTTGATAACTTCGATGATACATAATTTTTTTCCCTCTAGGTGTTGTTTTCTCTCATCCGCCTCTACTTTGTTTTGATAGGGGAGGCAAAAAAATTTTTGTGAAAAGATCTATTATTTCATGAGGAGGTAAGGATGTGGAAGCCACTTTCTTCCTTTTCCGTTGCCTCCGTTCCGGTATTTCAACAAGAACCACTTCAACCTTTACATTGATATCATATGTAAATTGTAAATCTGAAGAGGTTGTGTATATGTTTGATTCAAATGTTTTTGTCTTTTTATTTATAAGTAGGGGGTACTCTTATCATATTTTTCGACATGTAACAATTTGTTGTGAAATTTTAATATATCATGTGCCTTTTCATGTGGAAAAGCTTCTTGTTTAAAGAGTTTTCAATAGTCACATTGTGCAAACTTTAAAATATCAAGCTCTGATCTTCTGCTCAAACGATTGTTCATTACTTCATTTTTTGGTTGAAGATATAATTGAAGTTGTTAACTTTCGCCTGAAATCCTTTAATTTGAAGTTCCATACATGTACAATTCGAACCCTCCATTTTCCGTTTAAAGTGTTCCAGAACTCACTCCAAACAATCTGCTCTTTGTTAATTTCCACGTTCATTGTCTTCTGATATGTCGAAATAAACCATTATCAACGTCATTTCTGTTTAAACAATTTTTTGGATTTTTGATGTTTCGTATAATTTCGTGAGGTGTTAAGGATAGATTTGTAGCTTAAGTCTTCGTTTTGGGTTTGACGGATAGAGGTTTTTCGTCACTTGATTCTTTTTTTTTTTTTTTTTTTTTTTTTTAGCATCACAAAATTGTGATGCTTCATGAGTTTAATGTTGGATTGTGGGGGAACATATTAAATGCATAATTATATTGAGATAACTAAAATTGGTTATATGAATGTTGCATTGGTAATTGGCTATATCAGGGTTGATATGGTTGGAACCAGGGATGATTTTGGGTTGTGGGAATGAAATATGAGAAATCTTGAGAACCGTTTCCAATTTTGTTGCATCGGTTGCGTGTTTGGCTTGAACCATTTTTTTAGATTTGTCATGACTAAAATCCATTTGAAATGGAATTGGGGATAGTTGGAATAAAAGTGGATAAAATGTGTAGTTGTTGAAATGGTTAAGTGTGGTATTTATAGTTTGTAAAAAGGAATAAAAGAATAAAAAATGAGTGTTGGACAACGGTCAAGTAAAGTGAGAGTAGAGAGAGGTGGTATGGGACAACATTGGGTAACTCACTCATTCTTCTGATGAATTTTCGGTATTGCATATTGATAGAGTCGTATAGCTGGTGGTACCACCTTGAACTCACATGTCGTCTAGCTATGATTTCGTACACACTAATTGAAAAAGAAAGTTAATTTACTCTGATGAAATATGAAAGTACAGTTACTACATCATCGATTTTCTTTTCTAATATAAGAAAAACACGACCTACAAATTTTGTTATTTATGTCTACCACCCTAATAAACTAACCCGAAAAGCCTAAGTACTAGGTTCATACGGGGTGTTGTTTTTCTTATAAACAAGTTTTTCCTAAGGTAATCGACATATATGCCGTATTTGGCAATTTGGGAGTACAAGCTTATTTTTTTTTTTATTTTGTATAAATTCACAATCGAAAAGCTACTTCAATTAGCTCTCGAGAGTTTTTAGGAGTTTTTGAGAAATTTTAGACAATAGTAGATCAAGTTTGTAAATATATAGAGTTACATAAAAAACTAAAAGATATTTATATTAGCTTTTGGATTGTGATATTTTTGTTTAAACCAAGTGTTAAGCTTATACTTTTTCTTTAATCTAAGTTTTTTTAAAGCTCTCAACAACATAGTGTGGAAAATACTCTTTAATTATGTTTTATTTGATTCTATAACTTTCATAAACTTATATTTATTTTTGGCAAACAATTGTACATGAATACAAGCTTCAATGCTTCAAGCTTCCACTATCTTTGCCAATATATCGAGAATCTATGAATGATAGATTTAACTAAAGATTTTACTTAACTTGTTGTCAAAGATTTATTATATTTCTTGAATATAACGCAGGAGCCATATAGAGATGGAGAAGAGTTTCAAAGTATGGGCATACAAGGAAGGAGAACTTCCCATTTTCCATGGAGGACCTATGAACAATATATACTCCAGCGAAGGCCAAATCATGGACGAAATCGAGAGCCAAAAAAGCAGATTTCTTGCTCAAAACCCTGAAGAAGCCCTTGTGTTCTTCCTCCCTGTCAGCGTGGTTTCCATTCGACATTATCTTTACAGATCTCATGCTGATTATGATCGTCGAATTATCCAGGATGTTGTTACTGATTACATTGGTGTGTTGTCACACAAGTACCCTTATTGGAATAGAAGCAGTGGAGCTGATCACTTCTTCGTTAGCTGTCATGATTGGGTATACATGTGATCATCTGTTTAAATTTTCATTAACTCCTATACCATGAATATCCAAGAATCAAATTTAGGTTCCATATAACCATATTGATTGAACAACAACTTCATTACTTTTTCAGGCACCAGATGTTACAGCGACGAACCCTAAATTGTATGAACACTTCATTCGTGTCCTTTGCAATGCCAATAGTTCTGAAGGTTTTCGGCCGGAAAGAGACGTCTCCTTGCCGGAGCTCAACATTCCTTACGAACACCTAGGACCACCCCTCATCGGACAACCCCCTGAAAACCGTTCCATCCTTGCATTTTTTGCAGGTGGAAGCCATGGACAAGTAAGAAAATATTTGTTCGAAATTTGGGATGGAAAAGATGAGGAGATTCAAGTCTTCAAATACCTCCCGAAAACCCTAAATTACACGGAATTAATGGGAAGAGCGAAGTTTTGTTTATGCCCTAGTGGATGGGAAGTAGCAAGCCCTAGAATAGTTGAATCGATCTCTTCAGGTTGTGTTCCGGTGATCGTTTCTGATCATTATGTGTTGCCATTCAGTGACGTTCTTGACTGGAGCAAGTTTTCTGTTCATGTTCCGGTGAAAAAGATACCGGAAATCAAGAAAATCTTGGAAGGGGTTGGGATCGATGAGTATATTAAAATGCAGAAAATGGTGATGAAGGTGCAAAGACATTTTATAATTCATAGACCATCGAGAGCATATGATTTGATAGACATGGTGCTTCATTCGGTTTGGTTGAGAAGGCTCAATGTAAAACTCTCTTAGTTTTTATTATTAGATGGATATATTGAAGAAATATCTATATTTATCATAATAGAGAATTTAAATTAATATAGTATGGTTTAAGATAAATATTTATAATGTTAATTATAACGATCGATTTAATTAGAACTGATCACAATGGTTAATTAATTAGGATTCTACAAATGATCCTAGAACACATGGTTATAAAATTTTGAGCTATGTTTTATTTGAGTATTTAAAAAATAATAATCCTAATTAGATTGTAATTATTATATGCGTGGAAGGGTATTTTGAATTTATTAAGAAAGGAAAATACATGTTCAATTTTTAAAAACATTACAAAACGTAGAATCTCTATATAAATCCCATTTAGTATATGCATATATAGATACATAAATCGATAACTTGGTCTAATAGTTATACAACAAACACATAAATATATCATCAATCATTATATAATTATACACAAACAAAATTCATATGGTGTTTTAGAACATATTATTAATTTGATAAAAAAAAGTATCCAGGTCTTTGTTTTTGTTATTTAATAAAAACATTAAAACTAAACTTAACTGGATTAGTTGGTTACACAATATTATTATTATTATCTCTCCATTGTATAAAACCGCAAACAACTAATGTTATTATGTTTCTTAATCCGATGAAATATATAATTTTCTTTTGGTGCACATGTATAATTATATCAGTATATATTTTCAAAAAAAGAAAACTGATTCTTCTCAATATCTCATATAATCGAACTTGGCACATTCATTATTCATTTATAAATGAATACAAAATTGATGGAAAAACATCTACTTTGCAAAATGTTTGGGGAAGTGATATCATATCATATCATCAAACACTTTCAAAATAATGAAAACTAAATAAATCCTAATACAGAGATCAATTTAATATAGACTAGAAAACTAATCTTAAACCAAAAACAATTTAGAGACAAAGACAAAAAAGTGACTAATCCTTCTAAGATTTTTTTCAATATTTAAGCAAATATGTTTTACTCACTTAGTGAAAAACTTATCTATGTGGAATTGTAAACTTATTATTCCTCATATAACAAAACAACTCGATACAAATAACTTATCAAATTACCATAAAAGAATGTCAAAAAAATGCAAGAACTTTTTTCAAAGGCTTTGAATTCAAAAACCCTAATAAATCAAATTTCCCATTTGTTTCTGGTTTTCATCATAGACAAGCTGGAAGTGCAAACCCCTTGCAAACAAATGCCAGAACAATGTACACTATCACCAGGAGAAGAATTACCATAGCAACCCTACATTTAAAGTCCATTAATTAATTATATTAGCTCAATAATCTATAAAGATAATGTATATATAGGTTAGAGGATATATATATACATAAGTTTGACATTTTTCCACCACATTGTATTCCTGAATCTTCTAGACTGCTTTCTGAATCGAAAAGTATTCGTTTGCATATTTGCAGTTTTATCAACAAGTGTTTCCAATCGATCACCCCTCTCAAGAACTTTATCAATATTTTGAATCATCACACTTCTTACCTGTTTATAAAAGCATACAATTTCATCTTTCTTGTTCAAGATCAAAGAGGTATTACTATTTAGTTTACAAAAATTGATTTAACAAAAGTATTGGAATGTTAGTTAAGGAAACTCACCTGACTCATTTCACCTTTTAAACGGTTTATCCTGTCTGCATTGGGATCACTGGAGTAATATTCCATTTGTTGGCTCAAAACCCTAGAAAACTCATCATTCATTTCATAAGCTTGGGCTGTTAGAACTGCTCGACCATATGTTCTAACAAATCTCTGATGAATCTCTTCAAGAAATGTAAATGGAATTCGTCCTGTAAAATATAGATATTGCCACTATTGATCATATTCTGCCAACCATCAATTGTTTTAATGAACTTGAAATTGAAAAAGAGTAGAAGTGAAATGATTGAATGTGTTTATGTGATCACTGATATTATATGTCAATATCAAGTATTGGATTTTATGGATCTACGATTCCCTGTGTGGAAGGAACTGGATTCAAATTTCAAATTATAAACATAAACGACCTTCATAAGGCAACAATGCTGCTCGAAGAACCCTAGATTATCAAAATCAAATCAGATATGAAAGTTTCAAATTGAATTACTGTGGACAGAATAGCGAGACCTGATCTTCGGCTCAAATCATACAATATGATCACAAACTCATCTAATGGAAATGAATCGATCTTATAATAATAATAATAGAACGAATTTTAAGCAAACAATAAGAACAGAGCTGTTATTATTAGCTTACTTCCGGCATCATCATCAGCCATACAGAGAATAGTGAGGCCATCAGTCCGTTTAACGTGAAAAATATACCGATCTTGCGAATACGAAACATTCATATCATTGTTTCCGGGGATTTTCTCGAGAATTTGTCTGGCGATGGTGCTCGCGTTGGTCGACGTACCACTGAATTCCGCCAACAGAACAGATCCTCTGGCCACCAGCGTGTAAAGAATCGTCATCTCTACCTTGACACAAATGTAGAGAATTTGATAAAGCAAATGAGAGATTGTGATAGTGGAGAGGGAAATTTGGATTTGTTATGTTAGAATTCAGTGGAAAAGGAGAATTGAATAAGGAGATTGAGACAAGTTCATGGAAGCCACGATTACTAAAGCTTTCATGTTCATGTGTTAATGTGATACTGAAAATAAAAAGTGTAGGAAGAGTAATTCGTTTGGACCCATCAAATCAAATATATATAAAAACCATTTATTAAGATAATTAATTTTGGATTATTATTTGTACAATCGGTACTTTTGAACTTGGAGTAGTTAGGGATAAAATAATTGAGGGAAATTTATGAAGAATATTGTGAAAAAAGAGTGGCAAAAACGACATAAATTTGCTAATTATCATTATAAGAGATTCAATTTTCACATGTAATTATCTTTTTTTTTTCTTTTTTTTTTAACATATCTAGCTAGCAAACTTGTTGGAGATGTTCACATATGATCATTATGACCTGCTGGAGCAGGTTACATCCTAGTTGTAAACACTTTTAGCAAATTCATTACCTAGATGTGTAAAAAAAATAGTTACTCAAATATAAACAAAAAGAAAAGTAAGAATAAATTACACGAATGGTCCCTGCGGTTTGGGGGAATTTGTGTTTTTGGTCCCTAACTTATTTTTTTTAACTTGGATGGTCCCTACTGTTTATTTTTGTTGCACGATTGGTCACTGTCTTACCTAAAAAGAATGTTGTGCCCTTATTAATTTATTTTTTAATTAATTTTCTTATTTATGTATTTATTTTTTATATATAAAAAAGACTATTAATTTGTTTAAATATATAAAAAAACAAATACATAAATAAGAAAATTAATTAAAACAATAAATTAATAAGGATACAATAGTCTTTTTAGGTAAGACATGAACCAAATGCGCAACAAAAATAAATAGTATGGACCATCTGAGTTAAAAAAATAAGTTATGGACCAAAAACACAAATTCCCCCAAAGCACAGGGACCATTCGTGTAATTTACTCTTACTTTTCATTTTGTACATATTTGAGTAACTATTTTTTTTTTTACACATCTAACGAACTTGTTAAAAGTGTTCACATCTAGGATGTAACCTGCTACAGCATGTCATAATGGTTATATGTAAATACTTCCAACAAGTTTGTTACCTAGATGTGTACAAGAAAAAGATAGTTACATAGATGTAAACAAACCGAAAAGTTAATTACCTTAATAAGTCATATTCCTAAAAACCAACTAATGATGCGTATGTCAAAATTCGTTATCTTTGGACAAAAAAAGATTACACTCGCACCATTGGTTCAATATTTTGATTTTGTTGCGTAAAAAATTTTAAAACTTTTAATAATAATGAATTTGCCATTTATTATTTTATTTATTAATTTTCTTTTATTACAATAATAAAAAAATAAAAATAAAACAAAAATAAAATACATCTCCCTCTTTCTCATAAACTAGAAGAAACACACACACACACACACACCATACACCATTTCCCTACAAAGTCTCTCTCTCTCTCTCTCTCTCTCCATGTCTACCAGAAAATTGACTAGCCAGGAGGCTATCGGAGTATCGTCGCCGATCCCCGGTCGAAAACTCTCCACTGATCTTGAAACATTACCAACGGTGACTTCCAGATTTGAAAGTCGACATGAAGATTCATCATCTTCTCTTCGAATCTGTTTCCCTTTGATTTGAAGATGCTAGAGTTGGATCTACTTCCTCCCATGGAGGTTTTAGATCTGAACAAGTTGTTAAGGTTTGCAGATTCGACAATGGCACCTTTCTCTTTCTCTCTTTGTCACTTGGGTTACAGATGATGACGACAATGGATTTTGTTACCTCTGTCAACTAACACCCCTTCGATGGCAACAAACTGATAGTCTAAGCCGGAGAATGAAGACTTCGATGGTTTTTTACATCGTCGTAGTTGGTTTGGCTGTTTCGTGATCTTCGTTCTCGCTTCACCCCTTCACAAATAGAGATCGTCATTTTCCCCACCTCGTTCTCGCCGATGATGTAAAGACGGAGGAACAGTCGTAGATACATACAAAGAAGGATATAGACGAAGCCGTCATAAGAGACAAATGTCGACAGTGGTTCTCTCTTACAGTATCAAGAAGGAGATGGAGTTATTAGGAGTGAGAATGAGTGGGTGGGTTAGTAATACGTTGGGGTGGTGATATTTTAAATTTAGAAAAATGTTAAATTAAATAAAAAATAGAAAATGAAAATACAAATGATAAATTCGTCATTTTGAAAAAGTTTAAAACAAATTGGACCACACTCGCAACAAAATCAAACTATTATACCACTTATACGAGTCCAAACTTTTTGATCCAAACACACAAGTTTTGACATACCATAGAGACCATTCTTAGAATTTTGTCTAAGAATTATTATTGTATAATAGTAAAGGATAATTATACAAAATCCAACTAACTCTATAATAACGATAATAGTTTACTAGCTTAATACATGTATTTTATCTTGACAATTTAAATAACAAAATAATACATAGCAAATAACATACTATAAAAAACAATAAAAATAATATATATATATATATATATATATATATATATATATATATATATATATATATATATATATATATATATATATATATATAACGTCCCAAAATTCAAGACTAAAAATTTCTTTTAATAAAACATTACTTTATGCAAAATCATCAACCCAAAACATAATCAGAGTATTAATTTCCGAAATACATGTTCGTTATCAGAGTAAAACATTCCCAGGCTGTCTAATCTATGGTGTGTGCCATGCGATCACCCCGAGCTCTTCCCTCCGCTACCGGAAGTACCTGAAACCAAAACTGAAAACCTTAAGCACGAAGCTTAGTGAGTTCCCCACCCTACCACATACCATGCATAACCACATATTGCACATACTGTGCCACGCTCGCTATCCTGGGCCTCGCCCCCTACCCCGGGCCTCGCCCGCTACAACGGCCCCGCCGCTCCAGGCCCCGCCTGGCTTCGAGCCCCGCTCGGATACAGATCTGTTTCACTTAGGCCTTGTCTGTCACAGGGCCTCGCCCACTAACATATAATAGCACATAAACACATCACATAAGCTAAACACATACTAACGGATCTTGTCCTAAGGCCTCGCCAATCTCTGGGCCCCGCCCTTGTCCTGCTACTGATGAGTCATGGAACCCCGTCCATACTCCTGCTGATAGTGAGGTATGGGCCTAGCCCACCCTCACTCCTTCCCTAACTTAGGCCTCGCCCCTAATCTGATGCTACTGAGATGTGGAACACCATCCACACTATGTTATTGGTGAGATACGGGACCTCGCCCACACTCACCTCCCTACCAGGCACATACAAGTATCGCACAGACAACAAGTATAAACTATCACATAAACCATTTCTTGGGCACCCGCCCTCTATCATTGGACCTCGTCCTGAATATCATACTAGCATACTGTGCCTAGGGCTAACCCCCGGGTCTTCTACTCATAACTACATGGGCCGACATTGTAGCCGTAGACCCATTCATACAAAGGGAAACTCACCTGCACTGGCTGAACTTGCTGATGAACCCACTAGCTGCTGCTCGGCAACTCTCTGAACTCCTGCTCCACTCGCTCCCTGAGCTACCAATATCAATGCAACACTGAGTCTAACTGACCCCCGAAAGACAACCAAGTCAACTCTGGTCAAATTCAAAGTCCTGGTTAAAGTCAACCTTCCAGGTCAACACTACTCGCCGAGTCACTCTATTGACCCGTCGAGTTCATATGTTCAGAGTCCTTCTATTCGCGTCTCCACTCGCCGAGTCTGCCGATTTCCGATTCCTGACCTATCCAACTCACCGAGTCTCCATTCGACTCACTGATTCGAATCTCAACTCGAAGGGTTTGGGGGTTTCGCGACCTGACTCGTCGAGTCCAAGAACAGACTCGCCGAGTCCAGGACAACCTTCATCAGACTCGCCAAGTTGTTCATCCAACTCGCCGAGTTCCTACCCAACTTCATCTGACTCGACGAGCTGTTCATCCCACTCGTCGAGTTCCTCCAAATCTTCATGCTACTCGCCGAGTCCACTCAAAGGACTCGCCGAGTCCATTCAGATCTCCATACATGCAGATGACTTTTTGAGTCATGCATGGACTCCAAACTGTAGATCTACCCTTCCCAAGCCTATTCCTCACGTAAAGTTGCAAACTTTACGTGTAGGGAAGTAGATCTAGGCAAAATACACCATAAACTAGGGTTTAAGACAAAGAGGCTCCATAATCAACTCAAGGGCAGATAGTTTATGCTTCTCAAGACCATAATATGCTTAGATCCGAAGTAGCAACTTCAGATCTGGCTTCTAACTCAAAAGGGGTAGCTAATCATGGCTAAAAGCCCCCAAAACTCACAACCATAATAGATCTAAAGGAGGGAAACGACTTAATACCTTCAATAACTCAGAAAGTTTCCCTAAATCTTCAAATCAAAGTTCAATCCTTGAAGCTTCACTGATTCCCCTCTTTCTTCTTCCTTCAAATCACTCAAAAATAGCTTGGAAGCTTGAATGGGCAACAATGGGGCTTAGGGTTCAATGTTCTGGGTGAAAGAGGCAGTAAAGGAACCCTAGGGGAGAGAATGAGACGTTTAAATAGGCTCTAAGTCCCGAATTTAGGGTTTTCCTCGCACAGACTAGACTCGCCGAGTCCCCTTGGCCGACTCGCCGAGTCGGTCACTTACTCCTCGACCCGGATCCCACTCGGACTCGCCGAGTTCCTCCTTGGACTCGCCGAGTCTCCCCTTAAAGTTAGGGTGTTCTTTCCTTTCTTGGCCTTCAAAACTTTGGGTGTTACAAATCTCCCCCACTTAAACTAAACTTCGTCCTCGAAGTTTGCTATGGCCCACCGCCTGCGATCTGCCTCCAATATCCCACCAATTATTCCAACACCAGCTGCCTAGCTTCGCTGGCCTTCCACTCGGTCATTCCGACTAACACTAATCCTTGCGGATAATCATCTCGGGTCAACCCTGACCCTAAACATTCTGGAAACAAAACTTACTCAACCGACAATCCTTCTGGTACTCACCGAGTACTGCACTGAACCCATAGGGGTTCTCCCATTCCTTCTTTGCGCGATTTCCTTGCCTCCCCAAGGCAATGCTCCATAACCAACTATTTCCTCTGCCACTGTGAAGACCCTATCTTCACCAAATCTATTACTCCCGCTACTCCCAGTACGGGTCATTATCGCCAGTGTCCACTGGGCATTTCTTTCTTCTATAATTTGGTGTCGAGCACCCCACGATCAACTAACTAAATTCCACCATACGCTGCATACTCGCACTACTACTGACTGGAAATTCTGCTATTCCTCGTCTGACTTCCGGATGAACTGGGACCACCCTGGTCCCTATCAACCTATCAATATATGGATTACCGGCTCCCACCGATCGCTGGCCCAACACAACTACTAGTCGCTCTCAGCGACTTCCAAAGAAACTTCGACTACCTAATACTGCTCAATCTATTATGCCATTCAGGCACTACAAACCTGGGATCCCCGATCCCCTAACTTGACACTAAGGTCCCTACCAGGTCCCACCTGCGCTGCTAAAACTCACGGGCCTCGCCCACGGGTCCCACCTGCCTCTATCCTTTTAGTCCCACTAGTCTAACCACTCTCGCTCGGGCCTCGCCCACGGGTCTTACCCAACTATATCCTGGAGCGGCCTCTCCCAAGGTCTCACATCTCTAGGGCTATACAAGAAAACTCCCTATCATTCTCATCCACTACCCATTCCTGATCCCTATCTGATCACTAGGAGATAAGGGCCTCGCCCCAACTCCGCTAACGAAGCTACTAAGGAATGCTACGGCTTACCCGTAGTCTTACATCACCATCCTTTGCTGACTGCTAGTGAATGCTACGGCTGCCCCGTAGTCTTACAACACTTCCACCACTGACTGCCAGTGAATGGTACGGCTGCCCCGTAGTCTTACATCACTTTCTACCACTGACTGGTAGTGAATGCTACGGCTGCCCCGTAGTCTTACATCACTTCCTACCACTGACTGCTAATACGAAGGCACCCATGTGCCATTAGCTCTCAAGATCCTCATTCCGACTCCCTCGAGTCCTACGGGCGATCCACAACCTGAATTCCCAACCACATACTAACCATTACCATCACACGCACTAGCTGATGGGGCGTTTCTCAAACTCCCAACCCTGAAATCCTCAATCCATCAAACGCTAAACTACTTCTTTTCTTTCTCGGAGGTCGCACACTCACTATGGGTCTGCGTGCTCCTACCTTTGCACACTCGGAGGATTCTCCCCCACTTCGATCCTGCTTACCCCTTGCTGCTCAATACTCAAAAAGAAATCCCGATCCTTGCTACCATTCCATAATCAATCTGCTGAGGAACCCAAGCTTACCATAGCTAGGGATCTAACCAATCCATCTCTAACACTATACAACTCCGATCTAGCGAGACATACCAAGTCCCTCCCAAGCATGCTATAGTTACTGCATCCTATGTAACCTTCTCCAATATGGCACATCCCCTAACTACCATTCGAATATCCAAGGTATGCAGATGGCATATAACTCGATCACAATCAACCGCTCAAAAAATAAAATACTCATACCGATAATGATGCAGAACCATAACAATATAATCATGCACAAATAAAAGAACTGAAAACGGAAATCGCATACCTGCAACGTCCGGTGCTGATCGCGCCTCCAAGGTAGTCATCTGAAGAGCTCTGCCTCCTACCGCAGGCGCCTCTGCATGGTCCTGACGGCCGTCTGTGATCCTCAAAGTTGCAGGGGCAGGTGCCATCACCCATCCTGCTGAAAACAAACTGGGGCACTGGGCCTTCTTGTTTTCCCGCTGATTGCAGTGAAAACATAACAAGTCTGATCCCTGTGAGGTGGTAATAGTACAATCCCTGCTGAAATGACCAGTTCGACCGCACTTGAAACAGCCAGACTCACCACCGCTACCACTCCTGCACGCGCCCCCGTGCGCCTTGCCAGACTTCCCGCACCGACTGCGGTCCTGATAATCCCTTGACCTCGAATCTGATTCCTTGGGCCTTTTGCCCGAACCTGCAGCTACCTGAACCTCATCCGGCTTCCTCTTCCGGATCTGCTCCAAATCAATTTCCCTCTCTCTAGCCCGAGAAATCATATCTTTCAGCGTCTTATAGCTGGATCTGCTCACGAACTCCCTGATGTCATCCCTCAACATCTCATGGTATCGGGCCTTCTTCATCTCCTCATCCGCGACATACTGCGATACAAGAAGAGCCCTCTCCCTGAACTTGGCGGTGATCTCCGCCACAGTCTCAGTGGTCTGCGTCAAATCCTGAAACTCCCGTGCCAACTGTTGCACCTCAATAATCGGCGAAAACTCCGCCCTGAACCTGGCCGAGAAATCGCTCCAAGTCATCGCGTCCAACGCGGCATCATCCCCCAAAGCATGACCAATCTCCTCCCACCAATCCCTCGCTATGTCCTTCAGAAGACAGGAAGCGAGTCTGACCTTGTACCCCTCAGGACACCGGCTCGTATGGAATGTGTTGGCAACATCAGCCAACCTTCTGCTGCTGGCGATGGGGTCCCTAGCCCCATGATAATCTGGTGCCCCGCAAGCCCTGAACTCTCGAAATGTCAAGGTACACGCTCCCACCAAGGCCATCATCTCGGTACGGAAGGCTCCCAGCCTCTCATCCAAAATTTCCAATATACCCTCCTTGACCGTGCCAAAGATCACAGGAGTCTGATCTAGAATACTGCGCGTAACCTCAGCTGATATCAACTCCCTCATTCGCTCCTCGAGTTGCTCGGCTCCTAAACCCGAGCCTGATCCCTCTCCGACGCCTGATCCGCCCGCTGGTCTCTCTCGCAATGTCACCATACTGAAAATATAATACATCCACTATCAGAATACTCATCACTGCTGCGAGACCAAACACACTCCCTACTAGGTTCCCGGTCTTGTCTTGGCCTTTCCCGAATCAAGTACAGATCCTCTGCTTTCAGTAGTACGGGCCCATACTACCTTCCACATCTATCCGTACTTTCCTCAGGAATTTCTTTGACTCCACTAGGTCCCTTATCCACTACTACTGCTCCCAACACTATCTCATCCTAGGCTTACCTTAGAGAACCTCTAACTCAACTCAAGCCAGTCCTCAGCTGCTGAAGGTCTCCTTGTGATGCCAATTAGCCATTACCTGGATACCATCACATGTGACGAGGCTCAGATAATCCTTCGAGTAAAAGACTCGTCCCTACAACGGTTAGACTCAAACGAGAGCTGTGCAATAGGGCCAAATCCAGCACTCTGAGATTATTCAAACCTGATCACATGTGACGTGACGTATTCACCTAATGGCTAACTCCCATCACTCAGAATCCCATAATGCACAAAACAAACAACATTCAGACAAGGGGAAAATCTAACCATAACATACTCAAGCAATCATATCCACATAGCAAGAATCTGAACTAGCATGCAACACAAACTCATAAAATCAGGCATAACCTAAACATGCTATCCTACTACTGTCTAATCTGCACTATCATGCAGCTCAAAGCACATATAATAGGCACATAAGGCATCCTCCCTAGATCCTTAGTCCTAATCTAGCATGCTGTTCTACTAACTGATAAACAAATCATAAACTTGTATGGGTAATTTGGGGTACTTACTTGAGCTCGGCTGATTGCATGCACCACACCCTTTTTCTCTTTTCAAAGTTCTTTCCTTTCTGAAATATTTTTGCTTTTCTAAAACTGTTTTCTTTCTTAAAACTCTCTTTTTACAAATCTGTCTTTTCATTTTGAAAACTTCTATACAATTTCCTCAATTTGAGTTCAGACACACCCGAGAGCATGTCCGAATCCCTCAAACCAAGGCTCTGATACCAACTTGTAACGTCCCAAAATTCAAGACTAAAAATTTCTTTTAATAAAACATTACTTTAAGCAAAATCATCAACCCAAAACATAATCAGAGTATTAATTTCCGAAATACATGTTCGTTATCAAAGTAAAACATTACCAGGCTGTCTAATCTATGGTGTGTGCCATGCGATCACCCCGAGCTCTTCCCTCCGCTACCGGAAGTACCGGAAACCAAAACTGAAAACCGTAAGCACGAACCTTAGTGAGTTCCCCACCCTACCACATACCATGAATAACCACATACTGCACATATTGGGTCACGCCCGCTATCCTGGGCCTCGCCCCCTACCCCGGGCCTCGCCCGCTACAACGGCCCCGCCGCTCCAGGCCCCGCCTGGCTTCGAGCCCCGCTCGGATACATATCTGTTTCACTTATGCCTCGCCTGTCACAGGGCCTCGCCCACTAACATATAATAGCACATAAACATATCACATCACATCACATAAGCTAAACACATACTAACGGATCTTGTCCTAAGGCCTCGCCTATCTCTGGGCCCTGCCCTTGTCCTGCTGCTGATGAGTCATGGAACCCCGTCCATACTCCTGCTGATAGTGAGGTACGGGCCTAACCCACCCTCACTCCTTCCCTAACTTGGGCCTCGCCCCTGATCTACTACTACTGAGATGTGGAACACCATCCACACTCTGCTATTGGTGAGATACGGTACCTCGCCCACACTCACCTCCCTACCAGGCACATACAAGTATCGCACAGACAACAAGTATAAACCATCACATAAACCATTTCTTGGGCACCCGCCCTCTATCATTGGACCTCGTCCTGAATATCATACTAGCATACTGTGCCTAGGGCTAACCCCCGGGTCTTCTACTCATAACTACATGGGCCGACATTGTAGCCGTAGACCCATTCATACAAAGGGAAACTCACCTGCACTGGCTGAACTTGCTGATGAACCCACTAGCTGCTGCTCGGCAACTCTCTGAACTCCTGCTCCACTCGCTCCCTGAGCTACCAATATCAATGCAACACTGAGTCTAACTGACCCCCGAAAGACAACCAAGTCAACTCTGGTCAAAGTCAAAGTACTGGTCAAAGTCAACCTTCCAGGTCAACCCTACTCGCCGAGTCACCCTATTGACTCGCCGAGTTCATATGTTCAGAGTCCTTCCATTCACGACTCGACTCACCGAGTCAGTCCATGACTCGCCGAGTCTGCCGATTTCCGAGTCCTGACCTGTCCAACTCACCGAATCTCCATTTGACTCACTGATTCGAATCTCAACTCGAAGGGTTTGGGGGTTTCGCGACCTGACTCGCCGAGGCCAAGAACAGACTCGCCGAGTCCAGGACAACCTTCATCAGACTCGCCGAGTTCCTGCCCAACTTCATCTAACTCGACGAGCTGTTCGTCCCACTCGTCGAGTTCCTCCAAATCTTCATGCTACTCGCTGAGTCCACTCAAAGGACTCGCCGAGTCCATTCAGATCTCCATACATGCAGAGGACTTTTGAGTTATGCATGGACTCCAAACTGTAGATCTACCCTTCCCAAGCCTATTCCTCACGTAAAGTTGCAAACTTTACGTGTAGGGAAGGAGATCTAGGCAAAATACACCATAAACTAGGGTTTAAGGCAAAGAGGCTCCATAATCAACTCAAGGGCAAATACTTTATGCTTCTCAAGACCATAATATGCTTAGATCCGAAGTAGCAACTTCAGATCTGGCTTCTAACTCAAAAGGGGTAGCTAATCATGGCTAAAAGCCCCCAAAACTCACAACCATAATAGATCTAAAGGAGGGAAACGACTTAATACCTTCAATAACTCAGAAAGTTTCCCCAAATCTTCAAATCAAAGTTCAATCCTTGAAGCTTCACTGATTCCCCTCTTTCTTCTTCCTTCAAATCACTCAAAAATGGCTTGGAAGCTTGAATGAGCAATAATGGGGCTTAGGGTTCAATGTTCTAGGTGAAAGAGGCAGTAAAGGAACCCTAGGGGAGAGAATGAGACGTTTAAATAGGCTCCAAGTCCCGAATTTAGGGTTTTCCTCGCACAGACCAGACTCGCTGAGTCCCCTTGGCCGACTCGCCGAGTCGGTCACTTACTCCTCGACCCGGATCCCACTCGGACTCACCGAGTTCCTCCTTGGACTCGCCGAGTCTCCCCTTAAAGTTAGGGTTTTCTTTCCTTTCTTGGCCTTCAAAACTTTGGGTGTTACAATATATATATATATATATATATATATATATATATATATATATATATATATATATATATATATATATATATATGTATAAACTAATAAATCGTAAAACAAATAATATTTAGAAGTATATTGACATTTTAGTGAGAGATCCGACTATCAAATTTGAAATTTCTAATTTCATGTTGATCTTTTTCATAAATTATTCTTGATTTTATGGGATGACTGCATATTAAAACCAAAATTTATCAAAAACGAATTCAAATTCTTTTTTTTATAATAAGTAGAGGGCAATCGAATGTTTTCAACATATAGAAACAAAATTGGGTTTAATTAAGTTTAATATTTTTCTTTTTCGTCTCTCTCCACGTAATTAATAATACAGTCGTCGGCCCCAAACCAGAGTTCCTTCCTTGGCTTCTTCTACTGCTTGGTTTACTTCTACCTTCTCCTTGGATGACCCCTACATTCGAGCCTTGTATCTCATCCTCAGATGGACCTTGGAGGACCCCTACCTTCGAGCCTTCTATCTCATCCTTAGATGGACCCTGCCTTTGAGCATTCTGTCTCCTCCTCAGATCGCCCCTCGTCTTATCTCGCCTCTTCCAATGTTGTTATTGCCTCCCTCTGGCAACACCTTATCCATCGGGAAGCCTTTGATCTGTAATCGTCTCTATCTATTAACATTGTAGTCGCCGATATTGGCTCCGTCCGCCGCAACTCGAACTCTCTTTCTTTCTCGTTACTTTTCTCCGGACTCCTCAATGGTCGACTTGAAGATCGTCGCCGTCGTCGACTCTCTTCTTCGTCTACAACAGAACCGCCTCTGGCCGCTGCTTCTTCTCTCCTCTTCTCCGACGAAAAGTCGTTGTTAGCCGTCATCGTTAGAGCCCTGCCACCGCCGATGTTGCTGTCTACATCTGTGTTTTTATGTTTTTTTTATTTCTCCATTTTAATCGTCTCCACCCGATCCAAACTGTAGTGGGATATTGGTGATTAGGGTTTAGGCCCAAACCCTTAGAGATTAAGTATTTTTATACATTCTTATGTAATTGTCTTACAAGTATGAGATTACCTAATAAAATGTATTTTTGACAAAAGCTTTCCAATAATTTGGCTTTGTCACGTATAAGTTCGTACTCATGGTAAAACCGTTAATTTTTGACAAACTACGATAATAGACAACGAGCACTAGGGGAGAGCTTGGTAACATCAAGCAACTCATCGATTATTAGGGATTATTAGAAGGATAACATTTTAAAAAATTTAAATGAGATCATCTTGATACTGTCATTGTTTTTTTTAGGAATAACCTTTTTTTAGTGAATTCTTTTTGACGTCGTCAAAGATATGCACAATGTCCATTACCAAAAAGGTTTGGTTTTTTAGTTGGTTCTTCAAATCCGAACTTACTTAAAAGTGAAAGCCTTCTCAATTAAGCCTGATATGCAATCTGGATAATGGGTCTAGTTTGGGCCCAAAACTTAGTCCTATTATTTAAGTTTTTATTTTTATTATTTCGACATTGATGTAATTAGTATTCGAATTATATTACTATTTTTTAATCATAAACTAGGTTATAACTCAGTTGATAATTTAAAATAACATAGATAATAATTATAATAAAAATATTTTAAACAAATTTATAAAAGGGTGTTTATAAAAATGTTTTTAAAAACAAAATGAGTAGAATAGAAAATTTTTTATAATATTTTTTTTTCCTATCAAGGATCAAATAATTGATTATCAAACATTTTAAATTTCAAAGCTTTTATTAATAATGCTAATTTTAGAGGATTTAGAAGAATTTAAATGTAAATGTAAAATTATAGAAAATACATGTGTCATTTTTAGAGAGTAGGAGAAGAAAAATTAAAATTTATAAAAAATGATAAGTAGTATACAAACTATTATTTTATTAGTATAGGAAGAGATATATTATAATTACTATATTTATATATCTTTATTCTAATAAAAAATTCTTTTTATTGACATGTGACGTCTTCTTAATCCATAAACTTTTAAAGTGAATTACCAAAAAAATACCCTTTGAAATATTCCCAAAATTTTATAATGATCGGTTTGTCTGCTATCTCCCCAAATTTCGCTTATTTATTTTCGAAACTAGATTGATTCAATTTTTAAAATTTCCGAATCAGTCATTAAATCAAATGGAAACCTTCAATTACCCTCTAATTAGGAAGTAGGGTTGCAAACGAGCCGAGCTCGAGCTCGAGCCTGACCAGGCTCGGGCTCGGCTCGTTTAACTATTTATAGGCTCGAGCTCGAGCTCGGCTCGTTCGAGCCTTATGGTACAAAGCTCGAGATCGGCTCGTTAAGAATTGTATGGGCTCGAGCTCGGTTTGGGCTCGGCTCGTATACGGTATACTCTAATTTCCTGAAATGGTATTTATTAAATTATTATTTATTTTAATATATAAAAATAAAAATAATTTTTTTATTATATATATATATATATGTAGGCTCGTTTAAGCTCGCGAGCTTAATCGAGCCAAGTAACAGAGGCTCGAGCTCGAGCTCGTTTAATAATCAAGCCTAATATTAAGCTCGAGCTCGGCTCGGGCTCGTTTAAAATCGATCTCGAGTCGAGCTTTTAACGATTCGATTTCGAGTAGCTCATGAGTAGCTTGGCTCGTTTGCACCCCTATTAGGAAGCAAAATTTTTCTCTTTCATTGGGGCTACAGATCACAACTTCAATCCACACCTTTTTTGGTTTAGCATTTGACCTTTTATTTTTCTAGCTTCTGGAAGCTTTTAATCAATTTCATTTTTAAGGTTTAATGCATTTCTTATGGTGATTCTTCAATTATGTCTTCCCTCATTCGTTTTTAGGGTGTATTGCACATACCATTGTTGGTTAGCACTAATACCTCTTTTCTTGATTGCTCTAATTGTCGAATTACTTGCTTTAATTTTTATGTCTTTTGATATGTTGTCTTTACATTAAGCATGTTATAATTGAATGTATTGTAAAGTATACCAAAAATTGAAGCCCTAAGTACATGGGGTTGATGAGTACTATTAGTCACGTTATATGTATCCTTTTTCATATATTTTTCTTATGAAATTGAAGGGGTATCATTAAAGAACACCATATTAGTATTTTTAACTTTTCTTTTCCCAAATGTGTTGTAGGTAATCAGGAGTGTTTTTCTTTTGATTTTGCCACCGACGATATTAACACTCATCAAAGTTTAAATATGTTTTCTGATTTTACAAAACAGAGGAAGTATGGATGTACAAATTTTCAATAAGATTTTTACAATTTATAGAACTTGATATAAATTACTTCTAACAGACTCATGTGCATCAGTGTATGATAATGTGTTGAGATATTGTAAGTACATATGTTACCTTTTGATGTCTTCATCACAACATATGATATAACATTAATTGATGATGGTTTTCTTTCCTAGATTCAATTGAGTTATGTTGTTATTGATGAGGCACAAAAACTTATAAATATTAAATTTTTTCTTATTTGAATTTGTTGGTTTTTTTTTTTTTTTTTCTTTCTTATCTTTTAAACTCATGTAGAAATTGGTTTTGATGTTTAATTGTGCATGTAGGAAATTGAGATTTGATTTTATAAATACTTAACAGGGGATTGGATGAAAAAGTGTGTGTTTTTGTAAGCTTCTTTATAACATGTAATTCAGAGATTTTTCATGGTTGAGGATTTTTGTTATTTTGAAGCTCTACGGATCTATAAAAATCACAAGCTGAACTTGTTGGTAATGAAATCATTTGTTGTTTATTTCTTATATCTAATCATCAAGAATCAATAACATTTGATTCTAATGCTACTTAACATTTCGATTTTTTTATGTGCCAGCAGGACATTGTTTGTGGTGCTGAAGGTTTCATTACAATAAACAAAAACCAAAAGCAAATAAGTGTGTCCTTATTTTTTAATTTCTTTTTTTAACATTAATATTGGCAAAAAGGTTGGCTGAAACATTTAATATTTAAATAAGCTTTGTAGAAATGATCAAATTTTGTAAGGCAAATTATTTTGATAAATTTGGAGGTTGTATTGATGATTTCTGCCCTTTAGATCTTATTATGCGGTAAAACCTTATGCACAAAGGAAGAAATTTGGTCTTGACAATAAAAAGTCAAAAAAAAAAAAAAAAAAAAAAAAAAAAAAACTAACAATTACAGGTAAATGAAATTTATAGATTAATATTTACATATTCTTTGTGAAAATTAGTTAAGCATAGAATGTCTTTTCTAATTTAGGTTAGAAAAAGAAACAATGTATTGATTCAATTACGTTGAAGCGTGTTCATCTTGATAGATTAAATTTGGTCGGCGTGAAATTAATCATCTTATCTTGTGATGTATAAATATTGCATTTTTTGGTCTTAAACTGAAATGAACTTGTATATAAAACTAAGTTGTTGTATTGTTGCATTTATGTATGTTCTTCTATGTTACCTGTTTGTGTCAACATGTTCCAGCCATTGTAATTGAGATTTCATGAAATCATGAACTTTTTCTTTATGTTATTATTCGATTGTATTAGGTTTTTGGCTGACATTTTGATTTTTGGATGAGTTGGAGGGAAACATGTATGTGTAGACCTTATAGGGGTATCCCCTTTCGTGGGCTTGAGAGCTGGAGGTTTCACGGCGGGACATGCTGCTTTAAAAGCTGTTACAGACACAATCACCAAACATGATAAATCATTCATGGAAAATCAACACGTTTTCATACCATTTGCATTTGATATGTTTGGTTTCCTCACGCCGGATGCGATGAAACTTCTTAATAGAGCGAGCTTCATAGAGTACAACGGGTCATACATAACAATGATATATCCCCTAGATTTATAGATGCAGTCTTCAAAATAATTAGTTTTATCATACAAAAAGGCTTAACGACGCAACTTGTTACCCATTTATCATCTCACTCGTACGATGATAATTAAATTGAAATTGACAAAAAAAAATTAAAGTATTTCTCAATATTTAATGTTTATGTTTATGTTTATGTTTCGCCTTCAAATATGTTCTTTGATTTGTATTTTTAATAAGTTTCAATAAAGTTTCCTTTGTTTATTGTTTTTGCTATAATTATTTTGATCGTATGTTTTTGCTATAATTATTTTGATTGTAGGATATAAATCATATCCTACTAATCAAAAAAATGTGGATCGAATAGAACTTGGTCTACTATTCACAAAAATCTAACATTAGAATCCATGTTTATAAACCAAATTGTGCTACTCGAAAAATGTAGCTGGCAAATTTCTTTAGTGACCTTACATGTAGTGTTTATAATTGAAAATTGATTAGTAAATGACCAAAATAGAAATGTTAATTTTCTTAAGTATTTTGATTTAACAGCAATGTATTTTCATTGTTTATATGTTTTTTGTGATTTATTGTGTTCCATGATTGATTGTGTTTTTTTTTTACATTCAAATTTATATTCTATTGTATAAATCATAATTTTATAAAATATAACATACATAACGCATATCGATATTCAAAAAAAAAATAATCAATATAAAAGTCTAAACAAAACTTATATCTTATTAGTTCAATAAAATTTTATAAATATTTTTTACCCATAGTTTCTACGAGTTGTAACCTAGTATTAATTGAAGTAGTGGTTTAAGAACTATATATAGTTTGGAGACGAGCAAAACCGCTTTTACGAAGATTAGCTGATTTTTAAGAGAGCAACGGGTATTGGCTTTGCGCCCGGATACAACAAAACTTTATAATCATCATAAATAAATTTATAAAATACAAACAATATACTAAGTTGCAATGCATAAAATATGAAAAGAAAACCCAATTTCACTAGCCTTAAGGATTAGACATCGACTCTAACAAAATTGGTCTCGGTTTGGTCTCAGCCTTGTGTGTTTTTTTTTTGGTCTTGGCGATCTTTTTCCAGTCCAGTTTTTTTCAATACATCGGTCTTTGTGGCCATAAACCTTAACCATACAAATGTTAATGGTTCAAAAGAAATTTAAAAAATAACCATTCGGATTCAACATCAAGCCACACGCCTTGACTACGGTATATACTATATAAAGTGATAAATGAAACGTTACATTCATATGCAGGGTTGTAAACGAACTGAACGTTCGGCGAACTGTTCATGAATTGTTCGGCGGAAAGTTCGTTTATGTTCGTTTATTTAATAAATGAACGAATATGAACACACATTCTCGTTCGTTTAGTTAAATGAACGAACATGAACAATGATCTCGTTCGTTCATTTACGTTCGTTTATATTGTTCGTTTACGTTTGTTTGTTTAAGTTTTTTTTTTAAGTTCATATATCTTCAATTATTTTTTATTACATTATATATTATAGTTTGTTGATGTTCATATATGTTCAATTGTGTTTGCTTATATTTGTTCGTTTAGCATGTTCACGAACATAAACGAATGAACATGAACAAGACAATTTGTTAAACGAACGAACATGAACAAGAAAATTTCGTTCGTTTATCCGTTCGTGTTCGTTCATTTGTTCGGCTAACTTAAACGAACGAACATGAACAAGTATTTGTTTGTGTTCATTCGGTTCGTTTACAGCCCTATTCATATGTATTGTTTTCCAATTTAAAATATTGTGTCATGTTTTTCTGAATTTGTAGACATTTAAACAAGAATACATATTAAGAATGACACTTGTACAAATCTATCTATTAGATAATCCTTAACTTCAAATAAAGAACAATGGGTTTTGCGCAATGGTAGCAGGTTTTACTCCTGATCATAAAAGGCAACTTTGATCCCTGGTTTTTTTTTTTGTGGTCGAAGACTGGTGTAACCGGCCCGAACCGAGACCAACTTAAGACCAAATCGGATCCGACTGGTCCAATATCACTTTGCTTTCCAAAAGTTGTTTAGCTCGAATAATATATCATCACTAACATTGCTAAACTCATAATGGTGTAATGGGGTATTTTAAATGAATAGTAGGCCCATATTGAAATTCTAGGCTTAACTAGGATAAATGGATAATATAACCATATTTTTTTGGCCCATATGTCATACGTTATCCAATGTCCCAATCTTCCTTGCCATTTCTTAAAATTATGAAAATTTAAGATTGATTAAAAAAAGAGTCGTTTTTCAAAGCTAATTATGGTGAAATGAATGTTAAAAAAAGAATGACTGGATTATCGTATTTAAATACGGCAAACTAGAAATTGGTTTTGTGAATAATACATAAATCCGATGCAGAAACCAATTGTTAAAAAAATATATTATTTTAGAACAAGTTGATCAATAGAAAAGAGGTTGTTGATGTGTATATGTAGCGTTCATCTTCACATGTCACATGTGGTGATGTGGCATTATTTGTCAACAAGTCATGTTAAGAGAAAAAAAAACATTTTTTAAATGTCATATTTGTCCAATAAAATATAAAGGGATAAAATGCTTGTTTATTTAATGATATTTTTTTTATAATTTAGATGAAGTATATAACCATGTTTCGATGCATAAGAATTAAGAGTAACATGTTTAAGCGGTTAACACAGTGGTTTCTTTTTTATTTGTTGTTTAACCTTCTAAAAAGGTTAAGTATTTGATGTATAGATGTTAAAGAAGTAAAACATTATTATACATGTAAATAAAAATACTGTTGTATAAATAAAAATTTAGCGGCTATCAACATCATGAGGTAATTGGTTTGGTAGCAATGTTGCATATTTTGGTCTTACAATCAACACTGATCACACAAGCTTCATTTGAATATATTGGGTCGCAAAGGCATAAAAAGTTATCACTAATTAGAATGAGTTTTGGATGTATTCACTCAAATATAATATTATAAAGTGTTGCAATATACTTATAGCCACTTGCATATCCCATTGCCTATCCATGAGAACCCGTGATTATGTAGCTCCTTATGCCATTATAGTCGATAGTGGACTTGGAAGAAGAGTTTTTGTTTGACAAAACAATTATATGTAATGGTATAGTTGCGGGATTCAACCGAAAGCCGGTTTCATTTAAGATTTCTATGTTATTTACTAGTCGTGAGACCTATGTAATACATGAGTTAATTTAAAAAAAAAAGTTAAATATAAAGTTTAAAATGTCTGAGAACTTTGAATTTATAAGAAAAAAAAAATAATGAATTATTATAATTGAAATGTTTTTTATCTTTTAAATTTAAACAAATAATTTAAATAAATAAACAAAAGAAACTAATGAGTTTTAATTTAGGACTTTTGAAATTAAAATGTAAGTTGATTAATGAAATTGATACCCATTTATTATTACATCTATTATAATTATTACGTTAAAATATTATGTTGAATTTAATAAAATAGAAAAACTCATGACATGTGGGAAATAAATTAATTCAAAATAACAACAAAATGATATTTGACAAATTGAATAAGAGTGTGACATGTGTCAAACAAAACTCTTTGTTTATTAAAGTAGATATGAAACCATATTGGATGATACATGTAATTTTAGTTTTTTTTTTTTTTTTTTTTTTTGAACCGACAAATACAAATATACTAATCTACTCCTAAACTAACACCTAATTCCACCTATGTCCACGACGTGACTTGAACCCTCGACCTCAAAGAGGGAGGACACCAGGCATAATTGTAATTTAAGTGTTTATGTTAGTCTTTCTCTTTCATTAGTGTATAAATGTAAGCTCCTTCCAGTTTTTTAATCAAGAGATTCATTCCCAATTTTTTTATGTCACAATATGGTATCAACGCGTAAGATTAATGCTTCCCTTTTTTTGTTTTTGTTTTTTTGTTTTTTAATGAGACTCTTCTAATTTTCATTATCTCTGTATTATCGTTATTGATTTTTTGTAAAAACATAAGGATAACCCTTAAGTTAACTAACATTGTATTTGATGTGAACTTGTAACTCTTGAGTTAACTTCAAGATTAAAACAAAAACACAAGATATCGAATAACTCTCTAATATTATTGAAAAAATAACTCAAAACTCAATTTTGATTGTGTTATAGCATTGTCCTAACTCGGTTTCTATGCATGTATATATAGATCTAATCTACCGAGTTATAGAATTAGACTAGGAGTCTTAAAGCCGACTTGCTTAACCTCCAAGTAATTGGACCCTAGAGTCCTACTCGACTTAGGAATTACAAAAATCACACCTTAATTTTTCAGTCCTTCTAGAAACATCTTTGATCCCGATCAAGCTTTTCATTTCTTTGAACCTTGTTCGTGCCAGGGTTTTGTAAGAATGTATGTCTTTTGTTCTTCACTTGGAATGTATTCTACCTCTATTTGTTCATTTTCAACACAATTATGAATGAAGTGAAATCTTGTGTTTATGTGCTTACTTCTTTTGTAAAAAATAAGATTTTTCATGAGTCATATTGCAGACTTATTATCTACTCTTAAGACTTAAGACCCCCTTTTCTCTAGCTTTGTTCAGGATTTTGCCTAACAAATTTTGAAGCCATATTGCTTGACATGCACCTGCAGTGGCTGCCATGAGCTCCGCCTCACAAGATGATAAAGCAATTGTATCTTGCTTTTGCAAACACCACGTTATATGAGATGACCCATAATAAAATATATGACCAATTATGCTTTTAGCGTCATCTAGATCAATATTATCGTTGATATCACTATAACCTATGAACCCTTTTTCTCGTCTTCTCATACTAAATTCCATGTGCAGTCGTTCCTCGCAAGTATCTTAAACTGTGTTTCATTGCAACGCCATGTGACTCTCTTGGACTCTACATGTATCAGCTTATAACTCCTACCGAATATGCCATACCGGGTCTTGTTTGTAAGAGATATCTTAGACACCTTACCACCCTTTTGTATTGTGTTAGGTCGATTTATGGTTCATCTTTGGCCTTTGACAATTTCATTTCTAGTTCCATTGGAACGTGGGTTGGATTGCAATCATGTAAACCAACTTCTTTTAGAATGCGTTGAGCATAAGCTTCTTGTAACACCCAGTTCTAGATATGTTTATGATCCTTTTATTGATAAGGCTTTTAAGTTAATAGATTTATTTCAAGGCCACAACGTGGGGATGTAGTCTCCACTATGTAGCAAGGGCCAGGAAAAACACGCATTTTTAGTGAAGTGTCACGACTTGGCAATGTAGTGGCCACGACATGGCAGCTGTTTAATGACAAACCCTAATTTCAGGGTTTATACCCATATTTAAGGGATGTTATGGCTAGGGTTGCCCACCCTCGACCTCTAACTCTCTTCCTCAGCCTCCAAAGCAACCTTAATCTCTATTGTTAACTTTTGAGCTTTTGTGGTGTTTGGTGGTGTCTTGAAGAATAAAAAGGCAACCCTTGAAGCTTTGTTTTAGTAAGCAACTCTCCTTATCCTCTTTGTATACGTTTTCTAGACACTTGTAAGTCCTCAAGTTCTAAACTGTATGACTCCATGTTCTTAGATCTAGGTTTTCTTGTGCTTTTCTTCATGTTTAGGCTAGGTAGAGTGTGGAGGATCCATAAAGTTGTCAACTTTATGGATCCCCAAGGTCCTTTTATGGTTTGAAGTGATGGATCTGAAGTTTGATAGAGTTTTGAACTCTTGCATGAGATCTTGGCCTCATTTTACACCATTTTGACCTAGCTTGAGCTCAAGGAATGCATTAGATATGCATGTCTATAAAGCTGTAATTTTATGATCTTTTAGTAGTATGGAAGCATTCTCTATCAGAAAGTTTGAATGAGTGGGGTAAAGGATTAAGAGCTTAATGTGATAAACTGGTCTGGGCAGTTCCCACGATGTGGATATTTGGTATTTATGTCATGGCGTTTAGCAGCTTCTTGTCTATTTTGTCCTATTATCCCCATGACATGGCGTAAACTTATCCATGTCGTGGTGAATGGCCATTAAACATTGAATTTTTGACCAAGTTTGACTTTGGCAAATTTAGGGTTGGGATCTATGGTTTGAGATTTGGTCTCTGCATGATGTATAGGTGACCTGTAGAGATGGTTATCAGATTAGTAATCATAACTGTTATCTTTTAGACTGCGAGGTGAGTTTTCTTACTATACTCGTGGGTCGTAGGCAACAATGTTGGCCCACTAGATTGTGTTATGTATGTTGGTGAATTGTTTCACTAAGTGTATTTAAGTGTAATGGATTGACTTGTTGGCCAAAATTAATCTTGATGAATATTAAACAAGTAAGGATGGCGTGGAGTATGTACTTGTTTAAGTTTATTCAAGATTTTAAGTAAGGGATAAATTGATTTCAGCTGGTTTGAAATCGAAACAAAAACAATTTCGGAATAAGTTACTATTGGATCGAAACTGATTTTAGAGTGTAGATGATCTCGGATACAAAATGGCCTCATAATGGAATTAGTCTCAGAATGAAGTTGGTCTCAGAATTATACTGAATTCATAATTTGAAGTGATGTGAATACGATCGAATGCGAATGAAATTTCGAAATGCTGGATGTGAAGGCATTTTCGCAATGATAGTATGTTACTATTCAATGGCGATCGATCACAACTAGTTGGAATGTAACACTTTGGAAATTTCGTATCGGATCGAATCACATTGGGTTGGATCGCATTGGATATCAAGTTATTGTTCAATTGCTATCGTTCTCAACTCGTTGGATCAATATGCATCAGAACAATCCTTGTGATCGCATCACAACAATCCTTGATCGATCGCATTGGTACGACCCATATAGGATCACATCGGAACAACCCATATCGAAACAATCGCAACAAAATTGTTTTTGCTACCATGATTCGCAACTACCTTGCATCAGAATGAGTGCAGTTTGGTGCTTTACCCATGGGTTCATTGTTTTATCCAATGGTTAGAACGACTGTTTTTGCGTCAGGATTGACAGTTGATGATAGTTTTTGGAGACGCATGTCGGTTATACTTTTATCCATTGGTTAAATGCCCGTTTTGTGTCATTTTGAATGTTGGAAACTGTTATGTAACTGTTTTGGAAAAGAGACATATAGAAAGAAATTTTGGTCAAACTTTATAGATATGATACATTGCGTTGAAGAATACAACGAAGAAATCAAAACTTATCATTTTCTTTTCTGGTTCTCAAACTTTTGAGTATCATCCAATTGAGGATTTGGGAGTACCACATAAATACTTCAATTTCAAAGTGTTAAACATGATCTTAGAATTTCCATGTGCCTTTAATCCTAAATTTACATACTGATACAACTCCTTATACACCACAACAAAATGGTGTTGTTGAAAGGAAAAATAGGACATTGAAAGAAATGGTTAACTCTATGTCTTCCTATTCAGGTTTGAGTAAAGGTTTTCTGTGGTGAATCTATGTTGATAGCATGTTATATTTTGAATAGAATTCCAAACAAAAGGAGTAAGAATAATCCTTATGAACTTTGGTGTAAAAAGGTACCAAATTTGAGTTACCACAATGTTTGGGGTTGTAGAGCAGTTATAAGGCTCACTGAACCCAAACAGATGACATTAGGTGAAAGAGGTATAGATTGTATATTCATTGGATATGCTAAGCATTCCAAATCTTATAGATACGTTTTATAATCTAATGACTCCGTGTCTATGAAGACTGTTATAGAGTCTAGAGATGCTATATTTGATGAAGAAAGATTTACATCTATTCCAAGGCCAAGAGACATGATTCAACAATCTTCCAACAAGAGTACACCTTAAGTTAAAGATGTTTCTGATGGTACAAGTTCTGTGCCAGAACTTAGAAGGAGTACTAGAGCCAGAAAACCTATATCTTTTGGATCTGACTTTCAACTATATGGTACAACATCTATGCCAGAACTTAGAAGGAGTACTAGAGATAGAAAAGGCAAATCTTTTGGATCTAAGTTTCAACTATGTTCAGTTGAAGGAACAAGGGATGAGAATGTATCTCAACATCAACATTGTTTTAATATTGAGGAGGATACAAATACATTTAGTGAAGCTATGGCTTCTAGGGATGTTTATTTCTGGAAAGAGAAAATTTAGGATGAGATCGATTCTATAATGCATAAAAATACTTGAGTATTGTCAGATTTACCTTCTGCTTGCAAGGCATTTGGATGTAAATGGATCCTAAAATGGAAGATGAAGGTGGATGGCTTAATTGATAAGTATAAAGCCAAATTGGTTATCCACGGATTTAGGCAAAAAGAAGAGATTGATTTCTTTGATATTTATGCTCCTATTGCCGGAATTTCCACTAGCATATTAATGTTAGCTCTTACAACTATACATAATCTTGTGATTCATCAAATGGATGTGAAAAACTACATTCTTGAATGGGGACTTGGATGAGGAAATTTATATGAAACACCCTGAAGGGTTTGTGATTCCAGGAAATGAACTCAAAGTCTGTAAGTTTAAGAAATCGTTATATGGTTTGAAACAAGCACCAAAACAATGGCATCAAAAGTTTGATGATCTTGTCTTGTCTAATGTTTTTGCATTAAACCAAGCTGAAAAGTGTGTATATAGAAAATTTGATGCTTCTGGTAAAGGATATATAATTTGTTTATTTGTGGATGATACAATGATTTTTGGTATTGATTTGGAAAAAGTTAACAAAACCAAGAAATTCTTATCATCTAGTTTTGAAATGAAAGACCTTGGGGAGGCAGAAGTAATTCTTGATATAAGAATTAAACAAGGAAACAATGGGATTTCAATTTCTCAATCTCATTACATTGAGAAGATTTTGAAAAAAGTTTAATTTTGAGAATTTTTCTCTTGTTAGCACTCCTATAGGTCCTAGACTTAAGCTTCTACCAAATAAAGGATATCCAGTGTCTCAACTTGAATACTCAAGGGCTATTGGTTGTCTGATGTATACCATGATTAATACTAGGCCTGATGATACTTTTAATAATTATGCACTAGTTTATCCTACTAATGAAACTAATTATTACCTAAGGCAGTGTACCTTGTTGAAAATAGTATAACTCAATAAACAGGTATCGAACACATGGAACAGAAGGTTTAACTAATTTTTATCAATAGCATAGACCACAATAAGGAGTCCTTTTCGGTACTAGTATAATTTTCTTGAACTGGATTCAAAGTCTTTCTTGCATAATATATAGGTTGAAAATGCTTATCAACCCTTTGTCCAAGAACATCTCCAACTGCATAGTCACTTGCATCACATATAAGCTCAAAAGGAAGGCTCCAATTTGGGGTAATCATGATAGGCACTACTAGAAAAACAGCCTTTAATGACGCGCAAACAATGACACGCAGTGATTTACGATACGCAAAAGCATGCGTCCAAAAATTAATGTCATCTCTTATAAAATTTGAAGGATAGAAGACATGCATTTGTGCGTGCCCTGAAATTAGTGTTAGAAAAGAAAAAAAAAGAAATACGGAGGACGCCTATTATAAAATGTGTGTCAAGTAAGTGTGTCGCTTTATATTTTTTTAATGAAACACGCGTTTTGAGCGGGAAATGAAATCCCCAAAAATTAAAACCCCGCCTTTGTGAAAAAATAACCCCCCCTCCCAATCAGCAAGAAAGAAGCCTAGGTCTTCGTGTTCCTTTCTCTCTCTCTAACCTAAAACTCATCTTCTTCGTTGTAGCCTTTCTCGCCGTTACATCCGTTGGCGCCATTGCCACCACCATGCCGCTCTATCTCCCTCCGTTTCTCACCCGCCTATTGGATCCCGAAAATTAAAACCCCCGCCTCTTCCAATTAGCAAGAAAAAGCCCTAGGCCTTCGTCTTCATAGCATAATTGCTCTTGATTTTATGATCAAATGCATCGAGACGACGATGATAACGATCTGCATAAAGAATCCAAATATGTGAAATAGAGGCAAGGGACGATTCTACTTCTTTTTTCAAGAATCCTATTCAACATATGCCGACTCTCACACACGCATAGACTTATCACTATCTTTATCTCTATCTCTCTCTCTCTCTCTCTCTCTCTCTCAAACACACACACACACACAAAATTGAAGGGACGATTCTAGGGCTTTTTTTCAAGAACCATTCAAAATGTAAAGGAGTGCTCTCTACAATAGTTTGGCGACTTCATCTCACCTCACCTCGTCAGCGACTGTGACTCCTCGAAGATTTAGGGTTGTGCTCGGTGTTGTGTTCAGTGATTCAGCAACTAACTGAGGTCTAAGATTATGTTGTTGTATCAAATTTTAAAGTATCATCCTCAGATGCTTCAGATGTTCCTTTGCACCCACACATCCGACATCTCTTTCTTCAACCAAAAACCCGCCGATGTTCGTCATCCTCAACTTCCATTTGTTCCTGAGGGATAAACTGAAAACAGGGATGCCCTGTTACAGTTTTTCATGTCAACCATCGTATTTAGCTTCAATGGCTCAAGATGATTTTGACTTCAATATCTGCATATATGATGGTAACCCCCATCTCTTCTTCTTCCTCAAAATAGTCTGAAATCTGATCAACATGCTTCTATCTGAGCCCGCTTTTCTTTTACTCTCCCCTTTAAGGTATATCTTACTTGTCCATAGCACAAGAATCAGCAACAAAAATTCAAATCGAGGATATGATGTTTGGTGATTGTTCTGTGATGGAGAAATAAGGGTGTGTTCATAGGCAATTTAAATCTATAATCACTATCAAAAGATTATCTTCCATGTTTTTGTTGGCTTTGTTGGCATAACAAACAGATCATAATTCAATGATATACTTTGTTGACCAAATTGGACCTTCCCCTTTGCCTCTTCGTGATGTGGGTTAGCATCCTCTCTATCATTCTACATTGCTTTGTACTTCTTATTCAAATGTTGATAAACAACATTTTATTTTAGGTTATTTTTGTCTCTGAGAAATTTGAAATTGGTGTGGGCTATGACTGCAATCCCATGGTTTTTGCAGTAGATGGAATAGGATCATGGTACAATTCTGAGTTTTAGTTTTCAGGGTTAATTGCAAGAAAAAGAAATAAAATTTCATTTATTTTTTTTTATCTTTGTTCTTAGGAACTTTGTGAGGTTCCTTGATGAAAAAAAGTCAGCATCTTCTACTGCAAGATGAAAAAAAGTAAACAAACTTATGGGATGTCGGGGATCAGCAAGTAACTTGGAAATAATCATACATGGGAGGCAAGAAAAGAACCCGTGTACCTCCCCTCCTAGAGGAACAAAACTCATAAAGACCGAAATACCCTTTGCGGGATTGACCCTAAAACTCGGGAGACTACAGAACGATGATTAATGAAATCTGATGTGGTTGTTACAGGGAGTTTTGGTATGTGATGATAATGGCCTCTAGAGCAATTTTAAGGCAGAGACGACTTCTTCTTCCCAATTACCTTTATCATGTCTCTGTTAGTTCATTCTCCACCATCCTTGTCCTCATTTCATCTCAAACTAATTATTCTTTTTGTTTTTTTAGGAGTCTGATGGAAATAAGGTTGTGAAAAACATCATTTATGGTCCTGGAAAAAAGAAGTATCGTTATTGTAAGGTAACTGATTAACTTTTTATGCTTGCAAGTTGCAATTGCATACTTTTATTTTCCATCTTTAAAAGCACATGACGTTTATTTGTTTTATTACACATCATATAGCAAAAGTACGACTGCCTGGATTAAGTGATGATTTGACAAAAAAAGGAAAACACTTTATATTAATTCGGAATCTGATTGATTCATTGGTAGTTGACACAAATTTACAATGGTTTTTGTTAGACAGTGTTTTTAATAATCATGGTTTATCTTTATTTGTTGTTTTTTTTTTAGCAATCTTTTGACAAGGTTGTCCCTTCATCCTTCCATGAACTAGGGTTAGTAGACCTGGTTTCTGTATACAGTGAACTCTCTGCATCAGAGAAACCCCCTCCTATTCTTGATGTTGCTCATCTTCAACAAGACCCTAAGGTTTTCAATTTTTTTTGTTTTCTTTATGTTTTCTTAAATAACTGTTTACTATTTTACGTTGTTTACTGGCTGCATTACGAGGTCTTTGTGAAGATCTTGACATTCCATTCCAAGATTCAATGCCCAAGTATGTCAATGTTTTCTACCAGTTAGCTGTTACTTAGATTAAATTACATTTTTGCTCCCCCAATATAGCTGATTTTTGCAATTTTGGTCCCGAAATTTTTTTCGTCCTTATTTGAGGTTCTTGTAACGTTTTTGGTCCCTGAGTAAAGCTGGTTTTTTTCCAGTCTAAATAAATGTCATATTACTTGGAACAGGGACCAAAAACCTCAACTAAGGACCAAAATTGAAAACAAATCAGGTATACACAAGGACCAAAAAGGAAATTTACTTATCCTTTTTGTATATCCAGATGGGAAGCTGGTCCAAAAAGTGTTGATGGGATTTGGGCTCCATAGTGGTACAAAAGTGTGCACAAATCTACACGCTTTGTACAACCAGTAAAATATCGCCCTGTATGTACTACTTAATTAACTCTTGCTTCTGTAACTGCTAAAAACACCAACTTTTATGATTTATGTATGATTGAAATATTGAATAGAAAATGATTGGTTACTAAGTTGCTTTCTTTTCTCTTCAACCTTTTCCACCATCACTTTATGATCTGCTAAATAACGTTTATCCTCACGAAGATCTAAAAAATAATTGAAAAAAAATTCTGAATTTTCATACATTTTATTGTAAAGTAACTAGTCGTAAGTATGTCTGATAAGCCCCCAAATTTCTGTTATCTTTTTGGCCAGGGGTAGAATGGTCTTTTCTGGGAAGAATTTAGTATCGGGGGTATTTTAGGAAACATTCATTTTATTAAGTTTTTATGTTTGAATAAGACTCTTTTAGACTTAGTATAAGTCGGATTTTATGATTGCTTTTTTTTAATCAATTTAGAGTCAGGTTTTTCAAGAAGTGAACACAAATTTACATTTCGTGAGTTCTAAGTGTGTGATTGTGTGTAATTTGTAGGGCCTGAACAAACATAAATAACACTTAATTATTCATTTAGTGTTTTTTTACATGCAAAAAAAATGCACGTACGTTGCATTTTGATGTGGAAACAAATGATTTTTTTTTTTTATGATTTTTGGATTTCTTTAAAATTAATTTACTAATGGTCGTTACAAAAGGCGGATACAAATGAAACCAAAAAAATTGTTCCTATTGCTCATTCCACACCCAAATTCCATCTAACACCTACAAGAACTCCTAAGGTAAATTACATTTTTTTTACATTCCTTCATATGCAATGGAACTTAAACTTACGATGAAATTTGTTTCCTAGGTTAAAAGTGGGGTGAATAAGCTTAGCAACACCTTCAGTAAAAAGAAGGTAACTAATAAATTACTCTAATTTTTTTATTCTTTTAATGATTTAGAACATTCCATTTAATACACATTCGAAAACTACATCGTATAATTTGATTTATCAATTAATTTGATTTCAATTAATTTGGCAAGGTCACACTGTAAGGTAATTATTTGATTTCCTTTCTTATATATTATAGATTTTCACAATAGATTTAACATTTAATGCCTTTATCTTACATTGATGCAGGATGGTAAAGCTTATGAGGCAGTGCAAGAATGTGAAGAACTAAAGAAGAAATGTTTGTATTTGTGAGTATTGCCTTTTCTTTCATTCCTGCTTCGTTAGTTATTGATATTATGAAGGTAGGCCACTCTCCGGTTGTATTTTTCACATAATTGACAAGGAGTTGTTGTATCTATTCAGACTAGGCTTAGAGCAATGGTTGCAAGAGATGAGTTCAGAAGAAGAAGAAGAAGCAAGGCTGCAACTATAGTTCAGGTACTATGGATGAATTATGTTTGTAAAGTATTTAAGAAAATGATTAGAAACAAGGGTGAATTTGTAGAGATTAGTTAGCTACTTGCAGGTTGATCTTGAATAAGCAAAGGGGCAATGGATTGTATTTTTTGTATCTAATTCGTTTGTAAATTTTTGTTACAACTTCTATTGATTTGTTTTATCTTTCCATGGAACGATTATTTGTATGACATTAAATTTATGCAATGGATTCTATTTTTTGTATATGATATTTTATTTTCTATTATGAAACATTAAATACAAATTTAATTTGAAAATAAGTAAATCTATAAATAATATTTTTTTAAACATTTAAAATTATGATACGCAAAAATGTGTGTCGTCTTCATTTATGACATGGCCTTTCTTGACAGGGGCTTCCTTGATACGCATTGCGTGTCATAAACACGCGCGTCGTAAGGTTACGACACGCAAATGCGTGTCGTCTACCTTTATGACAGGGCCTTCCTTGATACGCAATGCGTGTCATAACCGCGCGTCGTAAATGCGCGTCGTCTATAGACGACGCGCAAAAGCGCGTCGTCTCTCTTTATGACAGGGCCTTCCTTGACACGCATTTGCGCGTCGTCTGAGCGTTTTACGACGCGCAATGAGCGTCGTAAAAGGCCTTTTTTCTAGTAGTGAGGGGTACTAGTCAATTTCTCTTTCAGTAGTTGAAAAGCTTCAAGACATTCTTTGGAGAAATCAAATGTAGCATCTTTCAAGAGAAGTTGAGTTAATGGCCTTGTGGTTATAGAGAAATCCTTGATGAATTGGTGGTAAAATCCCGCATGGCCTCGAAAACTTCTCACCCATTTTACATTTTTTAGAGGTGGTAATTTGGCTATTATATCCACCTTTGCGCGATCCACCTCTATCCCCAATTTTGAGACTTTGTGTCCTAATACAATTCCTTCTTTAACCATAAAGTGACATTTCTCCCAATTTAAGACCAAGTTGGTCTTTCCACATCTTGCTAACATTAAGTCAAGGTTGGATAAGCAATCTTTAAAAAAGGAGCCAAGAACCGAAAAATTGTCCATGAAGACCTCCATAAAATTTTCAACCATGTCGTGGAAGATTGTCATTATGCACCTTTGAAATGTGGCTGGTACGTTACATAACCCAAATGGAATTCGTCTATAAGCAAAGGTCCCACTTGGGAAAGTGAACGTGGTTTTTTGTTGGTCTTGAGGATCGATAGGAATTTGAAAGTATCCTAAAAAACCATCTAAAAAGAAATAGTAGAGATGAACGGATAATCTTTCGAGCATTTGATCAATAAATGGTAAAGGAAAATGGTCTTTGCATGTAGCATCGTTTAGCTTACGATAATCGATTCATACACGCCAATCAATCACCGTTCTTGTTGGAATGAGCTCGTTTTCGTCATTAGTGACTACCGTCATTCCTCCTTTTTTATCTACCATGTGCACCAGACTCACCCATTAGCTATCAGATATTGAATAAATGATACTGACATCCAATAGTTTAACTACCTCTTTCTTCACTACTTCTTACATGTTTGGGTTTAATCTTCTTTGACGTTGAGTGACTGGCTTAGCTCCTTCTTCTAGGTTGATTTTATGCGAAAAATATGCGGTACTAATTCCTTTGATGTCGGCAATCTTCCATGCTATGGCATTTTGTCGTTTCTTGAGTACTTCCACTAGGCTTTCTTTTTCATGTTTAGCGATATCATATGCTATGATGACTAGTTTCTAGTGTTCTTCTCCTAGAAATGCATACTCCAGATGTTTGCGCAAAGGGTTGAGCTCAATTTTTGGCTTTTTTTCAGTGACCACGATGTGGGCATCCTGCCACGTCGTGGTGTCGCAGTTTTTTACATCTGATCGTGAAAATTTAGAGGACCACGTCGTGGTGTCAGTGCCACGTTGTGGTTTTTCTTCAGCCTCTTTTTTCATTTTGTTGTACTCGCTCTCTTCAAGTAGCTTCTCTAACTATTGAATATTAAGTTCAACATCAAAATCTCTTTCTTTTAGTACCATATATCCCTCGATTCCTTTTTCTTTCCAACCTCTAAGCTCCTTCTTAAGTAATTCATCAAACACATCAACTGAGAAAGCCATATCATCAATTATCCTTGAGTGTTGGATTGCTCTATTAACTCAAAAAGTGACCACTTCATCTCCAAATCGAAGAGTGTGTTTGGACTCTCTAATATTAACCAAGGCTCGGGAGGTGCTTAAGAAGGTCCTTCCAAGAATGATTAGGAATCGTTCGTCTTCCTCCATATCTAAGACAATAAAATCGATGGGAAAAACAAACTTGTCAACTTTCACTAATAAATCTTCACATATTCCTCTTGGAAAGGTCATTGTCTTGTTTGCCAAATGGATGATCATACAGACTGGTCTTGGTTCGGGGAGATCAAGCTTCTTAAAGAATGAATATGGCATCAAGTTAACACTTGCTCCCGAGTCGGAAAGAGTATGGCTAGTTGCTAGATTTCCAAATTGAGACGGAAGTGTTAAGCTTCTCTGATCACCCATCTTCTTAGGTAGCATATTTAACATTGCAGCCAAGCAGGTTTCATTTAGTACTACCTTAGACATCCCTTCCATATTCTTTCGATTAGTTAAGAGATCTTTTAAAAACTTTGCATATTTTGGCATTTGGGCTAAAGATTTAAGGAACAAAATATTGATTTCAAGGGACTTGAAATGATCTAAGAATTTCAGATAGTCTTCAACATTCTTTTCTTGTCTTGCTCTACTTGGAAAGTGTAGTGGTGGGCGGTATGGCTTAACATGATCAGCAGTCTTCTTTTCAGGTTCTTGCCACATGGTGGTGACTGTTGAGTTTCTTTTCTTTGACTTTCTTCTCGATTTTCCTGCTCAACATCCGGGTTGTTTCTGTCAATGGGAGTCACATGGGTAACAATTTTCCCACTTCTATTTTTTATAGCTTGGATGTGAGCTCCCTTTGGGTTTTGTTCGGTGTTTCCTGGAAGTCCTCCCGGTGATCTTTCATTAAATTGTTTAGCTAGTTGCCTAAGTTTCTTTTTGATGTTAAAGATTGAAGCTTGCTGATTTCTTAGCAAAACTTGCTGATATTTCATTAAAGCTTGTTGTTCTCTAATTGTTTCTTTGGTTTCCTTGTGCCTTTTTTCAAATGCAGCTGCAAAACGAGTAAGCATTGACTTGAAATCTTGTTTCTTTTTAGGAGCTGGTTCCTCTCTTTGGTAAATGCCTCTTCCTTTTTGTCCATACTTCTCTTCCTTGGCTTTCTTATACTCATCATAAGGTAACTATTTCTTCTTGGGCCTTCTCTAATATTCGTCATATCGATCACCGCTCGAGTAGAAAGCTTGAACCTTTCGGTTTCCATTTTCATCAAAATCACAGTCTTTGGTTAGATGCGACCCATTACAGTTTTCACACCCCACTCGCATAGTAAGGATTGTTGATCCATTTTAGTCATCCTCCTATCCATATTTTGTGGCATTGCCAAGACGGCTGACATGTCCTCCAATGCTGAATTTGCCGACCCCTTGCTACATCATTTTGCAGGTTGTGGTACTCTCTCGAATTTTTAGAAAATTCATCAATAAGCTCCATAATTTCAGTATGATTCTTCTTGGTTAATGATCCTTAAGAATCAAAGAGTTGCCTTGTCGTAACATTTACCCCGTCATAAAATATGGAAACTTCTTGTTGCACATTAAGATCGTTTTCAGGGCAATTTCGAAGTAGTCCCTTGTAGCGCTCCCATGCTTCAAATAGCGACTCACCCATTTGTTTCTCAAAGTTGGCTATGGCCTTTTTAAGTTTAGCCACCTTCGAGGGTGGGCAAAATTGTTCCAAGAATTCATCACACATTTTTGCCCATGTAGTGATTGTGCCGGGGGGAAGTGCCTTCAACCAGTCCTTGGAAACACCTTTGAAGGTGACCAAAAGCATTCTCAACAACACTGTTTTGCATGGAACATTTAGAATGTTGAAGTAGTCAGTGATGTCGTTTACTTCATCAAGATGTTTATAGGCATCTTCATGATCCTTTCCGGTGAATGGAATCTCTTTTAGCGCAACTAGGATGTGCCCCTTGACTTCAAATGTGGCAGTGACTAGAATGGTTGGTTGCATAAGCCCCAGATCGGTCTCGTCACTAATTCTTTTCTTGTATGCCACCATGGAAATGTCGGTAATGTCCGCCATGATGTTGTCGGGTTCGCTTTCTTTTTCTAATTCGTTGTTTCCTTCTTCCTTGTCAGTTTCGTAATCATCGTCCTCTCACGTAGGATTATTCTCAATGCTTTCGTCTTTCGGGGTTTTGTTTTATTCTCCCACTTGCTTTCCCTTATTCTTACTAAAAACCGATTTGAGATTCTTGAAAGGTGATTTATTTGGTGTGTTTGATTCTTCTACGGTTTTATCCGTCTTTTTATGAAAAGTGGACTTCGGGTCTTCAAGTGGTGGAATCAAAGGTGTGTTGGATCCACGGGTCATAAACCATTGCAACAAAAACAAAAAATGCGTAAAAAGAACAAAAACAAAAACTGAAAATTAACTGTTACGAAACCACGACGTGGTGTTAAGGACCACGACGTGGTGGGTCAAACAAAATAAAAACCTAATACGAAAATTTAAAAGCAAGTAGAAGAAAAAATCCTAATAAAATAGCAGATTCCAATTAACTAAAAATGGACCATTCCCCGGCAACGGTTCCAAAAACTTGATGCTTTTAATAATTATACACTAGTTTATCCTACTAGTAGAACTAATTTTTACCCATGGTAGCGTGCCTTGTTGAAAATAGTAATACATAGGTATTGAACACAGGGAACATAATGTTTAGCTAATTTTTATCTACTACTAACTAAATTACTAATAATTTCAGAAAAAGGGTATTCTCTAATTTTGCAAGACTAGAAACTTAATTAACAAAACAAAACTAACTATCAACTATTAAGGCAAATATTAAACTAAAGCAAAAAGCGCAAAAGACAAATTAAATCAAGGTAATTGAGAGAATTTCATTTAGCTTTGTATTTACATGTTATTATGGTTGATTTGTGCGAGTGCAATGGATTATTGTTTGATTGGTTATCGATTTCTAAAATGACTATGTTAATTTTCACTAATCCTAATCAGGTGGATAAGCTCATTCATACGGTGATCAGGTGGATAAACTAACAAGTTTACTAGTGTTCAGTTCGTGTTAATTTAGACTTATAACGAATTGATTAATTTTGTTTATTAGCTCAATTTAATATATGATTGGTCGTCATATATTAACTCCTACGATTCTTTACCCACTTTTCTGTTTAACCCTAGGTTTTGTTCAAAACCTTAGTCCTACAATTTTGCAATTCACAAAATCATAAGATTCAAATTCAATTAAGAAAGATGGTCATATAAACTTTACTAAATTCAACAATAAATAGAGAAAGCAGTTATCATAATCACGGAAGGTTCTTTAATAAGCTAAATCAAAAAATAACCAATAAAACTAAATCCAAACCATAAATGAAACCATGAATAATCAAGCAATCCTACACTAAACGGAGCCATAGTGTTTTAGCCCATGATTTCAGCAATCAAACACATAGAAATGAAATTCAATGTAATAGACATGATTAAACCTAAGTAGAAATTCGTAATTTAGAGGTGTATTGCCTTAATGCTCCCAATTCCAAAGCTATAATTGACTTCTTCACTTCCAAGCTTCAAATCAGATACTTGGCCTTCAAAAATAGATAATTGCTTCCAAAAAAAGTTCCAATTTTGGAGGAGAATGGAAAGTATTTATAGTTTCCCGAAAAACAGATCACCACGATGTGGTAAGGCCTCCACGTCGTGGTCTTCGTTGTTATCCCGTATTCAACAATCCTCCTTAGTAAATCGGGAAAGTCCAAATAGCCACGTCAGAGCCAGGTCACCTCGACGTGGAGAGTGTATTTTTTCTTCAATTTAAAGTCTTCTTTCAAACTCCTAGCTTCCAGCTTCCAGCCTTGTTGCACCAAACATGTCTTTTACCCCTACAACACAATACATAATAAATTAAGTACCTTTTGTTCTATAAAGGGCATAAAATAATTAGGAATATTAAGATATGATGTAGAATTATATGTATAGGTATGCACATATGAAATTACCCCACATGTATTCTTTTCTTGCCCCCAAGCAAATTGATTTTTATTATCTCACAAATATCGTGTAAAACAATCCATTTCAAACCTAGATATTATCCAAGGACCGCAATGCATGCATTTGTGTCTATGATTCCTAAAAACTTCCCATTCATAAATACTCACAATCCATATGAACCTTCACCCCTTTGCTTATACGATACTTGATGTGCACAAAAGTACCCACTAATTTTAATATTTATAACCTAACAAACTTAGACTATCTATGCACTTATAGGCAGTGTACCTAGTCAGATTACAGTATAGCTTAGGTAAGTCGGGTGTCGATCACAGGGAACGGTGGATTAATTTAATATATTTGATTATAGGTTACGGGTTACACGAAAATAATAAATAAAATGGTTTAATAAATCTCAAACTAGCAATTCTCGATAAACTAACAGGAAAGCACATCTCTTCAGGTACTTTGATTTAGATAAATTACACTTTAAAAACATAGACAATTGCATACACAAATTCATTTATTCATGTTCACCGATTCCTAAAATGATTAGATTCGCGTTCACTATAACTAATCCTTTAGCAAACAAGTCAATTCAAACAGTGATCAGTTGATTAAACTAACATGTTTCCTAGTGTTCAGTTCGTATCAAGCAAGACTTGTAAATACAGTTAATCAATGTAGACATGTAATCAACCTCTTGTTGATGGTCATCAAACAAGGCTCACACATTAACTTACTTATTCTCAAATTAATCCTAGTTTCACATTCGTTATTTCTAGTCTTATAATCTCGATGGTCATCAAAAATCATAAGAGACAAGCAAATCAAGCAGATGTTCAAGCAACTCAATTCACTTAACAATTAACAGAAAATAATCATCATTAACACATGAGGATCTTTTAACAAGCTTGGCAAGATAAATTAAACACAAATAAACTATTTAATATAGCAATTAGTCTAATAATCAAAACTTCATTCAATCATAAACACAAAGTAAAAGGTTTTTACACCTAAATCAGAAACTAAATACAGAAAAGTACCACCATGGAATGCCAAACATGGTCACGTCAGCAAACCATATGATAATCAACATGTATCCGCTCTCCAATCCTTCCGATCTCTGCTCCCGTTAGCTTAACGGCCTTCCGGCCGCCTTCTAGACCCTCAAAACGGCTTAACAGAAGTTAATTGTCGACTAAATTAGGTTAGAATTCGAATCCCCCTTTCTGGTTAGCTAAAAATCGACATTTATAGTCTTTGTGGCCGACCTAAGTACGCTGGGCATACTTAGGATTACGCAGCGCGTACTCAAGATAATCACGCGATCAAGTTTATCCGGTGCAAAGGTGTACGCGGGGCGTACCTTTACCTTACGCGGGGCGTAATCGCTTCCTCAACATTCTTTTCTTTCTTTTAGCTTCTAAGCCCGGTTTGCGCTTCAGTCTTTTCTTTTGTGGTTCATTGGCAACGAATAGCTGCAAAACATAATTCAAAGTATTATGAGTACTATTTTAGTTCTAAAATAGAATAAATAAGGCCAAAACATTAAGATAAAGTGCATAAAAATATATATAAAAATACACATATCAATACTCATTCTTGCAACCCTCCAAATCCATCCCCATAAATATTTCTTGACCTCAAGGTAGTTTTGGTTAAACTACCAAGCATACATAAACTCTAGAGAAATTACAAGTTGATACCTCAATGGAGCTCTTTGGAATTCATCTATTCTTTGATATTTTCCTTTCAATTCTTTGAATTCACCACCTTTTTGTTTGATTTTTGGTATCTTCAACTTTTATAATTTCTTCTAAAATTTTAATCTTTGAATTTCATACTTTTTCAGCTCCAAAATTCTTCAACTTTTTGGTAATTCTCTCTCTCTCTCTCTCTCTCTCTCTCTCTCTCTCTCTCTTTCTCTCTTTTATATCTCAATTTTTTCACTCAAATCCTACATGCTTAAGCAAGGAGCTTAAATTCATCCTTTATTGGTTAGAGGCATTAGTCTAAGTGCAATGACTACATAAGGTCTCCTGGATAGATTTCAAGTACAGGCTGCAAAATGTATTATGCCATAAAAACTACCATATTATCTTTCACATCTCATGACGTTTCACTAATAATGGGAAGCCATAAATACACTATAACACGTGTTGGCTCGGGTACAAATTTGGGCTCTCATCAAATCATCCCATCCAATCTAGCAAAAATTTTAATTAGCTAGGTTTTCTTAAATTAAACTATTATTTCAAGTCTATATGAATGCATATTTGTGAAAACTAGCAGTGCAAATTTAGAAAAATCAAATGTATTTCTCTATAATGCAATATACCCCTTACCCCACACTTATTAGATGCAATGCTCTCATTGCATGCTATAAAAGACATAAAATTAAAGAGGGAGAAAAAGGATCAGACTCCCCTGGGATAGAAGATGCATTGTGAACCGTTTTGCTTGTATATAGGATCATGTGCTCATAAGTGTGAAAACGGAAGTGGTTGTCCGCTACGAAATTTGACTTTAGGAAATGGACACATGTACATCATAATGTAGAGGATAATACTTGAAAATTTTACTCGAGAAGGCACCACCTCGTGGTAATATGGAACACGTTGTGGTGGGCTTGCTGAAAAAAAGTTTTCGTCTTCTGTGAGCGACATCACATCATGGTATAGGGTACCATGTTATAGTGTTCATTATTTGGAGAAAAACGTGCTTTTGGCCTCAGATATTTGCAGTATTTTTTTGTCCAACTAAATTATTCATTTCTAGAAACATGACTCTTCACTAGATGGGTCAAAAAGATACTCGATATGCTCAAATCTCGCCTCTCTTGCTATTTCTCTAATATTTCTCTAAGATGCATCACCCTCTCACAAAAATAACTCCATATGTGAACTCAAATTACCTAGAAATCTAAAAAGGATAAAACAAGGAAACAAACCAAAGCAACTAAATTCTAAACTACAATTGTCCAACACAAACAAACCAAACAAAATAGACCAAATACACAAAACCAAAAAGAAATTGTCTTAAATCCACTTAGAAAATAAAGGATAAAAAATTGATCACTCCTCCTCATCATAATATGCACCACCTCCACTTCCGCTGGCTCCTCCTTGCTGCTCACGCGACACATCTTCCCAACTTGGAATGTAGGGGTATTTAAACAGATAAGCATCGGGTCTGTGAATGTTTATTTGTTGCATCATTAGATCCAAATGCATGTTCGTACAATTGACACCCCGACCCAAGTTGTCTTGATACCTACTCAAAGTAACATTATACGCGTCTATTAGGAGCTCGTCCTTGGTCGGAATGACGGGAGTCTCCTCTTCATCCGCCTCACCACCTCTCTGTCTTACCCATCTCCCGGGCTGGTTGCGGGGGGTATCGCTGGGAATGGAATAATTACCATACCCGTTGTCATCAACAATGTGTGCCCGTTTTTAAAGAAGTACATAAAAAGATTTTCCAGGCTCGATTGTGAGAAAAGAGGCTTCCCGTCTTTCAAGTATTTCAAAAGAGCATGCTAAGCGGCTGATTAGCATCCCTCCATAAAGTGGAGAACCGCATCGATCCTTACCCGCTTGAATTGCTAGAAATTCCACCAACAGAAATGGAATGTCCATACGAATATCGGATGTGATGAGACTCCATAAGAAAAAGACATCCAACATCAGGACCTTGTCCCCCTCCTACCTTTGATTGATGCTGTTTGTGATTAACCTGTGCAGGAGGCGGTGTATACGTGACAAAATATCACTCTCTTGTTCTATCCCCGAACTGTATGTACCATGTGCGATTTTTGGCCAATATGTTTCATCCTTGAACTCGTCTGTAGTTAGGGAACACCTTGCAATAAACTCAAGATATGACTCAATATGAACTTCAGACGAAAGATAAATCTCTGTACGCATTACGAATTCGGCTAGGCTTAGCTCGAGTGTCACTTCTCCCAGGCAAAAGGTAAGATTTTTTTCTTCAAGCACACCAATCTGTCTTTTGAATGAAACCGTGGCCAAAAACTCAACCACCAATTCTATGTAAACTGTCTCTTAGATGAGTAATAAACTCCTCCACGCCATATACACAAACCTTCCTTGACTTCCATCAAAAGATTGAACCAAAAATGGTTTGATAGCTTCCAATAACCTGACTTGTTCCATCCAACCCCAATAATTTGTAGCGTGTACATGAACTCTGCGCTCTTTCATCCAGACGAGTCGTCCATTCCATTGTGCTAGAACCCCCAAACTCACTACTCGTGGAAAAGTATACCACAGGAAGTCAGGACGACTCCCAGGATGGTTTATCCTTCCTTGGCTGGCCATAATCTGCAAAAGAAACAAAAACAACAAAACCGAAACAACCAGAAACCAGATTAGAAAATAAATCAATAGAATAAACTGTTTATATGCTAACCACGTCGAGAACCACGACGAGTCGTTGTGATCGACGAACTGGGTATAAATTGAACTGATTCAAACCATAATCAACTTGAATCAAGTCTAGGGTTTTTTAATGGCATAAAATCGAGTAAGTTTAAGTAAAATGTAGAGCCTAAACACGAAAAATCAAGGCCGATTTTTGTTTTCAATAATCAGAACCCTAATCTCAAAATTACCCCAAAATAACCACTTTAAAGAGCAAAATCACACCATGTAGACCTCCATACGCGATTATTATAGAGAAATCAAGTGAAAAATGTTACATTTTTGATGTAGAAATCGGAAATTTGAAGCAGGAGGGAAGAAGTTTTCATGGAGAAGAGAGCATGACGAGAAGTAGGTAGTTGAAAAGTAAAAGGAATTTTGACTGAATAGGGTTAAAACCCTAATTTTTTTACTACTGTTTTTTCTTCGACAACATGTCATCGTGAGACCACAACGTCGTGAGGTTTTATTGAAATTCGTGTGTTTTGGTTTCTATAAAGTCACCATGTCGTGGTGATATTCACCACGACGTGGTTATAAAAATAACTTAATTTTAACCAAATTTTCATAAAAATTACCACCCACACTCATTCCATGCTATTTTTCTCAACAAAGTCCATATAAAAATTCAGAGAAATGAAAAATCAAAAATAAAGGATAAATAAAGCAAAATAAACAAAAATAAAGGAAATCAAAAGAAAAGAAAAGCAAATGCAAACTCAAAACCACAGGTTGCCTCCTGCAAGCGCTTCTTTTTGGGGAGTTATGAGCCGGAATCCTTCCTGCTTTACGTTGATGTAGCTTGTGCAAATTTCACAATTCCCCTTCTTTTGCTTCATTTGGCATGCCTTCCTCATAGTGCTTTACCCTATATCCATTAACCTTGAAGGAGTTCCATCTCTTGCTATCAACTCTATGTCCCCATGCGGAAAAACTTGTTTTACAATAAATGGTCCATCCCAACGAGTTTTTAATTTCTTGGGAAAAAGTTTCAACTTTGAATTAAAAAGCAGAACCTTTTGCCCTTCATGAAGGTCCTTATGTCCTCTTAACCTCGCATCATGCCATTTCTTCGTTTTAGCTTTGTAAATTAAGGAGCTAGTATATGCTTCATTTCTCAATTCTTCAAGAGCATTCATTTACGTCAAACGATTGGTACGAAGTTCAGCTAATTCAAAGTTACATATCTTCAAAGCCCAAAATGCCTTATGTTCAATTTATATAGGTAAGTGATAATTCTTCCTATATACCAAACTATATGGTGTAATACCAATAGGTGTTTTAAATACGGTACAAAATGCCCATAGTGCATCGTCAAGCTTTTACAACCACTCTTTTTTATTACCTCCAACCGATCGCTCCATAATTCTTTTCAACGCCCGATTTGTAAATTTAGTTTGCCTACTTTTTTTGTGGATGATATGGAGTTGCGAATCTATGGTGTACACCATATTTTTGTAGCACCTTGGCCAATTGTTCCTTTGCAAAGTGAGTTCCCTGATCACTAATAAGAGTCTTCTGGACAACGAATCATGAAAATAATCTTTTTAGAAAACGAGCCATTACTCGAACATCATTTTTAGGTAACGCTTGTGCTTCTGCCCATTTATAAACATAATCGAACGCCACCAATATATATTTATTTCATCATGACATCGAAAAAGGTTCCATAAAGTCGATCCCCCAAACATCTAATATTTCACAAACTTGTATTGAATTTTGAGGCATCTCGTTTCAGGAGGAAATGTTTCCCGAGCTTTGGCATGAATCACATTCTTTGACAAATTGGGTTGCATCTTTAAAAATGGTAGGCCAATAAAATCCGGAATCAAAAACCTTCTTAGCCATATATTGTGCTCCATGATGTCCTCCGGTGGACCTGTTATGACAGTGTTTCAAGATTTCTAAACTTTCTTTACCGAAGACACATCTTCTTATCATTCCATCCGCACAGCTTCTGAATAGATACGACTCACCCCAAAAGTAATACTTAACTTATGAAAACAGTTGCTTCTTTTGTTGGCGAATCAATTCTTTTAGAAGATAATCACTAGCCAAGAATTTGGCTATATCCGCATACCAAGGTACCTCTCCCGCGATTACCATTAAATATTTTTTAGGAAAGTCATCTCCAATTTTGTTTTCTTTTGATTCTTCCAATCTTGGGTTTTCAAGTCTTGATAAGTGATTGGCTGCTATGTTATCCATTCCTTCTTATCCTTTATTTTAGTGTCAAATTCTTGTAGAAGAAATACCCAACGTATCAATCTTGGTTTGGCATCCTGTTTAGCAAAAATATACTTAAGGGAAGAATGGTCAGTGAACACAATAGTTTTAGATAAAACTAAGTAAGGGTGGAATTTATCAAAAACATAAACCATAGCAAGGAGTTCTTTTTCGGTAGTAGTATAATTTTATTGAGTCGGAGTCAAAGTCTTTCTTGCATAATATATGGGTTGAAAATTCTTATCAACCCTTTTTCCAAGAATAACTCCAACTACGTCATCACTTGCATCACACATAAGCTCAAAAGGAAGGCTCCAACATGGGGCGATCATGATAGGGGTACTAGTCAATTTCTCTTTCAATAGTTGAAAAGTTTGGAGAAATCAAATGTAGCATCTTTCAAGACAAGCTGGGTTAATGGCCTTGTGATTTTAGAGAAATCCTTGATGAATCGGCGGTAGAATCCAGAATGTCTTAGAAAACTTTTCACCCGTTTTACATTTGTTGGAGGTGGTAACTTGGCTATTGTATCCCCCTTTGCGCGGTCCACCTCTATCCCCAATTTTGAGATTTTGTGTTGTAATACAATTCCTTCTTTGACCATAAAGTGACATTTCTCCCAATTTAAGAACAAGTTGGTCTTTTCACATCATGCTAACACTAAGTCAAGTTTGGATAAGCAATCTTCAAAAGAGGAACAAAAAGCAAAAAATTGTCCATGAAGACCTCCATAAAATTTTCAACCATGTCGTGGAAGATTGCCATCATGTACCTTTCAAATGTGGCTGGTGCGTTACATAACCCAAATGACATTTATCTATAAGCAAAGGTCCCGGATGGGCACATTTACGTGGTTTTTTCTTGGTCTTGACGATCGATAGGAATTTAAAAGTATCCTGAAAAACTATCTAAAAAGCAATAATAGAGATGACCGTATAATCTTTTGAGCATTTGATCAATAAATGGTAAAGGAAAATGGTCTTTTTATGATGCATCGTTTAGCTTACGATTATCGATGCACACACGCCAACTGGTTATTGTTCTTGTTGGAGTAAGCTCGTTTTCTTCGTTAGTGACTACCGTCATTCCTCCTTTTTTATGTACCACATGCACCTGACTCACCCATTGGCTATCGGATATTGAGTAATTGATACCGACATCCAAGAGTTTAACTACCTCTTTCTTCACTACTTCTTGCATGTTTGGGTTTAATCTTCTTTGACGTTGAGCTATTGGCTCAACTCCTTCTTCTAGGTTGATTTTATGCGAACAATATGCAGGACTAATTCCCTTGATGTCGGTAATCTTCCATGATATGACATTTTTTCGTTTCTTGAGTACTTCCACTAGGCTTTCTTTTTCATGTTTAGCGAGACCATATGCTATGATGACTAGTTTCTGGTGTACTTTTTCCAAAAATGCATACTCCGGATGTTCGGGCAAAGCTTTGAGCTCAATTTTTTTTGGCTAGTGGCCACGACGTGGGTATCCTTCCACATCGTGGTGTCACAGTTTTTTACGTCTGATCGTGAAAAATTAGATGACCACGTCGTAGTGTCAGTGCCACGTCGTGGTTTTTCTTCAGTCTCTTTTTTCATTCGTTGTACTTTCTCTCTTCCAGTATTTTCTCTAACTCTTGAATATCAAGTTCATCCTCAAAATCTCTTTCTTTTAGTACCATATATCCCCTGGTTTCGTTTTCTTTCCATCCTCCAAGCTCTTTCTCTACTAATTCATCAAACACATCAACTGAGAAAGCCATATCATCAATTATCCTTGAGTGTTGGATTGTTCTATTAACTCCAAAAGTTTGGACTCTCTAATATCAACCTAGGCTAGAGCGGTGCTCAAGGAGGGCCTTCCAAGAATGTTTGAGACTTGTTCGTCTTCCTCCATATCTAAGAAATTAAAATCCACAGGAAAAACAAACTTGTCAACTTTTACTAATAAGTCTTCACATATTCCTCTTGGAAAGGTCATTGTCTTGTTTGCCAAGTGGATGACCATATCGATTGGTCTTGGTTCGGGGAGATAAAGCTTCTTAAAGAACGAATATGGCATAAAGTTAGCACTCGATCCTAAGTCAGTAAGAGTCTGTCTAGTGGCTAAATTTCCAAATTGACACAGAAGTGTTAAGCTTCTTGGATCACCCATCTTCTTAGGTAGCATATTTAACATTGCAGCTGAGTAGGTTTCATTTAGTACTACCTTAGACATCCCTTCCATCTTCTTTCGATCAGTTAAGAGATATTTTAAAAATTTTGTATATTTTGGCATTTGGACTAAAGCTTCAAGGAACGGAATATTGATTTCAAGGGAATTGATATGATCTAAGAATTTCAGATAGTCTTCAACATTATTTTCTTGTCTTGATCTACTTCAAAAGGGCAACGGTGGGCGGTATGGCTTAACAGGATCAACAATCTTCTTTTCTGGTTCTTGCCACATCGTGGCGATTATTCAGTTTCTTTTCTATGACTTTTTTCTCGATTTTCCTGATCAACATCCGGGTTGTTTCTATAAATAGGATTCACATGGGTAAGAATTTTCCCACTTCTCATTGTAATAGCTTGGATGTGAGCTCCCTTTGGGTTTTGTTCGGTGTTTCCTGGAAGTCCTCCCGGTGATCTATCATTGAGCTGTTTAGCTAGTTGCCCAAGTTGATTTTTGATGTTGAAGATTGAAGCTTGCTGATTTCTTAGTAAAACTTGCTAATCTTTTATTAAAGCTTGTTGTTCTCTAATTGCTGCTTCGGTTTCCTTGTGCCTTTTTTCGGATGCAGCTGCAAAGTGGGTAAGCGTTGACTCAAAATCTGGTTTCTTTTTAAGAGCTAGTTCCTCTCTTTGGTAAAAGCCTCTTCCTTATTTTTCATACTTCTCTTCCTTAGCTTTCTTGTACTCATCATAAGGTAACCATTTCTTCTTGGGCTTTCTCCAATCTTCATCATATCAATCACTGCTCGAGTAGAAAGCTTGAACCTTTCGGGTTCCATTTTCATTAAGATCACAGTCTTTTGTTAGATGCGGCCCATTATAGTTTTCTCACCCCACTCGCATAGTATGGATTGTTTGACCCATTTTAGTCATACTTCTGTCCATATTTTGTAGCATTGCCAAGACGGATGACATGCCCTCCGATGCTAAATTTTCCATTCCCCTTGCTACATCATTCCGCGGGTTGTGGTACTCTCTTTAATGTTTACAAAATTCTTCAATAAACTCCTTAATTTCAGCGAGATTCTTCTTGGTTAATGGTCCTTGAGAATCAAGGAGTTGCCTTGTCGTAACATTTACCCCGTCATAAAATATGGAAAATTCTTGTTGCACATTAAGATCGTTTTGAGGGCAATTTCGAAGTAGTCCCTTGTAGCGATCCCTTGCTTCAAATAGCAACTCACCCATTTGTTACTCAAAGTTGGCTATGGCCTTTTTGAGTTTAGCCACCTTCGAGGGTGGGCAAAATTGTTCCAAGAATTTATCATACATTTTTTCCCATGTAGTGATTGTTCCGAGGGGAAATGCCTTCAACCAGTCCTAGGAAAACTCCTTTGAAGGTGACTAGAAGCATTCTCAACAACACCATTTTGCGTGGAACATTCAGAATGTTGAAATAGTCGAAGAGGTTCTTGTCTTCATCAAGATGTTTATAGGCATCTTCATGATCCTTTCTGGTGAATGGAATCTCTTTTAGCGCAGCAAGGATGTGCCTCTAGAGTTCAAATGTGGCAGTAGCTGGAATGGTGGGTTGCACAAGCCCCGGACTGGTGTCTTCACGAATTCTTTTCTTATATGCCACCATGGAAATGCCGAAGATTTCCTCCATGATTTGTCGGGTTAATTTTCTTGTTCGCTTTCTTTTTCTGATTCGTTTTCGCCTTCTTCCTTGTCTTTCGGGGTTTTGCTAGATTCTCCCACTTGCTTTCCCTACTTCTTACTAAAAACCGATTTGAGATTCTTGAAAGGTGATTTATTTGGTGTGTTTGATTCTTCTATGGTTTTATCAATCTTTTTATGAAAAGTGGACTTTGGGTCTTCAAGTGGTGGAACAAAAGGTGTGTTGGATCCACGGGTCATAAGTCACTGCAACAAAAACAAATTAAATGCCTTAAAGTAACAAAAACTAAAGCTGAAAATTAACTGTTACGACACCAAAACATGGTGTTAATGACCACAATGTGGTGGGTCAAACAGAATAAAAAGCTAATACGAAAATTTAAAAGCAAATAGAAGAAAAAAATCCTAATAAAATAGCAGATTCAAATCAACTAAAAATGGACCGTTCCCCGGCAACGGTGCCAAAAACCTAATGCTTTTAATAATTATACACTAGTTTATCCTACTAATAAATCTAATATTTACCCATGGTAGCGTGCCTTGTTGAAAATAGTAATACACAGGTATTGAACACAGGGAACATAATGTTTAGCTAATTTTTATCTACTACTAACTAAACTACTAATAATTTCAGAAAAAGAGTATTCTCTAGTTTTGCAAGACTAGAAACTTAATTAACAAAACAAAACTAACTATCAACTATTAAGGCAAATATTAAACTAAAGAAAAAAGCACAAAAGATATGTCATTCAAGGTAATTGAGAAACTTTCATTTAGCTTCGTATTTACATGCTATTATGGTTGACTTATGCGTGTGCAATGGATTATTGTTTCATTGGTTACCGATTTCTAAAATGACTATGTTAATTTTCACTAATCCTAATCCTTTACCAAACAAGCTCATTCATACGGTGACCAAGTGGATAAACTAACAAGTTACTAGTGTTTAGTTCGAGTTAATTTAGACTTATAACGAATTGATTAATTTTGTTTATTTGCTCAATTTAATATATGATTGGTCGTCATATATTAGCTCCTACGATTATTTACCCACTTTAACCCTAGGTTTTGTTGAAAGCTTTAGTCCTACAATTTTGCAATTCATAAAATCATAAGATTCAAATTCAATTAAGAAAGACGGTCATATAAACTTGACTAAATTCAACAATAAATAGAGAAAGCAATTATCATAATCACGGAAGGTTCTTTAATAAGCTAAATCAACAAATGACCAATAAAACTAAGTCCAAATCATAAATCAAACCATGAATAGTCAAACAATCCCACACTAAACAAATGTCATAGGGTTTTAGCCCTTGATTTCAAGAATCAAACACATAGAAATGAAATTTAATATAATAGACATGATTAAACCTAAGTAGAAAGTCGTAATTTAGAGTATATTGCCTAATTCTCCCAATTCCAAAGGTATAACCGACTTCTTCACTTCCAAGCTTCAAATCATATACTTGGCCTTCAAAAATAGATAATTGCTTCCAAAAAAAGTTCCAATTTCGGAGGAGAATGGCAAGTATTTATAGTTTGCCGAAAAACAGATCACCACGATGTGGTAAGGCCTCCACGTCGTGGTCTTCGTTGTTATCCCGTATTCAACAATCCTCCTTAGTCAATCGGGAAAGTCCAAATGGTCACGTCGTGGGAAGGTCACCTCGACGTGGAGAGTGTATTTTTCCTCAATTTAAAGTCTTCTTTCAAACTCCTAGCTTCCAGCTTCCTTGTTGCTCCAAGCATGTCCTTTACCCCTACAACACAATACATAACAAATTAAGTACCTTTTGTTATATAAAGGGCATAAAATAATTAGAAATATTAAGATATGATGTAGAATTATATGTATAGATATGTACGTATCAAAATACCCCACACATATTCTTTGCTTGCCCGCAAGCAATTTGATTTTTATTATCTCACCAATATCGCATAAAACAATCCATTTCAAACCTAGCTATTATCCTAAGACCGCAATGCATGCATTTGTCTTTTATTTCTAAAAACTTCCCATTCCTAAATACTCACAATCCATATGAACCTTAACCCGTTAGCTTATATGAAACTCAATTTTGCACCCCTCCGAATCCATCCCCATGAATCTTTCTTAAAATGAAGGTATCTTTGGTTAAACTACCAAGCATAAATAAACTCAAGAAAAATTACAAGTTGATACCATAGTGGAGCTCTTTAGAATTCATCTCTTCTTTGATATTTACCTTTCAATTCTATGAATTCACCAACTTTTTGTTTGATTTTTGGCATCTTCAATTTTTTTAATTTCTTCAGAATTTTTGATCTTTGGATTTCATACTTTTTCAGCTCCAAATTCTTCAACTTTTTAGTAATTTCTCTCTCTCTCTCTCTCTCTCTCTCTCTCTCTCTTTCTTATTTTTTTTCTTTTTGTAATATATATATATATATATATATATATATATATATATATATATATATATATATATCACTTTTTTCACTCAAATCCTACATGCTTAAGCAAGGTGCTAACTTCAACCTTTATAGAGTTCAAGTACAGGCTGCAAAACGTATTATGCCATAAAGCTACCTGATTATCTTTCATATCTCATGGGTTTTCATTAATAATGGGAAGCCACAAGTACACTATAACATGTGTTGGCTCGGGTAAACATTTGGCTCTCATCGGATCATCCCATCCAATACTAGCAAAAATTTTAATTAGCTAGTGTAACGATGAAAAATTTTAAACCAAGATTTTCATTTTTAAAACACATAAAACTCATATATTATATTTCATAAAACCACAAGTGTCTCAAATGTCAACATAAATCCACAAATAAAAGTTAATCCCAGAATCCTCAACAAAGTCTCAAACAGGTGTGTACATTCATGTCAGCGCCTTCCTGCGGTCCTGAGAAGTACCTAAAACACACATCAGACAACACGGTAAGCATAAAGCTTAGTAAGTTCCCCAAAAAACCACATACACACAAATAATAAGCCTCTCATGGCTATAACTCGGCATGGAACCTCCGGTCTCATGCGTCTCGGTGTGGACCCTCCGGTCATATGTCTCAGTGACCCTTCGGTACTGTCTCATTGGAAACCCTCCGGTCCTATCTCAGTAAGCACATAATATAGCATATATATCACACAGACAAAATGCATAATATCACATAACTCAAGTAAGCACATAAGACCCTTCGACCACACATAGATACCACTCATGGTAAGTATAGTGAGAAGACTGACTTCGTAAGAAATCGGATAACCTTGAACTCAAATCACCGGTCTAGCCTCCGCCTAACACATACGATAATTATCCCTAATTAATAACGGCTCTCAAAGAAGCTAGACTATCCCTTCTACAAGCTCACAGAAGGGCAAAATACCATTTTACCCCTCCATGGCCTTAATAGTTCACAAATTGACCAAACCGTAAAAGTCAACTAAAAGTCAAGGGCAGCGCGTATGCCACGCGTACCAGACTTATATGCTGGGTGTACTCCAACGCCATGCATGCATCGGGGATTCCCGATCCTACAATGCGCGTACTGGGATTATGCTCAACGTACGTCCCAGTTTTGCTCTTCCTACTTGTTTGGTCTTAATCTGTTAAGACCTTAGCTCATATCACATATCTGGACTCCCTAAAGGCTCTTACTCCATAAAGTTTGTGACTTTAAGCCTTGACATAGCTGATAAAGTCACAAACACCAAAAAATCTCATTCTCTTATCTCAAAATGCTCATATCTCATGCATGGGTTGATTCACAAGTCCATGTCTTGATTTTTATGACACTATATCACTAAAGACACTCAAAGGAGCTGATCATAGTCTCTGGAGCTCAATATATCATAAAGCATCCAAATTTGGGACCAAAACCCTAAAATGATCTAACATGATGCATAAATTAAAAAAGTGAGAAAGCTTTGAGCTTTATACCTAAAAATGAAGCTCCAAACTCAGGTAAGCTCATATCCCAAGCCTGGAATCCCATTCCTTCTTCTTCAAGGCTCCTTCTTCACTCCAAAGAAACACAAGATCACTCAATAGCTCACAAATGCACACAGAAGCTCAATGGACGAGTATTTAGGTTTTGAGAGGGCTGTTTGTCTGAGGATGGTGGCCAGGAATGAGGCCATCATATCCTTTATATAGGGACACACCCCAAATTAGGGTTTTCACTTAGGGCCTAGTACGCCCAACGTACTAGGTGGCTTCCGCGTCAAAAACACGCACATGAGTACGCTTAGCGTACACACGTGTGCGCCCCACGTACTCATTTACCAAATTTTTCTCAATAAGGGCTAAACTTGGAAATTTACCAAAAGAACAAGGGTTTATAAGGTATACCTGGTCTTGGGATGTTATAATTCTCCCCCACTAGAATTCGACTTCGCCCTCGAAGTCAGGCTCTGAAAATAACTCTGGATACTGCTCACGCATCTCGGACTCCGGCTCCCAAGTGCACTCGGTCCCTTTCCGATGTTGCCACTGGACCTGAACCTGGGGCACTTCCTTGTTCCTCAGAACCTTCACTTTCCTATCCAAAAATTGCAATTGGCCTCTCAATATAATTCATGCTCGCATCCACCTGAATGTCCTCTAATGGTTCCTCTGCCGTCTCATTGGCTACACAGTTCCTCAATTGAGACACGTGGAAGGTGTTATGAATCTGGCTCAACTCTGCCGGTAGCTCTAACTGGTAGGCTACCCTACCTACGCTGGCGTCACTCTAAAAGGACCAATGTATTGGGGCCCCAACTTGATCCATTTCCTGAATCGGATCACCCCTTTCCTAGGGGATACCTTCAGGAGGACAAAATCTCCAACCTGGAACTCTAGCTTGGATCGTCGTCGATCCGCGTAACTCTTTTGGCAACTCTGGGCTATCAGTAACCACTGTCTGACCTGCTGAGTCTCCTCGGTCGTCCTTAGCACTATCTTAGTGCCACCCATCACTCACTGCCCTACCTTTCCCCAACAAATGGGAGTCCGAAACCTCCTCCCATATAGAAGCTCAAAGGGAGGCATATAAATACTCGAATGATGACTGCTGTTGTAAGAAAACTTAGCCAAGGGAAAATAAGTGTCCCAACTTCCTCCAAAATCCATAACATATGCACTCAGCATGTCCTCGAGTGTCTAAATCGTCCATTCGCTCCGCCCGTCTGTTTGCAGGTGGTATGTGGTACTGAAATGCAAACGGGTACCCAACTCCTCATGAAATTTCTTCCAGAAGCTGGAAGTAAAGCAAACGTCTCAATCTGACACTATCGAGGTCGACACTCCATGCCGTGCTACCACCTTTCTCACATAAATCTCGGCCAATCTCTTTGCAGAAGAGCTCTCACTAATAGCGAGGAAATGAGCACTCTTCGTCAGCCGGTCCAAAATCACCCATATCGCGTCCACCCCACATGCAGTTGTCGGTAACTTGGTGATAAAATCCATAGAAATTTGTTCCCACTTCCACTGGGAATCTATAAAGTCTGTAAAGGACCATGTGGACGCTGGTGCTACGCCTAAACCCGACGACAGGTCAAGCACCTCTCTACAACCCATGCCATGTCCCTCTTCATACAAGGCCACCAATAGTCTCTCTACAGGTCCAAATACATCTTAGTGGCCTCTGGGTGGATCGAAAATCTTGATCTATGTGCCTCCTCCATCAATATACACCGAGCTCTACCTGTATATGGCAGCCAAATCTGACCTCGGAAAGTCATAGGCCTCGACTATCTGACTAAAACTCGGAAACCTGACCGACCACACACTCTCTCTTGCGGTTCTTGATAGGATTTATATAAACAATCCTATGTGTTCATACAACCCTAGAGTTGGATCTATGTTTTCACTATTAGTTATACAACTTTATGAACACAAAAAGAAACCTAGCATGCTACTACTATTTTCGGAATCCATATAGAAGAATAGAATACATACCTTTTGTTGTTACATAGTAAAACAACTAGTTCCTTGAATCTCCTTAGCTTTCAAAGCAAGTACCACAAGTGTAGTACCTCTAATGGCTCACAAACACCAAGAGCAAGAGGATGACTTAGGAGAAGAGGAGAGGCACCCAAAAACGTCTAGAAACCCTAGGGAAACTCTTATCCACGTTTTTGGTGCTCTAGGGGTCCTTAAATAGTGAGGCTATTAGGGTTATCAAACAAGGAAACCCTAATTTGACTACTTAGGCCCTAGGCAGCCCATGGACTCCCTCCTTAGAGGCCTTGGATGATTTCTAATGGGTTTCCCCATAAAATTCATCCACCCCTCTAATATGGAGTCCATTAGCCCAATATTTAACTATCACACAATTGATAATTCTAGTCCCCTTTATTTAATTAATGTCTTTTAGCGACAAAATTAATTCTTGACTATTATTAATTAAACAATATGATTTGTCTTTTAATATATTATTCATAAGATATATTTAATAAATCATAATTAATCTTCTTTCTTCTTAAATCATGCTATCAAGTTGCTTTGGTGAAGGCAACCCAAAAGGACCATGCACAATCGAGTCAAATACATACCAAAATAGTTATGGACTTAGACACTAATCCAACAGTCTCCCACTTAGATAAGTTTAATAACTATTCTGCGTATGACTTCAGATCCTGATTAGGAATCGTAGCTTTCAAAAGCCGCTGTCAACTCTGATCTTATCAGAAGCGTGTCCTTTAGATAAGGGATCATATATTCCTCTATTCTAGATATTGTATAGACACGAGACATGGATTTAATCATTCTATCAGTCTATGTGTTGCTTCCCGATTTTCGACTTATGATGACTGACAACAGACTATAATTGAACACATCAATTTAGTCCTGGCTTGGCCAAGCGCTTTAGGTGTCATCACTAAATCATCAAGGGGCCCACAAATATCGCTTTTATCCCCCATTGGGTAAAAGGAACGGATAAACTTCGATTCAATGCTCGCTTGCACTCACTCACGAAATTACACACAACAATATGTTTTATGACACCAAGTTACTGGTGCATTTACATATTATCAATGTGCAACTGATTCGTAAGATACAACTCACACATCTCCGTTTCAAGAATATAAGATATTATCGTCTCACCAATCGCTCGTGATAAAATCCATGAAGCGATCCAAGTGAGCATAGGTTTAATCCAATGCTCAAATCATATTCATAAGCACTCATGAATGTTGCCGCAAACCTTTGCTATGTTTAATACACTTTAAACAATCTACACACCAATTCATGACAATCTTCTTTCATACCTACTCCCAAAGTATGAGTGACTGTGGAACATTCGAATAAGTTGATTATTCTAAAATAATTTAACTATTCAGGAAGTCAAAACATCCAAAGTGAAACACAAGAATAATACTAATCCTATATGGCCCTAAAATTTTGAGTATAAATAAAACACCTTTTATTTATCACCATATCGGTTACTCATTATTTGTTGTTTCGGGTAATCAACTTATTACTTGAATTATAACTACAGTTGTTCCATGCTCTTAGTATGCACACTATGTTTACCTATGGTCCTTACTTTGTGAAATATATCAATGGAACACATTTTTAATCATATTGATTTCACTACTCCCAATCCTTACCACAAGTGTAAGAATACCAAATTCTTGCCACTTATAGAATATGTTAGATTCTAGAAGTTTATGCAACGATCCTTTCATAATGTCATAGCACCAAGATCACAAAGACTTTGCAAATGAAATTACAAGGTCCTATATTGGAGATTGTTGCAAGACAATTCCGTAGATATGAAGTCTCATATTCAAAGTACATTCCTTTGAATATCCTTCTTGCATAAAAGTTTCTAATCTAGACATAGATTCTTAATATCCAACTCCCACATGTGAAAACATTTCCATATTTGCCATATGACAACTTTTCTAAATAGAATCCTATCTATTTACAATAATGTCGATATGGTCCATCCATTACTATACCTCCAACTACTCACAAGCGACAAATCCTTAGCGAATCTCAGATCGTCCTTTGATAGTTGTTTAACAAATTTAGTCAATCTCGGTTCTAGTCCTTTTTCCCTCTTAATGCCCTACACATTTGGAAAATTTTAGAACAGTCAATTATTATAGCATATGCGATTGATCCTATACCCGAAGCGTATGGAACACAATGCATAATGTCTTATATAAAGACGTGATACTTTACCAGTCTTTTGCCATAATATTTTTATTTGCCATGTTCTCAAAACTCGAACTATGAAAAGGGATGCTGTAATCATAATCAAAATTTTTTTGAGAATGCATGTCATATATTTGACTAAATATGATTAAAATTTCTCGATCTAAGCTCTTAGATTTCGAAACGAAGTATAATATTCTCTCCCTTAATTATAGCAAAACAACTTTTCAACATTGAAACTTTGCAAATTGAAACTTTTGTTTTCTATAAATAAAATTGCTAACTTGCAAATTACCATAATTATCATGCTCCCACTAACATGATGATTATATCCATATCAGCATAACATTTATGCTCCCACTAGCTTTGACATGTATTCAGAAATCAGCTGAACTTCTATAAAACAATGCTTATTGAATTTCTTAAGTTTATATTTCTAATACTAGATGCTTCGATAAGACTCATACACCTTTCCTTAGATAACCCATATGTGTGTCTAAACAAATCTAGAACTTATAGCAATAAGTCTCGAATGTTCAAACTAATTCTCCAAATCTCACAATTCAAATTATGAAGAGGGATGCCGTAGTCATAATCGAATTTGAGAAATGTAAATTACATACTGCTATCTTCAAAATCTTTCTTAGTGAAAGCGTTTCCTCATAATCATTTTCATGAAGGAGAGAAACCTTATGACACTTAGATTCTATGGTGTATGTGTTCCTGTCCATGTGAATTTGTCATAACCATAATCATAAGATAATGTTTGTGACAAATCCAAACTCTTATGGACAGAACCTGTTTATTCTTGATTTCTTGCCATCAAGGGTCCCACCACTGCTTCTAAGTTATTGAGCAACTCACCCCTACTTTTCAATGTACTTTCCATTGATCAAGGTGCCTTTCTCCTATGCACCCTATTGAGAACTCGTAGAACTCACATGCATAGTTGACTAAACTGGAATGGCACAGAAACAAGTATATGTCAACACGATAGGTTACGAACCTCAAGTCGTGTGCTAGTGATTATTTATTAGGTTTATTCTTGATTAGTTCTTGAAAACTTTTCAAGATCATTTAGACTCCCACTGACCTCTTGACATATATGATTCTCTTGTCAAGAAACATTCCTTGAAAAAACAAAGTATTCAAGAGTTAGTGTGAAATCTTATCAAGATTAACACTTCATTCAATTGGTTCTAGTTTGTCTTTGTCTTTTTCAAGACATCACAACTTACCGATTTCAAATGTGTAGAAATAAGAAGACTTTCTTTATTTCTTATTCGATAAGTGTTATTAACCTATGAAAGACGTGTCACTCAAGTCACAATCTCAACTCTTAGAATCAATATTGGAACGAAGTATGATTTATCCTAATGACTTAACCACTACAACAATTCCCGATTCCTCTTCTTAGCCAAACTGGTGCACTAAGTTGTCCTTTAAGGATGGATTGTGATATGGTTTTATTAAGACGATCATAAAACATGATACTGAAGCACTCTCCCTTCTTCTTAGATTGGAGAGACTTCTTATCTTTTTGCCTTAATTGATTCTTCTTATTCGTTCTGGTATTATTGAGACTTTTCAATAATTCAGAATTATACTTAATCTTGTAAGCATAACCATATTTACTAGACCTTTTAGTAAATCACGACGAATAGTCTTATTGTTATTTTGGTGGACTTGACTAGTGCACAACATTGTGAACTCGATCTCCTAGTCCTTTACTTGACTCTTTGTCAAGGAATTAGTCTCAAATTTTCTAAATATGAAGTTTAATTCATCATACAATACTAGTTGTGCGATTCCAAGTTTCTATCCAATTGAGACTTGGGCAACAAGAAATTTTCCTTATTTGGTAAATTTTGACATTTCCACGAATAACATAATCCAAGAATCACATCCATTTCAACATTTCTTATAATAGAAACAAACATCAATTTTCAATAATAACATTGCAAGGAAACCTAAATAAGACAAAATCAAAATTTTATTTTATTGTGGAAAAACTTGTCCTTACAACGCAATTCAAGTGAGAACTATGCTATTACATATTCCTAAGCAGTCTATCATAACTCTCTAAGTAGCAGCTCTAAAAATCTGATCATTGAATCATGCGATCGAAACCCATTTCTTCATGATCAGACTCAGCGTGCTTCTTCCTTTCTTTTCTTCAATCCTACAAACACAAAATGTAATCTTATCACATCATGTATTAAGAATCAATGAATAGGAATTTAACAAAGTTAGATAATGGATAATACCTGAAGCAGAGTCACACGTCTTGACTCTCCCATCTCTTAGATCTCTCAGGTATATGGGGCAGCTTCTTCTCTAATGCCCCTTCTCTTGGCAATGAAAGCAAATTGACTCTTTTGGAACAGCACATGCAACTACCTCAGACTTTGCCTTTCTCTTATGGTCAAGCTCTTTGAGCATGGCATGCCTTTTGTTGTCGTTGCCTATGTCCATGGAAGTTTGGAAGGTAAATCTACCGATTAACTTTGCTTTTCCAGTGCGCCAAATCATTTCTGATTCAGCAACAATAAGCATATAGGTGAGATTGATGAGGATCACGTCGTGGTCCATCATATAGTACTCTCTTAAGAACTCACTATATGAATCAGGAAGTGATCGAGGAACCCAGTCAACAGCCAGCTTCTCACAGAAAACGACTCCCAACATTCTTAACATGTCAATGTGAGACTTCATCCCTAGGACGTGTGCACACACTAACTTTCCTTCTTCATGTTTACTTGCCAAAAGGGCTTGAGTGAGCTTGAACTTTTCAAGTCTTCGAACTTGTGGGCCAGGGAGAACAATAGGAGGAGGTGGAGGAAGTGAAGAATTATTTCTTGTTTGTTGATCGATACGTGGAATATCATCTTCATTTGGAAATATTTTTCCAATGGATTTAGGAAGACCATAGTTGTTAGATTTTGACATCTACAAAACGGGAGAAAATTCAAGTTAGTTGATTGAATCCTTAATAAAACACCCAAATGAGATATTAAGGCTAGGATCCAACACAATATCCTACAACTTGGAAGAGGGATGCCATAATCCAAATTGTAGAACATTTGAAGGTAGGTAAATGACGATTTAACAATTTCCACCATGAAAAATGAAAAGAAGTTTAAGTTTTATATGTATTGAAAACTCCTAGATCTTTTGAGATCCATTGAACTTTTCAATGGCATGTTTAAATCTCGATATGCCCCTCGATTTGTGACTGGGATGCCGAGGATCACAAAACAAAGTGTGAATAACCATGTAAATATACATGGTGACCCCAATGTTACAGTCACCTATTCGATGTGTCGGTTAACCACACATGCTCCACCGAACTATGACAAACATCGAGTCACCCTTTGCCACCGTTGCTTAGAACTCAATTAGTGTGCCGGTTAACCACACACGCTCCACTAATGTGTTAGCAAGGGTACATAGTGTAATTTCATGGAATTGCCTCAATTCACTTTTGCCTAAAGTAACTAAGATTGGGATTTTTTGTAAAACATTCAGTTACTTTATTATTCATTATACTTTTAATGAGGAGAGGGTTTTCCCTATCCAACCCGTTTGGCTAATGACCCTCCACCAATCAAGGAAGCGGTTGGTGAGAGTGGACACCCATTAAACGACCATTTTATAGGCCATAACCTTATACCCCCTTTATAGACTGACTTCGTGAATGAGGCCTACTAACGGTAAGACTATCAGTTTAAGTTATACATATATAATATTAGACTTTTAATGTTATATATAGTATAGGGTGTATTTTATACTTTTAAAATATTAGGTGGTTTAATTTAATAAATTACACCTTTAATTTGATTAAATATAAACCATATGATTATGGATTTATTAACTCTCTTTTCATTATACTTTTAATTAACTTAATAAAACCATAAGGGTGTAATTTGAACTTTTCAAAAACTAGGGTTTTAGAATTTAACATTTTAAAATTAAAATTTTAATCAAAATTTAAATTCCAAAACTTGAGGGCAAGTTTTGAAACTTTTTTAAAACAATTAGGTTTTAATTGTATTTAAAATTTTCGAAAAGTTAAAACATTTTAATCTTAAATATTAGAATTTGATTTAATAATTATCCAAAATTAAACAATTAATTTGAATTATTAAATCTTGGAGGATATCTATTAAATTAAACAATTAATTTAACCTAATCCCTTAATTCCCCCAAAATTCGAAATTATGGGATGGGATAATTCAAAATTTTAATTACCAAATTTAAACACTTAAAAGATAATTACAAGATATGGCATTATCCAAATCCTTAAAATTTAGGATCTTATCTTGGGGAAGGAGGCAATTTCGAAATCCTAGAGTTGGATAACCTTAGAATTCGAAATCTTGGAGGCTAAGGAAAGGATTTGGGAAACCCTAACCAAATTTTGAAATTTAGGGTTTATGAACCCTAATTTCGAAAATCATGCCTTTAGGGTTTATTGGCTATAAACCCTAATATGTCAAATTCATACTTTTGTATAGAAAACTAATTGAATACAAAACCAATGGCTCTGATACCACTGATAGGATTTATACAAGCAATCCTATGTGTGCATGCAACCCTAGAGTTGGATCAATGTTTTCACTATTAGTTATACAACTTTATGAACACAAAAAGAAACCTGGAATGATACTACTATTTTCGAAATCCACATAGAAGAATAGAATACATACCTTTTGTTGTTATATAGTAATAACAACTACTTCCTTGAATCTCCTTAGCTTTGAAAGCAAGTACCACAAGTGTAGTACCTCTAATGGCTCACAAACCAAGAGCAAGAGGATGACTTAGGAGAAGATGAGAGGCACCCAAAAACGTCTAGAAACCCTAGGGAAACTCTTATCCACGTTTTTGGTGCTCTAGGGGTCCTTGAATAGTGAGGCTATTAGGGTTATCAAACAAGGAAACCCTAATTTGACTGCTTAGGCCTTAAGCAGCCCATGGACTCCCTCCTTAGAGGCCTTCGACGATTTCTAATGGGTTTCCCCATAAAATTCGTCTACCCCTCTAATATGGAGTCCATTAGCCCAATATTTAACTATCACACAATTGACAATTCTAGTCCCCTTTATTTAATTAATGTCTTTTAGTGACAAAATTAATTCTTATTAATTATTGACTATTATTAATTAAACAATATGATTTCTCTTTTAATATATTATTCATATAATATATTTAATAAATCATAATTAATCTTCTTTCTCCATAAATCATCCTATCAAGTTGCTTTGGTGAAGGCAACCCAAAAGGACCATGCACAATCGGGTCAAGTACATACCAAAATAGTTATGGACTTAGACACAAATACAACAGTTCTCCAGTCTCATAGCCTCTACCTGAGCCTCTTGGATGGTATCTAAGACTGGAGTCATCACCGTCATCCTCATGCACACATCTCGGATCGGAACACTCTCGGCTCTGCGACTCAAGGCATTGACAACCACATTAGCCTTGTTTAGGTGATATAAGATCTCGTAGGCGTAGTCCTTCACTACATCCAACCATCTCATCTTCCTCATATTCAGGTTGGGCTGATCCATCAGGTACTTCAGGCTCTTATGGTCCGTGTATATGGTACCCCAGACACCATAAATATAGTGTCGCCAAATCTTGAGGGCGAACACCACCGCCCCCAACTCCAAATCATGGGTGGGATACCTCTTCTTGTGAGGCTTCAACTGCCTCAACACATATGCTATCACGTGACCCCTCTGCATCAATACTGCACCCATCCTTGAAGTAGACACATCACAATAGACTACAAGGTCCTCCACTCCCTCCGGAAGGGCTAACACCGAAGCTTCACACAACCTCTGGCAAAGAGTCTCAAATAATGCCAGCTGCTCAGGCCCCCAAACAAAAGTAACGCCCTTTTGGGTCAATATGATGAGAGGAACCGCAATCTTGGAGAAATCCTTGATAAATCTCCGATAGTAGCCGACCAATCCCAGAAACTCCTGATCTCGGATGGGTATCTCCGCACCTCCCATCGCATGACTGCCTCAATCTTGGCCGGATCGACCAATATCCCATTCTGATTAACGAGGTGTCCCAAGAACTAGACCTCTCATAACCAGAAATCGCACTTGGATAATTTGGCATAAAGCCTCTCTGACCTTAAAACCCCAAGATCCTCTCGCAGATGCTCCTTATGTTGCTCTCTGGACCTCGAATACACCAAGATGTCATCGATGAACACGATCACCGACCGATCCAACATAGGCCTACACACTTGGTTTATGAGATCCTTGAACGCTACCGGTGCGTTGGTGAGCCCGAAAGGCATCACCACAAACTCGTAAAGCCCATAACGAGTTATAAAGGCCGTCTTTTGAATATCCTCCTTGCATATTCTCATCTGGTGATATCCAGATCTCAAATCAATATTGGAAAACCAAGATGCCCCCGTGAAACTGATCGAATAAATCATCGATCCTCGTAAGTGGATAACGGTTCTTGACCGTCAGCTTGTTTAACTCTCGGTAATCTATACACATCCGGTGTGAACCATCCTTCTTCATGACAAAAACGATCGGTGCTCCCCACGGTGAGCTACTCGGTCTGATAAAACCCTTCCCCAATAGCTTCTGAAGTTGAGAGGATAACTCTTGCATCTCAGGTGGTGCAAGGCAATAAGGTGCCTTGGTGATAGGCGCCACTCCTGGAACTAAATCAATCCGAAACTCCACCTGTCTCTCAGGAGGAACTCCCGACAACTCCTCGGGAAACACGTCTGGGAACTCGCACACTATCGGAACCTCGGAGATAGAACCCGGTCTCTCTGTAGCAACCTGTGTATCTACCACATACGCCAAAAATCCCATACAACCCTGCTGTATACTCTATCTCGCTCTAGTAGTAGAGCAAAAAACTGATCCGGACCCGGTACCCTTGCTGTTCACGGTAAGCACTCACCCACTAGGGTCTCGTATAGTCACCATATGTCACTCATAGTCGATCATAGCCCCAAATCGACTCAACCAGTCCATGACCACAATGACACAGACGTCACCCATCGCTATCGACACTAGATCTATCGGGAACTCCACACCAAAAATCTCCAAAACACATCCCCGGAAAACATCGGTCGCATAAACTGCATGCTCGTAGTCTATAGAAACTCTCAGAGGTCGACTCAACTCCTGTCGCTCGACACTAATGTGATGATTAAAAGCTACAGACATGAAGGATCGACTCGCAACCAAGTCAAATAACACCAAAGCAGATACATAACTCACAAGAAAAGTACCTATATATAACACAAAATAATCATGCACAAATCTCAAAATAACTGGAAAATAGGGAAATACGTACCAACTACAACATCTGGTGCTGCGCGGATCTCCTCCGCTGTCAGCTGAAAAACTCTCCCGTGAGCCCTCGGTGTCTCGGCCTTCATTGGCCGACTATCTGTAGCACGAATAGCAGCAGGAGCAGAACACTAGGCTGACCCGTAAATGAGCTGAGGGCACTTGGCCTTCTGATGGCCCGCCTGGTTGCAATGGAAGCAAACAGAAAACCCCTTGGGGAAGTCCCTCGCCATATGCCTCTCTTTACCAAATTTGTAGCAAATCCATGACCGACAAGATCCCTCGTGGACCTTGCCGTACTTGCTACAAGTGCGGCCCTAGTGGGCGAGAGGAGTTGATGGCGATGAGGTGGGCAGCGAAGATGAGGAGGGAAGAGGGGCTATGATGAGGATGTGGTTGAGACTGAAGACCGAAGTCTTCAGTAAGGGCGTGTGAAGAGGGGCGAGTTGCAAGGGATAGTTTAATGCGTAAATTACGATGAGGCGGGGTCAGCAAAAAAAGATATAGTGAAGAGGGTAGCGAGGAGTAGGAAGGGGGGTCTTCAGTATGCACGGGTTTTGAGAGAAGGAAATGCACACTTTACTCGTTGGTACACTAAAAGAAGATAATAGGTCTTCGGTGCAAGGTCTTCGGTCTATAAGGGAAGCAACAACTACACATGAGAATATACCGCAGAGGCTGCACAAGCGAAGATCAGCAGACTTCCTGTAACAGACAACTTCTCGGTATGGGCAACATCTTCGATCAGGCCTTGGTCCTCAGTATTGGGCTCCAAGGATTTGAGTGCTGCTTATGAAAAATGCAATTTTTTCATGAAATTTGATACTGTAGAGGCTATAACTTTGTGTTTATCCAAGGGAATAATTTCTAAAGCATGGGGGGATAAGGTGGGGTGTTGGGAAGAGGAAAAAGTGCCAGATAGTAAGAGGGAGAAAGGAAAAAAGTAAGGATAAGGTGTGGCTTTCAAGTAAAAGTATGGGTGAAGATGCTTGTCACATGGAAATTGTCAGGAAAGTATGGGTAATACTGTGACAACCTGAAGGTCGTTCCATCGCCGTAACCCGTTTCCGTCCATAAAATTCATCTTTTTCGAATCATTTCCGTTTACATTTTTAAATTAATTCATTTATTTCGAGACTTCTATTATGACTTAATTAGTATCCAAACCCATTAGAAACTCAAGAAAGCACCCCAATCTAATAATTAGAAAATTTTTAGTTTCGACCATATCGGGTTACGACAACTTAATCGGGTGCGACCAAAAGCCTCGCTTAACATCAGTATCGGGTAGAATTCCACCGTGTCCTAAACTTTAACCATATATAAAGTTGTTTAAGCCTCATTTGAAGCTTTTTCACACTCTCTCTAACCTCTCTCCTCAAATCCATACTCTAAGTCCAAAATCATCAAATTAAGGCTCCAAATCATCAAGGTAACTATCCTAGCTCCTAGTGTAACATCCTTAGCCTTTAAATTCGTGGTTAATATTTTAAATAGGACCATTATCATGAGTTTATGGACCTAGAACAGTCCTAGGCCGTGAACTCACATAAAATGGGTTTTGGAGCCCAAAAACCCTTCCAAACCACCTTTGGAGCTTAGATATCGCTTAAGGACTTATTGGATTGGACTTAGAACACCTTAAACTCATTTTTAGAGGATTAAAAATGAGTTTACTGCCCAAGAACATGCTTGGGATGTAAACACCCATTCATGGGTAGTAAACTCCTTCTAAGGTGTTAAATTGCCACTTACACACCTCCTAAGCCTTGGATTAAAGTCTAGAAGCAACCATAAACAAGTTAGAGGCCTTAAACTTAATGAAAACCACTCCCATAGGAGATTATGGCCGTAAACCCCCCAAGGATGGGTTCCTGGGCCGTAAACTCCTATAACTTAGTCAAATGGTGCCTTAAATTCATTCTATGGCTTGTAGATTTAGCTATAAACACTTGTAATGGCCTAGGACCACCAACACATCAAAGGAAAGTGTGTGGGGGAGTTTACGGCTGTAAACTCCTAGTTTAATGTCGTAAACTCCATTAAATGGTCCATAGGTTGGTTTAATTCATTCCTATACCCTTGAATTGATCCTAGCTAATTTCCCCAAGTGATATTTGACCATTTAGCACCATAAAACCCCTCATCCATGAGTTCACGGCCGTGAACTCATGTGGAGTTGGTCTTAGGGCCGAAAAATCCATAAGGAGTTTACTCTTGAAGAGTAAACACATTATCTAAGCCATATACGTCCTTGGATGTCACCCGGGTCACTCCAAACACTCGATTTGAAGTGTTTTCGCGTCTTGGAGTGTATAATCATATCTAATTAGTGATTTAAAATCTAATTAGATACATTTGTATATCATTTCATATTACATAGGAACCTCACGCGTTATCAAGCCCCGAACCGACACTTAACATCCAATCCGACACGCTTCTCTACCGGTGAATTCATACCCCTACCCTTTTTTCGTGTTTTTCAAATGTTTTCAGGGGGGAATACAAGCAAAAGTACAAGAAAATCTTGTACTTAAACTTATTACTTTCAGTTCAAATGTTTCATTAATTGTATGCTTTTATTATCAAAAATCGTATTAACCAATGGTTTGAATTGCAGAGTAAACTTTCAGACTAAATGTAGATTTCTTTATAAAGTGTTATAATCTATGTTATATTTCATAAATTACGAATAATTCATACTAATCATCACTTAGGATTAATACGAATACGAACACGAAAATACAACTAGGAATACGAATACGAACACGAAAATACAGCTAGGAACAGAGCGAACACGAAAGTACAGCTAGGAACAGAACGAATACGAAAATACAGCTAGGAACAGAGCGAACACGAAAGTACAGCTAGGAATAGAGCGAATATGAAAGTATAGCTAGGAACAGAGCGAACATGAAAGTACAGCTAGGAACAGAACGAATACGAAAGTAAAGCTAGGAACAGAGCGAATACGAAAGTACAGCTAGGAACAGAGCGAATACGTAAGTTCAGCTAGGAATAATACGAATACGAATACGAATACAAATACAAATACACATAGGAATAGGAATACGAATACAAATATGAATAGGAATAGGAAATACGAATACGAAAGCACGCCTCTGGATACATTCGAGTGTAGAATAACTAGGATATCAGAATACCTAACTAATACAACAAGTATGTTATATAATTGTACATTACATTTGGATTCAACAACTAAACTTTAATTTTAAGGAAAATAAGGGTTTTTCCTGGGATAACAAACTGTACATAACCGGATCGTATAATAAATGGATAACTCAACTAAACTTATAAGAAAATAAGGGATTTTCTTGGATAAAAAACTTTTTCGGAAAACCAAAGGAAACTTGTATATTTTCAGAAAACAAACCTCTTATGAACTCACCAGCTTTATGCTGATTTTCAAACTACTTGTATTCTCAGGTCCATATTAGACAGGTACCCACGATCTTTTGGAGAAGACGGAGCGTACAGAAGACTCGTCTTAACTTTTTTTCATATGATATATGTATAACCTTTGTAACACTTTGCTTTCAAAAAAATGTAATTATTTATATGTAATGTAATGTTTTGTGTTTACTATGATTACTATGCACATTGGTTGCGATATTCATGACGTCCTCCGCCCCGGAACGTTTCCACCTTCGGTTTCAGGGTGTGACAAATACTTTATGGTGAAGTACTTTTCCATTAAAGAAGAGTAAAAGGACATAGCTGGTTGCAAATTGCTAATTCAAAAGTCTTTTGGTAACATTTTATAAGCTTGTTTGTGTTTCTTTTGTTTCAAATATCAAAAATTCAAAAATATTTTCTTATTTTTGTCTTTATTTTTTGGAAATTAAAAATACAAGAATATTTTCTTATTTTTGTATTTGTTTTTCGAAAACTAATTAAAAATTCAAAAAGATTTTCTTGTTTTTTAATTTATACTGTGTTTAACTCTTCGTGGCTCGTTGTAACAACATGCTGCTATGGCGTATGCTCAATGATCATATTCAAAAAAGGAACATGTATTAAATCGAACTAATGTACTAGTTAGGCATCCCTAGAAGCATGTTGTTGTATGTTGACCTCAAGCCTCATAGACTTTATGTGTTCGAAGCCTTAATGGATCTCTCACTATGAGTGTTCTTTCCCAATTAGACTGTATTCACATTAGTCGAAGAGCTACCTTTCTCTTCTCATATTGAGTAAAGAGATTTCCGCTATGTCCATATCTGTCACAAAGGCACAATGAGTTTCTTTCACCAATCCTTTTCACGTAATTTCTTCATAATCATACACTTCACTGCATATCCTCAACATCTCTGGTCGAAACCAACCAGAATGTAGATATTGCCACACTCTGTGTTTATGATCCTGAGTCATTTTTCGGTGATGATGGTGAAACTCAAAAACCCCAACTAATCAAGGAATTGACGGTGAACATTTTGTTCAAGATTATAACGCAACACTTGTTTCAGTACCTTTTCGATATTCAAAATCAGATTCCATTCGTGATGCATGATCTTGATGAAATGTTCTAAAACCAAGACGTGTTTGCCCAACAAGATCCAATACTGATTTTTTTGGAATGTGATTTCAGTTTGAATATCTTTTTGATTTCTTGTTACTCTAAATCAAATCCAACCATTCTTGTTCTTGACTACACTGATCATCCAAATAATCTGGATCAATTCAGTCACACTTATGTTAAGTTGTGGTATTGAGCAAAATTGATCCTACCTTTCGAAAACAATGGAAAAGAATCCCTTCGATTCTCATCTATGAGTATTCAATTATAATTCACAGGAAACCATGCAAGTAGTTCGTCATCTCTCTTGATGTCGAATGAAGAGATTTGTGCTCGGGATCCAACAGTTTTCGTATCAAATGTTATTTGAAATTACTAATCTCACATTTTTTTAAATTTGATTCTCACTCATTCTTTCGCACATTTTTAAACTGGAATCCTTGAGGTTTTTGGTAATACCAACTCGAAACCTAGATTTTGGAAAGTCTGGCATATGATTTCGCTTTAAAATCCCATAAGCAAACGAGCCTTACCTCAATGCGAAGGAATGATGTTTTCTTTGTGTCAAAACAACATGATGTAATTGATCATAGTTCAAAATAAGTGACGGTTCTTATACGGTTGGGAACAACGAAAGATCTGGTGGATATGACAATTCAAGATCTTCACGGGATTTGAGGAAAACATGATGATCACTTTTATAACGTGGCAGTTTTATATTAACCGATTAAATAACCAATTCAATACGTGGCAATTTCTGATTGCTTACCGGTTTAAATTCAAATAATCAGTCGAGTATAAAAGGAAATTGGTGATGTTATTTGAAGACTTTATGCTCTCAGAATATTTTCCTAAAAACCTCTCAATTGTTCATCTTCTTCAACATTCTTTGAACTCATAACAATGGCCGCTCCTAACACTAATGTTGATTCCTTAACTATAACCAATGAAGAAGAAACTTCACAACCCTTGATGAAGATTCAGACCATGAATCTTTGTTTAGTGCCAACTGTTGATCAATACCCATAATAGTTGCATATGTTGATTTTAGCCCTAAATCACTCATTTCTATCCACCGTGCTATCTTCATTATTTTCAGTTCTGATGAAATGGTTATAACTTGTTGGTTCTACTCTCATATTAAAAAAAACAACCAAGGTTTTCACCTTCCAATTGACGAAAAACAAGATGCGAAAACTAACGAAGAAGCAATTTTCCCAAATCATGAAGCTATCAGTCTTAGGTAATTTTTATGAAGTCACTAATGAACAATTTCTGCATATGTTTAATGAGATGGGGAATCAAACTATTTTGACTAGTATAAGTCTATTTCACAAATCGATTCTACCCTACATATGGAGTTTTCTGTTTGGTATTGTATTGCGATGCTTGACTGGTCGCAGTTAGGGTTAGATAAAGCGAAATTGGAGGTTTATGTAATGATTACTGGTATATACTATGATTTGAATGTTGACTATGTCATACAACTTTGGGAAGAATTTGGCAATGCAATCACTCACACCAATTTGGAGAATGGTGTTTCTTGTGCACGATACTAGAGTCTTATTCTCAAAGAGGTTGATGAACAAGAAGGGATTTTGGTTCCTTCATAGGACAAAAAAGCTGCGTTTTCAACAATTGCTGCTCAACGATTGGGTGTTGATGATCTTGCAATTTTTCCAAGTGTAGCTCGTATTCCAGATGCAATGCTACGATGCATTGGTCTAAAAAATCCACTTCTTATTCAGTAATTGGAGACAATTGATGCAAATGTTTCTGTTGGTGTTCTTTTACCAAAATGGACTAAGGGTTCTTCAAAAGTGGGTAACGCAACGAAGAAGAAGAAGAAGCAGACTGAGAAACCACAACCTATTCAAGAACATGTGGTGGAGGAAGTTTCTAAAGAAGTGATTCATTCGAAGACGGGTATTCTCAAACGCACTAAGAAGCCAGCCAAGCGACTACATCATTCCCCAATCAGGTCATCTATTCAAGAACCTGAGTAAATCCAAGCTGATTCTTCAAATACTCGTTCGTCTCAAAAGGGTATTAAGAAAATAAAAAAGCCTCAATTTAACAGGAGAGGAGTGTTGTTTCGTGAAATTTCTGTTCCTGCTTCTCCAACCTTCAAGAAATGAAAAGCATTTGATTTGGATTAGAAATTACACTACAAGAATAATAAGCATTAAAATCCACTTGATTAGGTGACTTTCGAAACTGACAATGAAAGTGAAGAGGAAGATATTTAAAATGATAACATTAGGCTTGGGTCACCTTGAAGGGATTCTCCTCTCAAGTTGAATTTTGAGGAGAAGGAGATCTTGGTGTCATTATAAACGTATCTAATATGAATACAAACACCAATTCGAGTGATCAAACAATGATATTCATCCCTGATCAGACTATAGTCATACCACCCGGGGTTTTGCAATCCGAGTCCTATACGGAGGAGGTTCAAATTCCAGACATCACTATGAACGTATCTGATATGGACACAAATGTCACTATGGGTGAAGGGATGTCGAACAAAGAAGCTTTTGTTACTGCAACTCTTGCAACATCAATCATTCATACTTCAATCATTTCTACCATAGAAACATCAACCATTGACACATCCACTTCGTTACCACCATTTTCATCACCGATCGTAACTTCACTTCCTATTTCAACCATTTCTCTAACTTATTCCACCATTATGCAAGAACCCATTACTACTCTTTTCTCATCCTAAATACTGAAACTAGATGTCGAATTGAATGATGATGATGATGTGATGGTTTCTTTCACTGATCTGCAGTTTGATCTAGAAGAGGAAAATGTTCCTAACAACAGGATTATGTCTAGTAAACAGTTCAAAATCGTCAATTCTAAAGTCATTAATCTTCTCCAAGTTCACACATATAATGGGGGAGGAATTTTGTTTCTGGAGTAGAGATGGAGTATTTGTTAAAGTCTCAAGAGAATCATATTCTCACCTTAGTTGCACGAATTAAAGAGAAATAGGCTGAACAGTTGAAAAAGTCTAAACTTGGATTTTGAATTTTAAACCATGAATCAGGAAAAATTGAATCGGTATTTTAGCCGATTGGATCGATTGATAGGAGATACAGTATATATGACGTCTCTCCTCTCTCAGTTCAGTCAACATGGTGTTTCTCTCCTATAACCGATCCTTGCCTATCCCTTTATCTCAACCTGGAAAATCAAATATATCGGTTTAAAAATTTCATTTATATTCCTTTTCGCTTGCCTTTATGTCACCCAATGCAAACCCTAATGTCGATGATGATGAAGGAATTTCTCGGATGGCGACTGGTCGCAAGGTGAGAACCCCTTTGATGGATGTATCAGAAAGATTATGAATGATGTATTCTTTTATAGGATTTCTAATTGATGCTTCATCTATATCCAATCACCGCCCTCTTCTTCTTCCTTCACCATCAACTTCATTTCAGCCATAATTAGAACAAGGTAAACTATTACATAATCACATATGTTTGAGGTTGCAGCTTATGATTTCCCCTCTCATCTACTCTCCCAATCTTTTTTATTTCAAAAAATCCAATATGTGTTTAATATGACACATGTATCTGTGAAAGCTACAGATTCACGAGTCTTGACATTTATTTGGGTATAAATACTGATTTCTCCATTTTTGTCCATAAAAGTTATGGTTATTGTATTTTGTTGTTCAATACATTGGCACTACATGTGAATGATATATTATATCATTAGGCCTGATCTACCCTGAACCTTCTAATCCTCGATAGGTCACAAAATCCTTTTAATATTATTTTGTTCATCTGATGCTGTGAATATACATAATTAATGCTAAGATTTATGTTCACATGAATATTTTTGATTATTTTGTATTAAATCTAAGGAATTGCGCCATTAGGCCTTGATAGTTCGGTCCATTATGTACTATCGGTTTGGGCCTGTCCAACCGTGTTTGTCTTTCTAGGGTTTAGTATATAAGGTGCATGCATGCATCCTTGTCATTAATGCTTTGATCATTATTGTATTTATTGTGCTGTAAACCCTAGCACACCTCTATAGTGGAAGTTCTTAATCGAGCTCCTCTGAGGTGTGACTATATTTTAATCATTCGACATATGGTTGATTCATTGTGTGTTCAAGTGTTTGTTTGTCTTATTGTTTTACTTGTCAAGATCTAATCGATCTAAAGAATTTTCAACTCATCAAATAAGGGGGAGATAAGGTTGTCCAACAGAAAGTCACAGTTGAACCGAAGGTTAATGTAGCTTCGGACAAACAAAAGAACAAAGCTGTTGATGTGGTAGTTATTGGAGAAGTAATTGAAGATGAAGCCACTGAATCTGAAAAACACAGTAATCAAGAGCTCACCGGGACGCTGAAGAAGACTGATAAAGATATTGAAAGAGAGAAGAAAGAACAAGAAGCGTATGAGGCCTTGGAACGAAAGAAGTCCTTATTTCCTTTGTGGTCAAAGGAAAGTCTTCTGAAAGAAGCTATCGAATCCCCAAGCACGTATTGGCTTGAGCCGGTTCTGTCCTTCGGTCATGAAAATTCCAAGGATGCTCAGTTCGTTATGCCCATCACCCGAAAAGCGTTCGTGTTTCATTGTTTTGATTCGACTGTTCCTATCCCCTCTCCTGATCTAAAGGTTGATCGAGACTTGCTTGACTTTTATCTTTCTTTCTCTCAACCACAATACCTCACTTGGAGCAATTAGAAGATCACAACTGTGAAGGTATTAAACCAACTTCGGCGGGGAAATTTATAAACGTCAAGTTCAAGGTGACACGAGGCTCAAGCGGCTCGGTTCATGAAATCTCCTTTGCTGATATGCCAAACTTAAATCCCCATGATTGGATTCTTTTGAATAACATTCTGCTAACCAATCAACAAAAATATGGGCCTATCATTGATCATGTCAAGCAGATGCTGGTCTGCTATATTCTTGAAGTGGCGAAAATCGATCAGGAGGTCGTCTCTGCAATCAGGAAGAAGCCCATTATAAAACCAATCGGGAAGGCAAGTGATATGATGGTGATGATTAAAGGAAAAATTGATCCACAATTTTACACTGTTTTGTTCACAAGGGGCGAAGGTCAAAGATGTTTGTTCGCTCTGGCTGATAAACACTTGTTCTCCGTCGTGTGCTTAGAGCACATTCTTGAAATCATATATCGGTGTGACCAAAACAGTGATGCAGATAAGAAGTTATTTACGCACATGCTTCGGTGGTACATTCACTTTCGTCAAACTCTGCTTGCAACTATACCGAAGCTGTTCAAGACTGTGAAGTCGTCTGCTCCCAATCAACCGAAGTAATCTCTCGCCTCAATTGGCAAAAAGGGCGAGATTGTTTAGTCTAAGGAATTACGCCATTGGGCCTTGATTGTTCGGTCCATTATGTACTCTCGGTTTGGGCCTGTCCAACCATGTTTGTCTTTCTAGGGTTTAGTATATAAGGTGCATCATTGCATCGTTGTCATTAACGATTTGATCATTATTGTATTTATTGTGCTGTAAACCCTAGCGAACCTCTATAATGCAAGTTCTTAATCGAGCTGCTCTGAGGTGTGACTATATTTTAATCATTCAACATACGGTTGATTCATTGTGTGTTCAAGTGCTTTTTTGTCTTACTGTTTTACCTGTCAAGATCTAATCGATCTAAAGAATTTTTAACTCATCATTTTCAACAGATTGGGCATATAGGGATGAAAAGCTGAGAATATATTGTATATGTTCATGATTACTGAACATAGGTTGCCAGAATGGTCATTATTGGAAGGGTTTCCCCAAGACCACATCAAATCGAACGGAAAAATATTTGATTATGGGTTTTTTTGAATGCTTCTATGTTGATGATGATTTCTAACCTCTGGAACCTTAATTTAGGTGTGAGACGCATCTATATCTTAAATACGAAAAATAACTATATTTTTCTATTGTTATTTTGAATGATCTTCTTAATCAGTCATTTTTTTTTCAGATTAGCACAAGTGGAGGTGCAACTTATGGAAAAGATTATGATATGTCTATTGTAAAAACTTTGCCCCTTTATCTTGCTTTTTTGTTCCTATGAAAATCATGACGTTTTATCGAAATTGGAATTCAATTTCAACATTTTTTTGTGGGATTTGGCATACAAGGAATGTGGTATCATGTGGAAAATGGCTTTTTTGTTCCTATATGTGGTATCATGTGGGATTTTACAGCCCCCTTCATTCATTTTTTTAAATTGATCAGATTATTACTTATTTAAAAATGTGATAGTTTTTTTTAACAAGCTTCAATATCAATTTATAGTTTCAATCCCTTTAATATTTGAATGTTATCAGGTGAGCCCCTGCAAGATCAATATGACGGTTCTACCCTTGGTTACAACTGGATCATGTCCCTCTATAGGCTTTTGCAGCCGTTGCATCGGATTTGACAAGCTGTTGCATTTAGGAATGTCATTAACACCCCTAAAAATATGACAAGTTGTTGCATCAATAGAGGCTGCTTCAGATGAACTCATGTAACTATTTTTTCTTCTTTTAAAGTTTTTGAAATATATAGGTATATACTTGGTTGAAATAGTCAAGTGCAGTATGCTATGTTTTTTATTATTATTGATGTGTTATGTTATCGGTGAGATCAATTTTTAACTGCCATGTGAGTTTAGTTAGTGCCTATTTGCTTGTATTCAGTAGCTTTGTGCTCCAATTAAAAAGCTATCTTAAATAATACTCCAAAATTATGAAATTTGGCTAACATGATCTGCCTTTGGTTTTCAAGGAAAACTTGCTTGCTTGTGTTGAATTTGCATAGGAATTTATTACAGAATTCATCCTTGGCACATGAGTTTGTTACAGAAATGGTCCTTATGACAGTAATCAGTTACAAAAATAGTCCTTGTGGCATGTAAAACATGACATAAATAGTCCATTTAATAAACTATTACATAAATCGTCCTTGTGGCATATAAATTGGTAGGAAATATACAGGAATATGTATTTCTGAAAGTACAATGCTATTGTATGCATATGTTTCAAAGTTTGTTGTCTATTTTCGGGTTGTATGGAAAATACTTTGATACACAACATAATAAAACACACACAACAAACACAATAACATTTTAGCATCAAACTTTCATATGTATTACTTACAAAACATACAAAAATAAGTATTTATGAAAGTACATTGCTATTTTATACAAATGTTACAAAGTTTGTTGTCAATGTTATATTTTTTTGGAAAATGCTTTGACCCACAACACAAAGAAATACACACACACACACACTCACACATTAAGTATAAAGTATGTTGTTATTAGTATTAACTTACTTTACATGATATATATCACAAATGGGTCGTTATCATATTTATTTCTTATTTTTAGCATCTCGTGTCTAATCTTTTTGGTGTTTAGTTATATAACAAAATTATAGTTGAGCATCCATTAGACCTGAGGTGTGAATTATCAACAATTGATGTTGCTTTAATGGTATATTATAGGCTCTGGTGTCATGATGTTGTAAAGAAGCACACGAGGTGGATATAGTGTCAAGATGTGAGACACAAGGGTATTATATTTAAGCTTTTGGAGATATTTTCTTATATAATTGTATGTTTTTTTATTTTTAATTTATAGTGCTCATGTAATTTAACTGGTAAAATGGGCAATGCAAATGGTGGAGAGGAACCATCTGACCAATTTTAAGAAAAATAACTGCTCAATGTGCTTCAATAACAAGAATATGGTTCAAGAAGAGTGAATATGGGTTTTTTAATTGCTTACATAGTTATCTTTTGATATCAACTTGAGTTCACTTTAATTCACACATTTTGACTCGGTTTGAGGCATTTTAATCTCTATTTAATTCATTTAGAAAAAAATGATGTTAAAACTTGAAGGAATAGGAATAGACATGGAATCTGGTTTGTTTATTTTGCTTCATTTATGTCCATCGCTTAGTAAGCGTCACCAATGAACAAACAGGGAATCGAAAGGAATAGACACTCAGTTTAAGACCCAATATAAACTTTCATTTAAATGATAAACATACGTTTTATAGCTACATACTTTCTTTTGTTTGTTTCTTGCACCTATACATTGTAAAAATTTATTTAAATACTAAACATACGTTTAATAGCTATATACTTTCTTGTATTTGTTTCTTGCACATGTAGATTGTAAAATTTCATTTAAATGCTAAACGTAGATTGTAGTAACACGACATAATAAGGATTTTCTTTTTCTTAAAACGTGTTTTTAGTGACCACCTCTTGACGAGTTTGAGTGATAAATAATTTTGTTATTTTCCTTAGAAAGGAACATTTGGTTTTAGGGTTTTGGATATTGTTGTAACATAATAGAATAAATGTAGAGTATAGACTTAGATATTTATAATACGTTTTGTGTTCTTTGGAATCAAATATGTTATCATGAAGGAGAATGATCTATTTTTGACACAATAGATTGAACATATGAAACTTATTTCTAAAAAAACTATTCACACCTTCTCTTAATAAGTGTTTAGATTTAGTAAACTATTTGAGCAAACAAACTAATCATCTCTAGATATTAATTTAGGAAAAATTAATATATTAAACTATGATTTTTGTGTTTTAAACTTTGAATTAACTGCATTAAGCTGTAAATTTAGTATTTTAAGTTGTGAGTTGACTATATTAAACTGTGAATTTTGTGTAATAAACTTTGATTTTTGTGTTTAAAAATATGAATTTAACTGCATTAAACTGTGAATTTTTGTTTAAACTGTGCATTGACTATATTTTGTTGTGAATTTTTTATAATTTGTGTTAAAATATGAATGATTTATGTATAAAACTTTTTGTTAATTTTTTTTCCGAATATATTTATTTTTTGTGTTGTATAAGTATAAAATGCAATAGTATTATAATAGTTTTGTATTAATTTAAAATGAGTGAAATAAATGGTCTTATTAGACTATGAATGTAGTATTACAATTATTAAAGCATGACTTTATTTACAGATCAGATTTAGAAGAAAAAAAATGGTTGTGATGCTGGTACAGGTGGTTGGTGGCAGCGTGTGGTGGTGGTAGTAGTAGAGTTTGAATTTTTGATTTCTTTGAGTTTGTGTATTATTGTAAAATGGTTTGTATTAAGTTGTGAATTTTGTTAATTAAACTATAAATAGACTGTATAAACTTATATTTTATATAAGTTTTGTGTTTATATATGAGAGCATATAAGAATGAAAATATTATAGTGCAAAAAATACAATTGTGCCATTTTTGTATCAAAAAGAGAAAAAAATCAGGATTTTCACATGTTTCATAAGAGTATCATGTAAATATTTACTAACTAATGGGGGTTCTTAGGGTTCTTAATTTTCTGTGGTTCTTATTTAAATCACTCCCTATATATATATATATATATATATATATATATATATATATATATATATATATAGAGAGAGAGAGAGAGAGAGAGAGAGAGAGAGAGAAAATGACAAAAATAGCCATTTACACTAATTACATTACAAAAATAGGCAAAAAAATCGAAATTGCAAAAATAGCCCTCAATTTTGCAGATGGAAATGCCCCATCTGCGAAATCACCATTCCATCTGCGAATGTACAAGCAGCTAAAGCACAACTGTGATTTAGCTGCTTGTACATTCGCAGATGGTTTTATTTTTTTCTTTTTAATTTTTTTTTCTCTATATATAGGGTAAAATCGCAGATGGAAATGCCCCATCTGCGATTTACTCTCATCCCATATGCGAAATTGTGATTTTTTTTGTTTTTTAGTTTGACTATGAAATCAATTGGTTTGACTACGAAATCATGTTGCTATTTAAAAAGTTTTGTATAAAATTATCATTTTGGTTGTTATTTGTTTAGGAACTTTCTCTAAAATTTGCTCTAAACAATGATTGAATATTTGGTTTGTCTTGTAACCGGTGGGAGATAGCAAGTTAATGGAACTAATCTGGAATACGTATATCCACATGGAGGTATTTCTAAATTTGCTTTGATATTTTCTGAGTGTATTAGTTATAGTGATTTTGAATCTTTGGTAAGAAGCAAAATTGGTTTGTTAGACAAATATAGAATTGGTCTTCATTTCCACCATTCTGAATTAAATTATTATATAGCTATAGTTGAAGACATGGATGTTAGAATGTTGATAAACATAATCAAATGTAGTGGAGGAAGGGTTGTGAAGTGTTTGTGGTGGTTGATGAAGTTGAGGAGGTTAATGGGGGTGGTGAAATTGGAAACCAGCTTGTTGGTAATTTATGCAATTATAAAGGGAGCAACGATCCGATAGGTACTTTCAATAATCCTAGTGTACCTCAGTTTCATAGTGTTGCTGAAAATGTTAATGTTAGTTATTCACCTATTCACTATGTGGATCCTAAGAATTACAAGCATGTTGGTGATGATGATGTTGGTACTTATCTTAATGAAGTGGGTGGTCGTTGTGATGATGTTGCCGAACAAGAAGTTAAAGTTATGAATAGGCGTGTGGTAGATAAAACTAAAAAGAAAAAAATTCAAGTCAAAAAAATGAAAAAAAATCATGTTTACGGGCATTATGTTGATGTTGGTGATGTACGTTTAGATATAACCGAGCTACAAAGCAATTCCGATAGAGATGAGTTGAGTGATGAAGTTAAAGCTAAGTTTCCCGATAACCTTTTTCACGGTATGCCCCCTGTACTAGAATGCCCACTTGATCTTAATGAAGATATCCCAACACAGATGGTAGACATGAATCTTCAAAAGATTCAATGTGAGAGTATATTTAAGAACAAAGAACTTTTAAAGCGGTGTATTGGTAAAAAATGTCTTCGAGAAGGTTTCCAGACGAGGACAAGTAGATCCACCAAATCAAGGTATGAAGTTGTGTGTGTTTCGAAAAATTGTTCTTGGTTACTAAGAGCAAAAGCAATTAAAAATTCTGATGGACTTTTCCAAGTGAATAAATTTGTTGATGTACACACATGTTCTTCAACATTTTTGCAACCTAATCATCGACAAGCAAACAAATATGTTTTGGGTGAATATGTTGCTGATGTTTTGGCTGAAGACTATAATAGAGTTTATCGGGGAAAAGATATTGTTAATGATATGAATGCTCAATTGAATATCAATATCTCATACCATCAAGCATGGTGTGCGAAGCAATATGCATTGTTATCGTTAAGGGGTACGAAAGAGGATTCTTTTACCAAACTTCCGGCGTATTGTCAAAACTTGGCCAAACATAATCCGGGTACTGTCACACATATTAAAACAGATGCTGATGATCGCTTTGAGTTTTTGTATGTCGCACTCGGTTGCTCGGTTAGTATTATAATATTATATTAATTTTTTAATATTTATTTTGGTGCATTTGAATAGATATACAATGTACTGTAGGTACGCGCTTTTGTCAATTTTTGTAAACCGACCCTAGTAGTAGATGGAGCTCACCTAAAGGGTGAGTTCAAAGGTACCATGTTACTTGTAGTTACTAAGGACGGACATAACCAAATATTACCTGTTGCATATGGTATATGCAAAAATGAGTGTACCGATTCTTGGACATGGTTTTTTCAACAACTACGTGATTGCATAGGAAATATGCAGGAGCTTACAATTATATCTGATAGGTCTCCATCTATAGCAACATCCATTGCCAACATTTTTCCTCACGCTCATCATGGAATATGTGGTGTCCATTTGTATTTCAACATAGTATCTAGATTCGGCAAGAGTAAAACGGTTAAAGGATTTTTTTGGGAGGCGTGTAGGGCGTACACAGTTGATGCTTTTGATGCTGCCATGGATGTTATGAAAAAAACAAAAGAACCAGTATGAGAGTACTTAAAAAGTATAAATCCAGAAACTTGGTCAAGGGCACATTTTAAAGGGAACCGATACAATCTTATGTCGTTCAACAGTGCGGAGTCTATAAATGCATTATCTAGACACGCACGTAAGGTGCCAATACTTATGTTGATCGATTTTTTTCGTGCTACAATGCAACAATGGTGGTTTCAAAGACGTAACTTTGCAGGTATTAAGTAAATTTTTAATATTAATGTTTTATTAATTTTCATGTTATTGATCTTAACTTCTTCATTTTGGCTCTTTTTTTAGCGGAAGCAACAACAATACTTACCCCTTGGGCGGATGGAGTTGTAAAAGAAAACAAGAAAACTTTTACCAAATGGGATGTTCGCATGATCTCAAATACGAAATGCGAGGTCAAAAAGGGGGCACAAAATGTGATTGTTGATTTCCAACATATGACATGTACATGTAGGCATTGGCAACTTGATGGGATACCTTGTGGTCATGTCATAAGATGTTTAACAGTGAACAATTACCAAAACTGCTCGAGGTATGCATTAAATGCTTACTTTACCAAAACACTGAGGAAAACATATGAGGAATCAATAAACCCTCTGCCAAAGCCATCCGAATGGGAGATCCCCGATGATTTGATGATTGTTAAGCCACCAATAATGGATAAACGTCAGCCAGACAGGCCAAGAAACACAAACCGCATTCCATCCCAAGGCGAGGGTCCAATTATAAAAGAGTGTTCTACATGTGGTCAAATAGGACACACGAGAAATAATTGTACTGGAAGGGCGTCCGGTAGCGGAGCACGTCACATAATTTCTACTGCAGAAATGACATTTAATATTGGTGGTTCAGCGAGTTGCTCACAAACCTATAACGTTGATTTTGATATAAAACAACCTTGAAATGAAGACTAATGACGAGTTGTTAACTTATTATGTATTGTAATATTTTTATTAAATCTTACAAGACATTGCTATGCTTTTATATTTTTGTTTAGTTTGTTGATTATAACAATTAATGAAGCCTTTATATTATAAAATATAGTTTGTAGAATTTTTTTAACAATTACAACTTGTTATTTAAAAAAAACAACAAATGATCCTTTTGCAACCTAATCTGTATCATGATAATATTACAACAATTTTGTAACTAATTTTTAAACTCAGGGAACTGCAATGGGTACTTCTCTTTCTCCATTGTTATATAGTCATCCCTAATTATCATTTTGTCTTCCAAACGATCCTTTTTTAGCATAATGTGTATCAACTGCTCATCCTTCTCAGCAAGCCGTTTTTCAGTCGTTTTGATTGCCTTCTTACTCTTTTTTATCCAATATTTATGCTCTTTGATTTTGTTTTTATTGAGGTCTATCCATTCTTGAGCTTGTTTGCATTCCGATGCAATATCATTAGCAAGTTGAGTGAGAAGTTGGGATGACTCTTTGTCCTCTTCTTATTGTTCTTCAGCCTTCTTCAATTCTTCAAAATTTTCATGTGACATATATGGCCCGGCTGAAGAGGGTGTAAAAAAAGGGTCTACCGAATCACAGTAGTAACAATCTACTTCGTTGCATGAGCAAACTTCGAATTTGTGTGAGGAACTCATAATAAAGTCGACATTGTAATAAACTTGTGCTATAAGTGGTATTTATACATACTAGACAGTAATGACAAGTCCAACTTTGAAATGACTAGACAGTAATGACAAGTCACTGTAGTAACCTGCAAATCGTAGTGGAACCCTTAAGTGACAAGACATAAATGACAGTTTGACATGATAAATCACTGCATAAAGCTGAAAATCGTAGTCCAAATGTAACCATTTCATAGTCAAAGTTTTAATTCATAGTCCTGTATTTATTTATATAAATAGATGTTTAAGATCTAAAAACCAAACACCCAAATCACCTAAACGAAACGAACTCCCATTATTAGAAATGTCGTCAAATGCAGCAAGTTCTTCGAATGAAGTACCTGGTTCCGATTCTGAAAGGCCATGGACGACAAACGAGGTGAAATTTCTAACACGATGCTGACTAAGTGTTAAGGATGGTGTATCGTTACTTGCTCCCCCGCATTGCCTAATTGGTGATGAATGGACCCGCATAACATCTTTGTTTAACAATGAGATGGGAGAAGGACAAAAAAGAGAAAAATCAGATGTTGTTACTAAGTGGATGGATGTAAAGGAAGAAGTGACATGGTTCAATTGAGCATGTAATTATGCTAAAAGTAACAATGTTTGTTATCGGGACGAAGAAGAGTTCTTGGAAGTTGTTACAGATTTTTACATCTGTGAGCATGATGGCAGAGACTTCGAATATGAGGAAGTTTGGAAGGTTATTAAAATAAACAGTATTTCATGTAAACCGCTCTAATTTCTGTTCAGAATAACCCATGGACTTGTGTTTTACGTTAATGCTTTGTTCGTATTATGTCGTTGTTTTTCATGTAATTGTTGTAATGTTTGTAATGGTTCATGGAATCCTTGTTAGTAATGTATTCTAATGTATTGTGAAAACTAATGCAATAGGCATTTATTAATTCAAATTAATCATACAAGTTGCTCACATAATAAACTAAAATAGATTTTAAACAAACGAAATACATACGAAATACATGAAAATAACCTAGTACATGAAAATAACCTAGTACTCACATAATAAACTAAAATAGATTTTAAACAAACGGGATATATTTCAAAATATTCCAAGGGGCTTCAAACTGGAATTCCAACCCGTTACTTAATGACTTGTATTCCTCCTTAGCAGCTTCCAAGATGACCTCCTTAGTAGCATTTAAACGGGTTTCGTCAATTTTGGTATAAAGATCGTTGAATAATAGAACTTCAGTTTTCATTTCATACCATCTTGCTAAGATGTCTAGTTCGTCATGATCGTTTCTTGTAGCCATTCGATTTTCAGCATTGAAAATATTGGTTAAACGGCTCCAAAACATTGGATCGTTCAACTTGCTTGTCTCGTACACATGAATATAAGCACGTGTAAGAACCAAGAACTCTTCATTGCTCCATGATATAGAACTCATTTTGATTGAAACAAAGAGAGTAGAATCTAAAAAACAATATTTGAACAACTGTATTGGTTGTTTAGTAAACTATTTATTTAACTTAATGTCAATTTGTAGTAGTTTCTACACAAAATCGCAGTCCAATCTTCTAATATGCCTGCAATTCATAGTCAAAATTAACTGACAAATGCAGTGTACTATACTTATAACACAACAGATCATTGTTCGAGTTGACAAGTCATCCCCCGTCGAATGACAACACAATACATTGCTGCTTGAATTGACAAGCCATTGCACCAGGAAAATAAGGACTTGTTATAAATAGATTTTAATATCTGTTGTAATTGTATCGTATTACTTCCCCCTTGCAATTATGGACTCACCACATATATGGAGGAACGCAGAGGAGGTCGCTTTGGTTCAAGCTTGGATTATAACTGTAGATGAGGATTTTCCACCGGGTCCCCCACAAGTTCGTGCTGGATCATTTTGGTCTCGTGTCTGTCATTTGTTTCACCATTTAATGGGGCGTACTCAATATCGAAGAAGAAGAGATGTCAAAGAAAAGTTTCTGGATTTGAAAATCAAGGTGAAACAATTTCAACGTATTTATAACGAGTTGGATAACGAACATGCAAATACGGATGAAGACATTCTACGGCAGGTGGCTTTGGAACTATACCGTTTTGAATATGATGGTAGCGAGTTTACCCACTTAGATGCATGGAATCTTTTAAAGAATGTCCCTTATTTTTAATATGCATGTTGGTTAAGTTAATTGTTTTTCATTATTTAAGTTGCTTGTTGTTGTTTGTGTGTAGTCGTTACTATTTAATAAACGTCCATTTCTTTTAATGTATGTTGTTTCCTCAATCGCCAATACATAATACGACATAAAATAAATAACTAATACATAATACGCCATAAAATATAAATGGGGTACATAAATAACTAATACATAATACGACATAAAATATAAACAGGGTACATGAATAACTAATACGTAACACGACACTAAAATAAAAACAGGGTACATAAAAAACTAATACATAATACTACATAAAATATAAAAGGTGCTACATGAATAACTACTGCATTGAGGGAGGTAACAGGACCACCGTTTCATTTGGTATTTCCCAATGCACATGTGATGGTATAGTATTCACCAACTCAGATCCATATGCAAGTCGATACACAAAATTAGTGAACTTGTAATCAACCATTCTGTGAATGGATTCAGATGTACGGGCTCTTAGACATGCTATAGCGTGGCCACATGGTATACCGCTTTTTTGCCATTTACCACAACTACATACCCTTCGTTCAAGTTGGACTTTGGTGGTGGCAAAATTGTCATCGACTTCAAATGTATCCCCATACAAACGTCTTGCCTTCCAATTATAAGACTTGTTGAGACATTTTTGAACCTTACTCTCAACGTAAGGGGTCAACCCACCAGACAACCTCCCTGTAAAATATGATATTTTAATAAAAATAATAGGACAGTAAAAAAACTAAATATAACAATCTCCTTTACCTGCCACTTCGGCCTGTTCACCATACTTTGATTGTATCAACGTAGTGATTAACTCAATTATCGTTGTTATAGGAAACTTACGTGTGGATATAATTTGCAAAATTTCAGGGAAGTCAATCGATTTAACATTGTAATGTATTTTTGGGAAAAATGCTTGTGTCCATTTTGAAATCGGTATATCGTTAAGCCAGTAAATTGGACTCCTAAGCAAGGTGCAGAAAGGTGGTTTCCTACATATACTTTGCAACCTTTCCAAACACAAGTAAAAATCATCAACGATTCGACTTCCGTATTGTTATGTCCGACAGACTCACGTATTTTTCGAGTTATATCTTTAGGACAATATCCATGATAGGAATCCGGGTGGGCACTCTGAACACCAAATTCTATTTTATCACACATGTTGCTTATGAAACCAACCTCTATGTCCTCACCTAAACAATCTTTTAACCTCATCATGAACCATCTCCATGATTCTTCACACTCTAAGGTTCCCAAACCAACTGCTAAGAGTAGTGGTTCATGATTTCCATCTAAAGCCACGACGAAGTACATTGTTGTCAGACAGCTCGCAAGAAGGGGTAAATAACCCACATATAGCAGCAGTATCATGCACCTAAGGAAGGTACGAATCTACATAAAAACGAACACATATTAGTGATAAGTAAAAAGTAATCGAGATACATTACCATGAAATATTATATAACTCAATAAAAGAAGTATGTTATACCACGCAACCTAAAGCCACAAAACAGAATTGAAAGCGGTTGGTATCAGTTTTCTTAATGGCTATGAAGGTATTAGGATTTGTTCTTTGAAGGTTATGCAAGAAAATTGGTAGTTGAGAAAAGCTTCTTTCGCTGTAAGTACTCATTTTCAAAACCGATGAAAGTGCTCTACAATCATCACACAAATGCAATATCACACAAATGCAATTATAAATAGAAAACATTGTATCTCTACTGTTCAAAATTCATAGTTTAACTTTTTAAATTCATAGTCAAACCAGTTCATTTCATAGTCAAATTTCACTGACCGACATGACAATACTACAGAATGTACTTGTCTGCAGTTCATAGTTCAACTTTTTAAATTCATAGTCAAACCAATTCATTTCATAGTCAAACATCATACATCGACAAGAAAAGACAAGACAGCACAATGTACTTGTCTGGATTTCGTAGTTCAACCTTTTGAATTCATAGTCAAACCAGTTCATTTCATAGTCAAAAAGAATTGTCTGTAATATGATTTCTTCTATAAATGGGTGTCACTCACTATGAAAAATTTAACTGAGAAAGTAACTCCGATTTAAAAGAAAAAGAAGGCTAATGGCATACTGCAATTGCGGAGGAGAACATATCGTTAGGATTTCGGGTACAGCTAAAAACCCAGGAAGATTGTTTTACGCTTGCCCATATTTGGTATCATGTTGTTAACGTCATTCAAATTTAAACCCTCGTGTTTACATGACAAAAATTTATTTTCTTACTGTCAATGTTAAATTTAACAGGGACCAAAATGCGGGTTTATCAGTTGGGTTGATGAAGAGAAGGACCAATCATCTATGGTAATAGCTAAAGTAGCTAACTCTAATAAGCTCTTTCAATCAGAAAATAAGAAGATAAAGATAACGTTGGTTTGTAGTTGGGTGTTGTTCTTGGCAGTTCTTGTTTACAAGTTGTAAGCTTTTTAATATTGTTTTTATGGTTTTGAAGTTGTTAGGTCAATAAATTGTTGTATTTGTACTTATGTTTACAACAGTGTACTTGTAACGTTAAAACAAATGCTGTAGTCGTTCTTATGTTGTATGTATTGATAAGTTATTAGTAGGTCATTAATTTGTTGTAATTGTCGTAACGTTAAATTTTTTGCCATCCGTTGACGAAACTGTATAAATAAACTAATAATCAAATCCAACATTAATTTAGATATACAATTATATAATCCAACTACATAGGACCAAGACTAGACCCCCAATAATTTTTTGCCATCCGTTGACGGAACTCTAAAGCTACGTTCTTTGGGTCAATAAGAACACGTATTGGTTGACCTGAAACGAATTGCTTCATAAACATACAAACAAAAACACCGCAATCTCCCAAATGACTACTTTGTTGGGGAACATTTTCTTCATAAATGAATTGCATATTCAATGGAATCCTTGGGATGTTCCTCCGGGCCCAATACTTAATCTTGTCCAAATAATTTGCCACCCGACGTTCAAATTTGGAAAAGATTCCTTCAGATTTGAATTTTTCAAAAGCCTCTCTACCAAGACTGTCATAAATATGCACTTCCATTGACGCTAATCGTAGTTCCCCAAATAGCCAATGATTAGGGGATAAATGAATCGGCAATAGGACCTGTATAAGGATCAGAAAATAAAATTATGTTTCCTTACATCACAATACAAAAACATAACAAAAATAACGATATTATTTTCAATATAAACAATTAAGTTTACCGTATCAACATCCCACCAAGCAACCATGAAGTTGGGGTATGTAGCAATACCAGCCATAAACGCCCTCCAGTCCTGCCCTTCTTCCAAAGCATGAGAAACAAAAAAATTTGGAGGCATTATTGTATGTCGGTCGCCCTCAAACCGTCTCTCCATCAATAGTTGGTACCAAATGGTTATATGCTGCACACATGATACTTTTGTTATTGACTAAAAAACAATTAACTTTTAAAATAATAAATTAACAATTAATTTACCGATGACTCCAACCATCCGTCGTGTGTATGCCCAAACAATGAGCTCCAAAAATCTCTATCTAACACGAAATTAAACAAACGATGCTGGACATCATATGAATGAAATAAATAATTTTGGATGACATCCTCACCGCCTGCTACGTAAGGTTGCAGGCGCAACATGGAGAAGTCGTGAGCAACACCAAAAGCTGGAGGAGGAACGGGGCTTGTTGATTTGATATCAACCTTCTTTTTTGCTCTTCTTTTTTGCTTCGGTGTCGTGTGCAACTAAAAACAATATTCAAATGCTTAAATCTCTATCTTTCAGATAATTCACATAAACATAAAATTATGAGTTTATAAATAAAACGAATACCTCGGTGTAAGGAGGGCACAAATATTGTGATGGTTTCCGAGTCCTCGGTTTATCGGGTGTAACTTCTTTGCCATCAACACCATACTCATCAAAATAATCTACAATTCCCGTAATTATTATTTTATCTTCGTCCGACACCTAATTTAATAAGCAATAATCTCTAATTAAAAAAATGTTTCAATATACTAAAAACAAAATATAAATTAATGTAAGTATAAGAACCTCTTTAGCTTCATTATAATCATTTACGTCAAACACATCATCATCAAATTTGTTCCCCGCATTGTCATTCCTCTTCTCCGACTCCTACATTAAAAATAAAACTTTATACTTAATAACGAAAGACACATAATTTAATAAGCAATAATATCTAATTAAAAAAATGATCCAATCTACTAAAAACAAAATATAAATTAATGTAAGTATAAGAACCTCTTTAACTTCACTATAATCATTTACATCAAACACATCATCATCAAATTTGTTCCCCACATAGTCATTCCTCTCCTCCAACACTTACATTAAAAATAAAACTTTTTACTTAATAACGAAAGACACATTAAAAAGTAATTATTAAAATCGTAAATGTAATATCTATAACAACCTTGTCGTCTTGAATATCACCAAAAACATTTTTAGTTGTATTGTTTTTATTCATCACTTTATCTTGTATAACCTATATTTTCAAATATAAAATACGAACACAAATATTCATATATGTTAATAAAATTTAAAAAATAATGTAGCGTGTAACTAACCCATTCATCAAATTTTCTTTGGAATACTACAAGCTCCTCAAAATTTATGTTATTCCAAATTTCTTGATTATTCACTTCTTCAACAAAAACCTCTGTAGGTTGTCGGTTCATAAACACATGCTGCTCTAGTGCATGTAGCCGTTTCAACACCTCGTCTAGGTTGTGTTTCCCACTGCCCCTACCTCTACCATGAGAGCGACCACTGGACGACATACTAGACGAAGATTCGTCTTGTCTCCTAAAATGGTCCCGTACTGGGGATGGAACTGCTTTCCCTTCACCATATACATACTCTTGAAATGACATATAATAACAAGATGTCATCTCACCATCACTCGGTAAGATGTTTTGTCTTGGTGGTTGCCCCTCCTAAAAAATCAAACGTATTAAAAATGCACATAAAAGTATAATAATCAAGTTTATTAATAATAAACGAAAAATTTATAAACCTGTAGCTTTGAAAAAATATTGTTCATGTCAACCCATTTCAATTTTTTTGTTCCACTCCATCGTTTCATCCGAGTTATGTCTTTATTTTTTCTCAATACTAATCCACATGCACGAACAACCGGAATCATCTCATATATTCATATCTACAATTTTTTACAATTACAGTAATAAAAGTTAAAATTAAAATAAAAAACATAACAATAAAACAATTTAAATATAAGAAAATTTTTATACCCTTATTGGAGCCGTAAATCGTGAGACGGAGTACTTTAAAGTTTGACGACGCTCAGGAAGTGATAAATAATTATCTATTTTGTTCCATGTATCCTCAAGGTCAACATAAGTAAAATCCTAAAGATAGCTACCCCAAGCGAAACTAACAAAACAAAAAAAACAAAATTGTTTTTTATATAAATTATAACTTTAATAAAATAAAACTTTTAACGTACACAAAATATACCTGTTCCAGAGATCCAAATTCTTAGAAAAAAAACCAATCTTGTGGCACCCGATCATTAATTTCCTTTCTCAAAAAACCTTCACACAAAATGTATATCAAACATACTCTAACTGCATCAACGTCGTCAAGTTTTAGGAATGTTCGATTTAAAATTAAATGTTTCAGGTCGCCGATTTTCACCGAACTATTGGTATGCTCCGGAAATAGCCGCTCACGCAATAAACATCTTTTTTTACTAGTTAATAATTTTTCTGACGCTTTTTTCCCAATGTTTTTTGGATACTCTCCAAAATTGAAGCCGGTTATCAAACAAAACTCTTCCGGCCCATAAACCATTTTCGTATTGTCTACTCAAAAATATAATCGTTTTATTCCATCTGGAGATAAAACAGGGTCCGACCGGATCTGATGAAGAAACATTTTATGGAACAACAATGCGTCCCCTTGTAAACGAGGGACATCAATAAAATAACCAAATACAATATCTCTGAAAAGGGCACGTCTGGCACCATCTAAAACTTCAAATACTTCCCATATATTACCGCCTGAGCCTTTTAAGTTCACAATTGCTTTCATATTGATAAAACTAAAATCATGCTGCAAAAAAAAAACACAAAAACAAATTAGAAAACTAAAAAATATTTTGTTTTTAAAATATATGATTATGAACTGCAATAAGTACATAAACAATTAGTAATGCAAATACAAATTCTTAATTAATAATTTATATATTTACGATAAAAAACAATAACATACACATATATAAACAATTTTCCAAGTTATACAACAAATATATTTACGATAAAAAACAATATCATACATAATTATATAAACATTTCATTAAACAAATTTTCAACTTAAACGACAAATATATAAACAATTTTTATCTTTCTAATTATATAAACTAACATTTTATAACCATATAAACAAACAATTTTTCAAATAAAACGACAATCAAATTAACATTTTTGCAAGTTATACGACAAATATATACAAAATTTCAACTTATACGACAAATACAAACAATTTCTAACAATATATATATACGACAAATTTTCAACTTATACAAATGTTATACTTATACGACAAATATATATACAAACGATTATTTTGCACATACTGTAATTTAACTATTTTTCACTTTATATAAACACTTATATGATAAGAATATACAAGTTTTCAAGTTATACAACAACTAAACAAACAACAAAAATAACAAATTGTAAACATTATCTAACAATTTATTTAAATTTAAACCACCAGATGCACACTCTACGCAGTCTCTACTTGTACATTCAAACAACCACTAACAAAATAGCATTTAAAGTTCAAGTATACTAAAGAAATATTAAAACTATCAAACACAACAAAATTACCCTTTCAAAAACTTTATAATTACTAATTTTTTACACTAAATAATACAATAAATGATAAAAAAAAAAGTTTAAACATTAAGAGTTAAAGTCTAACCATATTTGCGGGATTGTTGACATAATCCTCAATTTTCTTCAAAAACTAACCAAAATCGCGAGAAAAGCCCAAAGATAGAGAGAGTTTTTGTATAGAGAATGGTGAAAAATGGAGAAAAAAAAACGTTTATATAGTGAAAGCTATGGGATTTCGCAGATGCACCATTCCATCTGCGAATGTACAAGCAGCTAAAGCACAGTTGTGCTTTAGCTGCTTGTATATTCGTAGATGGAATGGTGATTTCGCAGATGGGGCATTTCCATCTGCGAAATTGTGGGCTATTTTTGTAATTTCGATTTTTTTGACTATTTTTGTAATAGTGTAAATGGCTATTTTTGTCATTTTCTCATATATATATATATATATATATATATATATATATATATATATATATATATATATATATATATATATATATATATATATATATATATATTAGTTTATAACCTTTGAGAACCACCGTTATTAAACTAATTAAACTTTCATATTAAAAAAATCAAAATTATTAATTATTTATTTTAAATAAATTATTAATTAAGGTATATTTTTTTAGTTATACTACCTCCGTCCCAAATTCATAGTTTATTTTTGACTTTTGAAGTCTTTTTTCTTCAACTTTAACCTTGAATATTTTTGTTTTTGGTAGTTAATACTTGATGCAAAATATATGAATGGATTGTATTTTAAATGTTTTTCATTGTTATAAGTTTTATCAAGTAATATGTAACACTAATAAAAATATTTAAGGTCAAAGTTGAAAAAAAAAAGACTTCAAAACTCAAAAGTGGACTATCAATTTGGGACAAAGGGAGTATACAATTATAATCTTTGATTTAAATAAATAAGTGAAATTATGTCACATTATAATTTGTATTAACTTTATTTTATTTTTTACTCTAATGTTATTAATGTAATATAATTAAAGTGAAAAAATTTAAAATTTAAAATTTAAAATGAAGAATCAATTATTAATTTAATGTAATTAGAGTGAGAAATTTAAATTTTGAAATTTGAAATTGATAATTAATAGGTTGACAAATGACATGATAAGTGACATATAATATTAATGAGGAGTTCTTATAGTATTACTGGTCAATGGGATAATATTCCTATTCATTTATTAGAATAAGAAGATATATATAGGCGAATGCTTGTGTGTTACGCAGAAACACCTATATACTTAAAGTCTTTACAAATATATGTTTTTTTTTTTGTTTTTAATATAGCAATAACGTTGTTGTTAAATTTGATATAATAATTCGTATACTAAATTGATATAATATATTGATTATTTTGAATTATATGATAGTATATATACATCTATTATAACTGCATAATTTCAATCGTTTGAATGACTTCTACCCGCGAGTTACACATCATTAAAATTAAATATAATATATAGTTTAATGTTATATATAGTTGTGTTATTGTTAAGTAATTTTTAAAATTTATTTGATTAATGTTTTAATTTCTATCATTATAATTATTTAAAACATCAAACATCATTTTTTGATTTTAAAGGTAACAATATAATCATTTATATAGAGTTATTTTTAACTATTTTTATTGTAAATTAGCTTAAGCTACTTATTTGAAAACTTTTAAAGATTTAAAAAAATATCTTTAGGAATTACTTTAGTTAAATTGATATTACAATTTAGTTTTTATATTTATCACTTTTAACTATTTATAAGATATTCTTTGGTTTTTTAAGTGAAACTGAAATTTATATTTAAGTTGACATTGTAATTTTATATTTAAATTAACAATTTAAGTATTTTGTCAAAACTGTTCAAAAGTTATAGCTTTAAACTGATAATGGTTTACATACAATAATATATTAAATCTAATATGTTAAAAGTTAAAGACATAACTTTATAAGTAGAAGTAAAATTATTATTTTAAAATTGAAATTTAGTATATTTATGATTACACTTTAGGTTTGATATTTATTTTACCTTATTAACCAATGTATAATCATTATTAGAAAGACACTACAATTAATCATTTTTAACTATTCACAAAATATTATTTGGATTGTTTAAGTTAAACTAAAATTTATATTTAAGTTGACCTGTAATGTTATATTCAAATTAATAATTTATGTATTTTATACAAATTGTTCCAAAATTATATCCTTAAAATGATAATGGTTTACATCCAACAATATATTAAAACTAATAAATTAAGTATAATATGTTAAATTTTAAAAAACATAACTTTATTAGTAGAAGTAAATATATTATTTTAATATTGAAATTTAATGTATATATGATTAGATTTTAGGTTTGATATTTTTTTAACCTTATTAACCAATTTATAATTATTATTAGAAAAAAATTGAAAAGTCATAAAAGTTTCAAATTAATGTGGTGAAATAAAAAATATTACATTTATATATATATATATATATATATATATATATATATATATATATATATATATATATATATATATATATATATATATATATATATATATATATATATATGGGAAAAGTGAATATACCTAACAACCTTATATAAGCTTACGTACCTAACTCCATAATACTACATCGGTTTGTATCATATTTACATTGTAATTGTCTAAAGTTCTTAAACTTCAACCCCATAACTTGATTACTTCCAAAATCTTTGGACTTTTACCAATATCTTTCTTTTACATCACGTCTTTCTATCGAATGCCACCTGATGACTTTCATATCCTACCACTACAAATGAAATGATGTAGGAGAAATATAATGATGAATTTCCAATTTTTTTTGAAGTAAATCAAGTTTAGGGATGAAGTTTAAGAACCTTGGATGATTGCAATGAAAATTTAATGCAAAATGATGTAGTTTGATGAGGTTAGGTACCTAAGCTTATATAAGGTTGTTAGGTATATTCACTTTACCCATATATATATATATATATATATATATATATATATATATATATATATATATATATATATATATATATATAGATATATATATATATATATATATATATATATATATATATATATATATATATATATATATATATATATATATATATATATATATATATATATATATATATTAAATTTTGACCACATGTGTTTCAAATCAACTTTAGCATATATATAGCAGACCCAACCTAGCGTTTATCATACAAATAGTACTCCTTTTAATATATTTCGAAACATTATCCAAGTCGTAACTTGTCAAATTTGACACCTCTAGTCTCTATAGGGTTAGCATATTATATTTTAGATGTGAATTAAGAGTACTCGATCACGGGAGGCAATAGGGGACCCTGTGCCACTGATTTTGTGTTGAAGCTGGTGGAGCATTTGGATGTTTGCCCTCCATTAATTTCAAGGTCACATGCATTCGCTACCATGTGGACGATAATTTTCTTTTTTTCGACAAAAAAACACACTCCTTTCTTTTCAATTTCACAGTCACAATAATTCCAACCTATTTACGTATTTTATATGTATTTTCTTTTTTATTTCATCGATAAAGTTATGTGGATACATTCTAGATTTATGTAGACTTAGAAAGTCACAATATCAGGGATTTAAAGTTCTACAAACTAATCTTGTCCAATTAAGTTTTGTTCTCAAGTTTACATGTAAAAATGTTAGCTTTTGTTTTATTTTTCTTTACTTTTAGAACAAAAAAAAAACAGTTGCAAACAAAATGTTTCTAACTTCATAACACAAAAAGAAGTTATTAATTATAGTTTATTTTCCTTTTTCTTTCTTAGCTCGATAACCGACCATTGGTGATGGACTTAGGATTTTCTACCATAAAATAGATTACAATAAAATATTTATTTTAGAATATGCATGTGCAGAACATTGCTTCTATTGAGTCCGTGGATGCTTGTCGTAACTACAGTAATGTAATATTCCATAATTAAAGAAAACCTTATGTTCAAAATTTAAGGAATATTAAATTCTTTTTGTTGTGCAAAAAAATAATTTACCTTATTAATATCGGCATAAGTTGGTGAGATGTCGAAGAATAACATTTCACTTCTTTTTACCATGACATAAATTTTGGTCCGACCATGTGTACGATTACAGTATCAGACCAAAGAACCCCTTGGTGCAAAATACGTGTCTTATTGTAGGTTTTGCCAACAAGTGATAGAATACAAACAATCTAACTTTATAGAAATTAAAATCAAGAAAGTGAAAACAAATGGCTAGATGACAAAATTTCACTCTAAGACTCGCACAAGATGTTTGAATGATTTAACATGTTATTCGCAACGATTATAGTTGGTTTATAATTCATTCGTCACTTATAGTAAATTCACCATGGTATTTTCTCTTCTCTTCATGACATTATGTTGAAAGAAAGTATGTATGTATATATGTATGTGCTATCTATATTATCGTCGTTTTCTATCATATTTGTCTTATAATCATCCAAAGTTTTTAAACTACAACCTGTAACTTGATTTAATTTCAAGATTTTCATACCTGCATCATTATCTTTCTCTTAAATTATTTTCATTTGCAATTGTAATATATGTGTCACGAAGTAAAACATAAAACACACAAAACGACAAGCACACAAAGACACAATATTTACGTGGTTCGGTCAAAGTGACTTTCGTCCACATATAGGAGAGAGTATTCTTTATTCGCGAGTCCGCAAACAGAGGTTACAGGTACAATTTAACAGAAATTCATTTACTCACTAGAATTCAAGATACAAACAAATGACTAGCAGATATCCCTATTTATCGACTAGGGATTAGACCTAAAAACCTAATGAGTTAAACTCAATAATCAGTAACAATCCCTCACGTTGCTGCTTCTAGAACATTCATTATTGAGATACATTGGATGGGCATCTACTGCACATTTGATGGAGCATCATGAGCCAAGATGGCTCATCAAAAATGACCATGGAGCATCCACCATCATGATGACACACTCTCCACCAAAGTGACACATCAAGCCATTTAGGGAATCCAAGTCAAGTATCTTTAATCTTCTAAGCGTCCTTAGATTACCTTAAGCACCCTAGTGTACTTCACAACATAAGTGACACTTCACGGAAGCACAATGGTGTACCTTGAATATGAATGGCTCATCAAGCCATGTAATGGTGCATCATGATGCATAAATGTTGCGTCATGATCACCAGTTGTTCATCCTTCCTTCAACAATAAATCGATAACATCTGAATACTTTTTATTATGTCGAGGCACGCTGGAGTAGTTCACCATATACCAAGGTGGCGCATCTACTACATAAGTGGCACATCTAGATCTAAAGATGGCGCACCATGATTGTGAGTGGCACATCTTGGCCAAAGATGGCACATCTACCTTCCAAATGGAACATCAAGGCTGCATTCCCTTCTTAGATGCTCAAATCCTTTCTCATGTGCCCCATTCCCTTCTTAGGTGCTCCTATATGATCTTTGATGCTCACACATTCATCCATGTGATCCATTAATACCAAATGCTCCATGAGAATGCTCTAAATGTTCAAGTCACATTTAACAGTCTCCACATTGACTTGAGTATACTTTTAGTTCCTCTAGAAACCATATAATTCCTCTCCTTTCTGTCCGTATTACCCTATAGCGAATTAAGATCAACGTTAACCAAGTCTAACAAAAGCTTGAACTTCTTTGTGGGCAACGACTCTATTAGCATATATGTTGGGTTCACCTTGGTATCAATCTTCAGTATAGAGAACTCGTCTTCTTCCAGAATGTCATACATGAAATTCAACATGACATCAATATACATGATTTTTTTTGCAAGACTCAATACACTCTAAATGTCACAGTACAATACATGCTTCTCCATCTTCAAATCATGACTATGAATGAGCATGTGCAACCATATATCTTCCTTTATTCCTTCTATCATGTACATGTACTCCGTTTAGTTGTAGAAAAAACAAATGTATCTTGTAGAGTTGGCTACCAACTGATAGCACGTATGAATAGAGTGAAGATATAACATATCAGTGATATTCTCTTCACCAGATCACCACCATGGTCCGAATATGCATATCCAACCAATTCACTATTAGTGTTAACACTATACACTAGACAAATATACTTCACTCCCTTTAAGTATCGCAAGATCCACTTGTTGCCTCCTGTTGAGCTTTTCCATGATTACTCATAAATCTTCTTACTATACTAGCTGAATTAGCCAAATTAGGTAAGGTACAAACCATCACATACATGTGACTTCCAGTAGTACTTGAGTATGGAAACCTACTCATATACTTCCTTTCCTTATCGGTTATAGGTATAGTACTTTAATCTAATTTAAAGTGTATGACAAAAGGAGTTCCAAACAGCTTGGACTAATTAAAGTAGAATGTCTGCAAGACTTTCTCAATGTAATTTTGTTGAGAAATACATAACCATACCTAGTATATGTTGGGTTTTCTATGCAACTATATACTAGATTAAGGCTGCAGAAACATTCAAAAAACACCAAAAATGTATATGTACATAGGATCTATGTTTTACTATTGTATAAATGCACTTTTAGAACTAACCTAACAAGCTAAAAGAGAAAGGATTGAAACACCAACCTTTTAACAAATCGATTTGTCTTCTAGGAGCTTGATTCCTTTGATCTACTGTTTCTCTTGGAAAGACTAGTACCCAAAGTAGAGTACCTCTGATGGTTCACACCCAAAAGTCAAGAATCTAGAAACTAAAGGAGAGAGATGTGAGAAATTGATTTGTCAACCTTTCAGGAGGAGAGTACGAGACAAAATTATGAGCACCCCAAGGCCCCTTTATAAAGTTGTGGTGGTAATAGGATAACCCTGATTTGAATCAATTAATTATTAAGATTTAATTTAGATTCAAATATCTTCCTTATCTCTTACTTGAATTGATTTTGGAAGGTTTCTGGACCCCCCCCCACCCACGAAAAAAAATTGTCCACCACATGGAACTTCCAAAATATTCTCAGTGTTCACCTATTGAACAATTAAAAGTCATTGCCAATACCTCTACATCAATTCCAATTAATCCTAAATTAGTTCTAATTAATTTTAACTAGTTTCTAATTAATTTATTAACATGTAATAAATTAATAATTTGTTTTCTGAATATCCTAAAATTATTCCTAGTATTTTCCTTGCTCTTGAGGGCAATGCAAAAAGAACTTTGCTAATATTCCTAAAGTTGCACCAAATAGTTATGATATTGGATACCTATTTCCAATAGTATTTTTTTTGCAACTCCCGAATCATCCATCTCAAACTCATTCTCCAGAAGCGCCTTCAAGTCATTTATTTTAGCCATATACTTGGCTACGATGAGCATGCTATCCACATATAACAACACACATATATCTAAGAATTAAGTGACAATTCTTTTGAGTAAACACAATTGTTAAAGACATCCTAAATGTAGCGATGTAGCTAGGATCATAGATGAATCAAACCTCTTGTACCATTGCCTTAGGCACTTCTTTAATCCATACAAATACTTCTTCAAAAAGCATACATGATCCTTATTAAAATCAAGGAACTCCTCTAGATGGGACATATAAATCTTCTCCTATAAATTTCCATGAAGAAATGCAGTTTTCACATTAAGTCGTTTAAGTCCAGATCAAGTGCATTCACCATAGCTCAAAGAACCTGAATCGTCTTGTGCTTCATGACTGGTGAGAACACATCATGATAATATATTTGTTCTTTCTGAGAGAACCTATTTTCCACTAACATCACTTTGAACCTAGCTGGTTCAACTCCTGGAATCCTTCTTTTTTCTTAAAGATCCATTTGCAACCCATTAGTTTTGCTCCTTTTTGGTAACAAAACATGATACCATGTGTCATCCTTTTCCAATGATTGTATTTCTTCATTTATTGCCATTAACTAGTTAGTTGCTTCTTTACTTTCTACAACTTCTTTATAAGATTGAGGCTCTTTAGTATTAATGTCTTTTCCAGTTGCCAAATAAAATGCAATGGAGTCAATTTATCATGAATTGACACATCTGTAACACCCAGATTTCCAAAAATAAAATTTTCATTTAATTAACCAATTTAATATTAAAAACACTTGTTAAAAATCTTATTCACATTCAAATTACAAAACGTAGTTTCATTTTCGTTATAAAAGAAGACCAGGATCCTCCAAAACACAACTCTTTCTTCGGTGTGTACAATCGAACCGTTGCCATCCCGCGTTACTGTAAAAACCTGAAACAACATGACATAAACAACGTAAGCACGAAGCTTAGTGAGTTCCCCAATATACCTTACGCACATACGCCTTCCGGCCCGGATCTTTCGATCCACATAATATCGCCTTCCGGCCCGGATCATTCGATCCACATAACTTTGCCTTCCGGCCCGGATCTTTCGATCCACATAACGTTGCCTTCCGGCCCGGATCTTTCGATCCACATAACATCGCCTTCCGGCCCGGACCTTTCGGTCCACAAGATAATCGCCTTCCGGCCCATACACATATATAACACATAATACAAATACTCTAACACATAAAGCACATATATCACATATCATACCTGACCTTTCTGTCACATAATACCTTGCCTTCCGGCCCATATATAAGCATGTATAACACGCGTAGCAGCTAACTTTCCATTCATAGCATATAAACATAACACACAACATACTTGACCTTCCGGTCACACAATCAAACCATCATATATCATACCTGACCTTTCTGTCACATAATACCTTGCTTTCCGGCCCATATATAAGCATGTATATCACGCGTAGCAGCTAACTTTCCATTCATAGCATATAAACATAACACACAACATACTTGACCTTCCGGTCACACAATCAAACCCTTCCGGGTGACGTATAGTGAGAAGACTCACCTCGTAGTACGCAGGCTATAACCTCTTCGAGCTACTCGCACACAATCCGCTAGTCCGCAGGTTCCCTATAATACCACAGCCTTAGTTAATGATCTTATCAAACAAGGCAACTGACCCCCTCTGAGATATATACAGGTCAACGGTCAATCTTGACTGGACTCGTCGAGTGCAAAGGGTAACTCGACGAGTATAAGCATCCTGACACCACTCGCCGAGTCTGAAGAACGACTCGACGAGTCCCAGTAGATCTTCAAGCTACTCGCCGAGTCTGAAGAACAACTCGGCGAGTTTCAGTGAATCTTCAAGCTACTCGCCGAGTCTGATCATCCGACTCGGCGAGTCCACGCCATGCAGTCAATCGAACTGCTTCCTGAGATACGTATATTCCCGAAAAACACACTAATGGGACTTCTGGACCTCTAATCATCCTATTACCAGGGTATAAACTTTTTTATAACAACATAACAATCCATCTAGACTCCAAATGGGTTTCACAAACCCTAAATCCATGCACACATTCACATAACATGAAATAATCCGAAAGATTACCTGGATCATGCACTCTCAGTGTCCCCAAGCCTCAAAACGTGATTCCCTTGCTGTCCCATTAGCCATAACCTTCTCCTTCTTGGACCATAACTTCCTCAAATCACCAATGATCTTCAAACCTTGTTCTGGATGCCCACAACCGATTTAGGATCCTTCTCAGTCGGCCAAAAGGCGAACAATGGAGGCATAAGATCCCTTAAATACTTCCCAAACCGAACGGCTAGGGTTTTCCACCGAACAGCGTCGACTCGCCGAGTCCATACCTGGACTCGTCGAGTCCAGTCGCGAACCCGCGACCAACTCTGCGACCCTACTCGGCGAGTCTGGCTCCAACTCGCCGAGTCTCTCCTTTAAAACACCCCAAATTGCAATTTAACAATACTTGAGATTTTGGGCTGTTACAATTCTCCCCCACTAGAATTAGACTTCGCCCTCGAAGTCTCGCTCTGAAAATAATTCTGGATGCTGCTCCCGCATCACACGTTTCGGCTTCCCTAGACACTTTCGATCTTTTCCGAGGTTGCCACTGAATCAATACTAGAGGTATCTACTTGTTCCTCAGAATCTTGATCTTCCGATCTCCGACGGCCACTGGCCTCTCGACGTAACACAGGCTCACATCCACCTAATCGTTCTCTAGTAGAACCTCTGCTGACTCATCCGCTATACACCTCTTCAACTGCGACACCTACCAGTGTCATGGATCCGTCCCAATTCCGTTGACAGCTCCAAACGATAGGCCACCCTTCTTACCTTCGCACCTTCACGAAAAGACCCAACATACCGGGGCCCCCCATTTACCCTTCTTCCTAAATCGAAGCACCCGTCAGAAATACGAAGTCGCTGACCTGAATCACATACTCGTAACGGCGTCTGCCTGCATAACTTTCCTGTTAACTCTAAACGATCACTAACTCTCCTTAACCTACTGAGTCTGCTCTGTCGACTGAAGCCCAAACTCTGTACTGTCCATCTCTCTCTGTAACCGAGAACCACCCAAGATGCAACTCTGCTCTTAAACCCCAACAATCACTCGAACAATGAGGGTTAGGAAGCCCTGAACCACCGGATCCCCGATCCAAAGCCCACTTTGTCCATCCCAGACCAACTGAGAGATCCATTCTCACTCCCAGAGTACTCTCACAAATTCTCCTCTTGCCATCATATACACATGCTGAACTAGCCCCAATACTCGTAGGTTGGAAGACCCGATACACTGATGATATCCTCGAACACCTCCCAAGATGAACCACTACATCCACCCTACACTCTGATCAGATTCACACTGAAAATTTAAAATTTTCTCTCTCCATGCATCCCTGCTGAGCCTCAACAGACATCCCAACCGGATGGGTTCCTACTCCACTGCCGCGAACACGATGCTCAGAACCATACTCGAAGTACTCTAACCATAACTCTGCTCTGCAGCTTTCACTTTCGTGAACTTGCACCCCCTTCGGAGTTACATACCCTCCTCTTTTCCTTTTCCACGGAACTCTCTTGAACATAGTGCCACTCCAACCGGTGCCACGGTGCTCGCCCCAAGCGACACCACCCTTTTTGCGTAACTGCCATTCACATACTCTGGTTCTCATTGCAGGGGCTCTCAATCCCACGCACTCTCTCCACTCATCAAAATCACTGCCTCCGCTAAACAAGATCAACAACCCAGGGCCAGACCTTCCAATGCAATCACACTGCAACATACGTGATCCGCAAATCTCAAACTAATCCAGCAATACCAACAGAGTCTCCAGTATGACTGGACCGACTCTCATAACACATACTAGCCACTCGAGGCTATATCTCTGTGGGTCCGTACACCCAACTCTGCGAACCCTCAGGTTCTAACTCTGGGAACCTTCCGGTTCCAGCTCTAGAAACATGCACAACATAATCCCGTGGGATTAATGCAGTACAACCAACACGTACCTCAAACGTACCAATACTCTGATCGCAAAATTCCGTTTACTTACTCAAGCTCGATCCCGACCTCCTCTCAGGCCTCCACAATCAAATGCCCTAGGTCTGTATCTCGCCCTGCATATCCAACACTCGGTCTCGTCGGCCTATACTTTGCGCTGACAAACACCGCTGAATCCCAACAGCTAAGCACCCTTACATATTCATCGATCTCCCGGAGAATTTTACAATTCTCCCCCACTAAAGCACTGACTAACTGCCACCGATCGTCATTAACGACCTTTCAGAACCATCCTGCACAAAGAGAACATTTACCCACTGACTGCTTCCCACAAGCGTAAGCAACCCTCAGCAAAACACATCTCCTCCCTGCTCAATCCGCTCAAAAGAATCCGATCTTTCAATTATCCACTCCACAACTGCAGATACTACCCGTCATTCAACCCAGTGTCGCACCTCCACTATCAACCCTCACGAACGATGACCAACGGAATTCCCAAGCAATAACCCATAACCAAACCCACAACCTGCCAAAGGTTGAATATCGCATCGAAAACCGCACAAAGTTACCGGCACTAAAACACCAGACTATAACCATACCAAACCATCAGGGAACAACGAATGCCAGAACGAAACCTGAAGCACCAGTCCATAACCATGCCAATCCCGCGAAACAACGAATACCGCATCGAAATCCACACTACCAGCACAAACAATACGCCACAATCAACGCAAGCTAATCAAGACATCAAGACAGCATCATACCCGCAGCTGCCCCCCGGCACTGCTCCGTCTCCCTCTGCCACAAGCCGATAAGCACAACCCTGAGCCCTTGGGCTCTACTCCATCCTGTCCTCCTCCTGAACTCCTCAAGGTGGCCGGTGCTAGAGCCTGCACCGATCTTGCAAAAGCTGTGGACATTTGACCCTCAAATGTCCAACCTGCCGACACTGATAACAAATCCTGGAATCCCGAATTGGCACTGACTGCCGACAACCCCGTGCACCATGCCCCTCCTTTCCGCACTCGCGGCATACACCATTGGGCCAACAAGCTCCGGTGCCATCTCTCTCACACCTCCCACAAGTGTGACCGCTCCGATCCCCCATTTCAACGTCTACGGTCCTGAACCGTTTCGGCGCCGACTGCGACTGCATCGGGGCCTGTCCCAGCTCACGCAACTGCAACTTAACCTCTAACTCACGCCACATGGCGGCCTTCTGCAACTCCAACAGGGTCTCGCACCTCCGCGCCGACACGAACTGTCTGATACCCCCTTGAGCTTACTCGAATATCGGGCATCTGAGCCTGCTCCGAAGCGAACTCAGGGCAAAACATCGCCCTCTCAACAAACATCCCGGTGCTCTCAGTCACCGACTCCAAATCCTGCCTCAGCTTAACGAACTTCCGAGTCAATTTCTCCTGTTCATCCCGCGGAACATAGCGAGTACTAAACATCCCTCTGAATTGATCCCATGAAACCGCAGCCCTCTGCGCATCAGAAAATGACCTCGTGGTCAATCTCCACTAATCCTTCGCCCCGAGCCTCAACAGGTTCAGAGCACACCCCACCCTCTGATCAGTAGGGCATAAACTCGTGGAGAAACACCCCTCCATGTCTGATAACCATCTCATAGCAACAATCGAGTCCTGAACTCCATCGAATGTGGGAGGCTTCGCATAATAGAAGTCCCGATACTAAAAACCCCGACTAGTCCCTTTCTTTGCCGTTGCTACAGCCGCTGCAACCGCCGCGGCAGCCGTCTCTGCGAAAGCCGCATATCGCTCATCAAACTACTTCAATCATAGTGGTCCTGATCGACCCAAACAATTCTGGCGACTCAGCCCGCAACAATGCAGCAACCTCATCACGCCGGATCTCGCGAATCCTCGCATCCCGCTCGCTCGTGCTCGTCCGATCGATAACCGGATAACAAGATAGCCACAAGTATCACCCACTACGAACCATGGTACTCATCCCATGACATCCCTCCTCAACATGCTTCGGTGTATGGTACCTGAACCATAGCACCACTCCTCAATCTGCTCCAATGTGTAGCACTCGAGCCACAACATCTACCTCAAACTGTTCCGATGTATGGTGCCCTGACCATAACATCACTCTGTATCCGATCCGATGCATGGTATCCGAACCATAACATCACCCCTCAATCTGTTCCTTAGGACCTTCAGAATGCCCCCTGTATCAAGTATGGGTCCTCTGCTTTCAGTAGTACGGGCCCATACTACCTGCCACATCTACCCATACTTTCCACACGGACCATCCCAGAGTTCCTGAGTAGCTGATAAACCTGTTCTTTCACCCATCTCATCGCGCGTGCTCGCTTTCCAGCGAAATCCTCTACTCTACCAGCGCACTCATTTGGCTAGGTTTATTCCCTAGTCCCTTCCGCCGTCCTCCCACTTCTTTGCTATCAGCTGCTGAAGAGTTCCTAATGATGCCAGCCCTCTACCTCCTGAGTATCGTCATACTCACTTAGTAGCTGACTCCCATCATCGACAACTCCACAAAGCACAAAGCAAGCAGCATTCGAGCATTGAAGCATACATAGGACTCCCCATCTGTGGTAGCTCCACCTTCTCGGCTCATCCTCGGAAGTACCTCTGTACCCCGTAGCTTTACCCCTTGTGCGTTCTAACTAGATACTCTCACTCATCACATACACACAAAAGCATAACGCACATATAACAGCAAACCCTAGACTAAGGCATCACAAATCAGGCCACTCTAGTCCTAAGATGTGAAATACCTAGCCTGTCTCTAGCATGCAATAATATCTCATAAAGTGCATAATAGATATTTCATAATACAGAAGTAAGGGTATTTTGGGAAATCACCGTTTGGCTCTGGCTGATTGTACACACTGCTCTTTCTTGCTTCCTCTTTGAACTCTTTTTCACTTTTAGAAAACCATTTATTTGGAAAACTTTTTCTTACCTCCTCAGTTTGAGTCCAGATTTACCCGTAGGCGCATCCGAATCCCTCAAACCAAGGCTCTGATACCAATTTGTAACACCCAGATTTCCAAAAATAAAATTTTCATTTAATTAACCAATTTAATATTAAAAACACTTGTTAAAAATCTTATTCACATTCAAATTACAAAACGTAGTTTCATTTTCGTTATAAAAGAAGACCAGGATCCTCCAAAACACAACTCTTTCTTCGGTGTGTACAATCGAACCGTTGCCATCCCGCGTTACTGTAAAAACCTGAAACAACATGACATAAACAACGTAAGCACGAAGCTTAGTGAGTTCCCCAATATACCTTACGCACATACGCCTTCCGGCCCGGATCTTTCGATCCACATAATATCGCCTTCCGGCCCGGATCATTCGATCCACATAACTTTGCCTTCCGGCCCGGATCTTTCGATCCACATAACGTTGCCTTCCGGCCCGGATCTTTCGATCCACATAACATCGCCTTCCGGCCCGGACCTTTCGGTCCACAAGATAATCGCCTTCCGGCCCATACACATATATAACACATAATACAAATACTCTAACACATAAAGCACATATATCACATATCATACCTGACCTTTCTGTCACATAATACCTTGCCTTCCGGCCCATATATAAGCATGTATAACACGCGTAGCAGCTAACTTTCCATTCATAGCATATAAACATAACACACAACATACTTGACCTTCCGGTCACACAATCAAACCATCATATATCATACCTGACCTTTCTGTCACATAATACCTTGCTTTCCGGCCCATATATAAGCATGTATATCACGCGTAGCAGCTAACTTTCCATTCATAGCATATAAACATAACACACAACATACTTGACCTTCCGGTCACACAATCAAACCCTTCCGGGTGACGTATAGTGAGAAGACTCACCTCGTAGTACGCAGGCTATAACCTCTTCGAGCTACTCGCACACAATCCGCTAGTCCGCAGGTTCCCTATAATACCACAGCCTTAGTTAATGATCTTATCAAACAAGGCAACTGACCCCCTCTGAGATATATACAGGTCAACGGTCAATCTTGACTGGACTCGTCGAGTGCAAAGGGTAACTCGACGAGTATAAGCATCCTGACACCACTCGCCGAGTCTGAAGAACGACTCGACGAGTCCCAGTAGATCTTCAAGCTACTCGCCGAGTCTGAAGAACAACTCGGCGAGTTTCAGTGAATCTTCAAGCTACTCGCCGAGTCTGATCATCCAACTCGGCGAGTCCACGCCATGCAGTCAATCGAACTGCTTCCTGAGATACGTATATTCCCGAAAAACACACTAATGGGACTTCTGGACCTCTAATCATCCTATTACCAGGGTATAAACTTTTGTATAACAACATAACAATCCATCTAGACTCCAAATGGGTTTCACAAACCCTAAATCCATGCACACATTCACATAACAGGAAATAATCTGAAAGATTACCTGAATCATGCACTCTCAGTGTCCCCAAGCCTCAAAACGTGATTCCCTTGCTGTCCCATTAGCCATAACCTTCTCCTTCTTGGACCATAACTTCCTCAAATCACCAATGATCTTCAAAACTTGTTCTGGATGCCCACAACCGATTTAGGATCCTTCTCAGTCGGCCAAAAGGCGAACAATGGAGGCATAAGATCCCTTAAATACTTCCCAAACCGAACGGCTAGGGTTTTCCACCGAACAGCGTCGACTCGCCGAGTCCATACCTGGACTCGTCGAGTCCAGTCGCGAACCCACGACCAACTCTGCGACCCTACTCGGCGAGTCTGGCTCCAACTCGCCGAGTCTCTCCTTTAAAACACCCCAAATTGCAATTTAACAATACTTGAGATTTTGGGCTGTTACAACATCCCATATATATATATATATATATATATATATATATATATATATATATATGTATATATATATATATATATATATATATATATATATATATATATATATATATATATATATATATCAGGATTTCGAAAAATCCTCATTGATCTCCTCTTCGCTATACTTTTTGATCCTTCTTATTCTCTTTCAACCATAGAATCACTAGACCGAGACTCCATATGTTGTTCTTAGGTTTCATCTTGTCTAATTTGTTCAGTACAACCTCGTTGTTCTTCATTTATCATGACTTTATCTGGAGCTTGAGTTGCCAACTCTACCTTCAGGTCAACACCTTGATCTTTGTTCAATGTAAGAATTTTGTAACCTCCTCTTTGGTTACCTATGAAAGATTGACCAAAGGTCACATCTTTGCTCATGATAAATTTCAGACTTATAACTGTTGGATTAGTGTCTAAGTCCATAACTATAACTGGTATGTAGTTGACCCGAGAGTAGCATGGTCCATTTGAGTTGCATATCATCAGGACAATTTGATAGGATGGACTATTGAGAAGATGTTAGTTATGGTTTATTAATATATTATAAGTTCTAATATATTAATATGAAATCATATTATTTAATTGGTATCGATCAAGAATTAATTTGGACTTAATTTTGTGATCAAAAGAGACTAATTAAATATAAGGGGTTCATTTGGTAAATTATTCATTCTTATAAAGTGGGCTTATGATCAATAGTTTTTCATGTTGGGCTAAACCCATGTGGTAACCCATGGATACTCCACGGAGGTTTTAACCCATGGAGCATGAGGGATATGGAAAGTCATTAGGGTTACATGGTGTAACCCTAGTTTTCCACACTATATAAGAACCCCTCTAGGTCATGAAATTGACACTTAAATGGAATACTAGAGGGCTAGCCGATTTGTGTGTGCAAGGAATCTATTCTCAAGTTATCCTTTGTTCTAGATGTGTTGTGATTCCATTTGAGGCATTCATACTATTGGTGCTAAGCTCTTAAAGGCTAAAGGTTCAAGGTTTCCAACAAGCTACAAGAAAAAGTATGTTATCTAACTTGTTTTATTACCCAAGTATCAAGTTTTGTATGTTAGATAGGGTAATACCTTGGAAAGTTCAAGTTTGCATGTATAATAAAGAAAACATAGATCCAAGGTATTTAGGGTTGCATGTATACCTTACGAGTGTTAGAATGCTCAAAACCCTTCAGTGGTATCAGAACCTAGGCTTGTTTTCAATTATACTTGATGCTACTTGCTTGGAAATGCTTTAAAGTCAAATTTCAGCTTTCTGGACAGTGGACTCCCCGAGTCCAATCATAAATTCATCCAAATCGCCGAGTCAACTCCTGCACTCGACGAGTTGGTGCTCCAGAATGCAGTTTTTCGATGTTTTTGGCTAGAATTGGACTAGGATCATTACCCTAAGTTGTTTTTGAACTTATAAACCTATTTTTGATGTGGTAATGATCATGCTTATCCAATTTATAAGACAATTGTCAAAATTTCATGTTTTGTATTAGTTTATATGGTTAGGCTAACTACATGAAATTTGTTTGATATGAATTGTCTTGTTCTTATGAGTTTAATTTAGATCATAGACAAATTGATTGCTTTTGTATGTTACAATTTTGATCTAAATTTTTTTTTTGATGATTTCCATAACTTGTCCTCAAGTTATGGAAAATGAAAAGTTTTTCTTTTAGAGAGATCATTAAACTTATAGGTTATGAACTTGAAGAGTCTTTTTCCCATAAATGGTTTAATGAACTTCATAAATTGTCCTCAAGTTATGGATTTCAAGAATCTTTTCATTTAAACCTATATTAAACTCATAAGTTATGGATTCAAAAAGTTTTTGAATAGTTCAAAACTTGCCTTCAAGTTTTGGAATTTGTAAATGTAAAAGTCTAACTTTTGAAACATTTTATTCTAAACCCTAGAATTTTAATGTTTAAAATTCTACCATTATACTATTATAATATTATGGGTTTAATATATATATATATATATATATATATATATATATATATATATATATATATATATATATGTGTGTGTGTGTGTGTGTGTGTGTGTGTATAATAACAAAGTCAGTCTTACCGTTAGTAGGCCTCATTCACGAAGCCAGTCTATAAGGGGGTATAAGGTTACTGCCTATAAAATGGAAGTTTAATGGGTGTCCACTCTCACCCACTGCTTTCTTGACTGGTAGAGGGTCGTTAACCGAACGGGTAGGATAGGACTCTAATTCTCCCTTCATTAAAAGTATAATGATAAATATAAAGTAACTAAACACTAATAAATTCCCAAATCTTAGTTACTTAAGAAAATATAAATATGGTGCTAACCCATGAAATTGCACTTTGCACCTTGTTAAGTCATTAGTGGAGCGTGTGAGGTTAACCGACACACTAATCTGGATTGACGGTGCATGGCAAAGGGTAGGTTGATGTTAATCATAGATCAATGGAGCGTGTGTGGTTAACTGGCACATTGATTAGGTGGTGTAACATTGGGTGTATCAAGCTACTTTGCATGGTTATTCACACCTTGTTTGTGATCCTCGGCATCTCAGTCACAAACTTAAAGGTCAAAATCAAGATTTAAACATGCCATTGAATTGTTAAATGAATCTCAAAGGATCTAGGAGTTTCAATTCACTTAAAACCTAAAATTCTTTTTTGTTTTTCGTGGTGGAAATCGGTAAATCGTCATTTACCTACCTTTAAATGTTTTGCAGTTTTTGATTACGACATCACTCTTCCAAATTGTTAAATATTATGTTGGGTCCTAGCCTTAATATTTCATTTCAGTGTTATATTAAGGACTTAAATTAACTAACTTGAATTTCTTCCATTGTAGATGTCTAGTTCAGATAACTATGGTCTTCCCAAATCTTTTGGAACAAGCTTTCTTCTTGAAGATTATGATTTCTTTGCAAAATTGTGCTCCATTTCATATGTGGCAATTCCGCCAAGATCTCTTCGTTAGTTGGGGGAAGAATCCGCTCGAATCGGATCTTTTGAGGAACGTATCGAGAGAGAATTTGATTTGGTTAGACAATGTGTGGTTGGTAAACAAGGATCGGTTCTCCTACAATTAGATCGTGGAAGTCATACTTCACTTCCTCCACCTCTTCCAATAATTTTCCCTAACCCACAAGTTCAAAGACTTGAAAAATTCAAGGTCACTCAAGCCCTACTTACAATGAAACATGAAGATGAAAGGCCTGTGTGTACTCATGTCTTGGAGATGAAGTCACATATTGACAAGATGAGAGTACTGGGTGTCGAAGTCCCAAGGAAGTTGGCTGTTTACTGGGTTCTTCAGTCACTTCCTGAGCCATATAGTGTGTTCATTAAGGACTACTATGTGACAGACCAGGACATGACCCTTGTTGATCTTACTTATTTGCTTGTTTCTGCTGAATTAGCAATGATTTGGCATACTGGAAAAACAAATTTGATTGGAAGATCTAATCCCCAAACTTCCATGGACATTGACAATGGAAACATTGGAAGTCCAAAAAAGATTTCTCTTTCCAAGGGAAAGAGAAAGGCAAAGTCTGAGATTATCCCGTGTGCCATTCCCAAAGAGTCTATATGTTTCTATTGCCATGAAAAGGGCATTGGTTGCGAAGCTGCCTTGACTATACCTGAAAGATCTAAGAAAATGTAGAATCGAAAAGTTTGACTCTGCTTTAGGTAAGTCTACTGTCTAACTCTATTAAGTTCCTAATTGTTGATTCTTAATAAATGATGTGACAAGGTTGCATTTTGATGTTTTGTAGGATCATGCAAAGGAAAGGAAGCTAAAAGGAAGAGTATGTTGAATCTGATCGTGAAGATGGATTTCAATCGCATGGTTCGAAGATTGGATTTTTTAGCTACTACTTAGGAGTTATGATAGTTTGATAGGAAATATGTAATAACATAGTTTTCATTTGTAATTGCATTTTAAGGAAAAGTTTTTTTTTCCGCATTTTATAAATAAATAAAATTTTGTTTTATTTTATATCTCTTTACAATGGCGTTTGTGAAATTGATGTTTGTATGTTTCTATGTAAGCAATATGAATTTGATTCTTTCATTTATGGTAATGTCAAGTATTTTCCAAATAAGGAAAGATTCTCATCACCCATGTTTCAATTGGACATAAACTTGGAATCATGCAAGTTGTATTGTATGATTAATGAGAATTTTCATCTTTGGTAAATTAAGACTAATTCCTTTCTCACATGTATATGTGAGTCAAGTGAAGGACTAGGGGATCGGTTATACTGGGTGTGTGCTGGTCAGGTCCACCACAAAGAACGATAAGACTATTCATCATGATTTACTAAAGTTTAGTAAATATGGTTATACTTACAAGTTTAAGTATAATTCTGAACATTGGAAAAGTTTCAATTTATGGCAGGATGAATAATAAAAATAAAATTAGGCAGAAAGATAAAAGTTTCTCCAATCTGAAAAGATGGGAGAGTACTTTAGTATCGTGTTTTATGATGATCTTAATGTTTATGGAAAACCATATGACAATTGATCCTCTAAGGATATCTTAGTGCATTTGTATGGCTAAGAAGAGGAATCGTGAATTGTTGAAATGGTTAAATCAAGAAGATAAGTCATACTTCGTTCCCAAAGCAAGTCTTAGAGTCATACTCCAAGATTGTAACTTTGAGTGACATAATCTTAGGAAAGGTTTAAAACACTTATCAAATGTAGAGTAAAATGTTTTCTACTATTGTACATTTGAAATTGGTAAGTTGTGGTGTTTTGGATAAAACAAAGACCAAATAAGGCCAATTGTGTGAAGTGTTTGTCTTCATAAGAATCCACACTAACTCTTCAATATTTAATTTGTCAAGGAATGATTCATGACAAGAGAATCTTATACGTCAAGAGGGCAGTGGGAGTCTTAAAGATCTTGACAAGTTTCAAGAACTAATCAAGAGTAAACCTATTGTTAAAAACTAGCACACAACTTGAGGTTTGTAACCTATCGTGTACATATTCTTGTTTCTGTGCCCATTCCAGTTAAGTTGACTATGCTTGTTAGTTCTATGAGTTCTCAGTTATAACGACTTGGAAGCAATGGCAGGCCCTTGAGCTGCCAAGTGAAAACAAATTAAGATTGAACAAGTTCAGTCCATATGAGTTTGATTTGTTGCCAACCTTGTCTTGTGATTATGGTTATGACAAATTCACATGGATAGGAACACATACACCATAAAATCTAAGTGTCATAAGTTTCTCTTCGATTCATGAAAATGATGGTGAGGAAACGCTTTCACTAAGTAGATTTTAAGGAGATAGAAGTTGTGATATTTGCATTCTCAAATTTAATTATGATTACGACATCCCTTTTGTTAATTCGAATTGTGAGGAATGTCAAAAAGTTTAAATATTTAAGACTTATTACTGTAAGTTCTTAAAACTGTTTAGCCACACATGTGAGCTGTCTAAGAAAAGGTGTATGAGTTTGAGAAAACTAGATAAAGTCTTATCGAAGCATCTCATATCAGAAATCTGAACTTTGGTAAATAAAGTCAATAAAGTATTGATTTCTAGAAGTCTAACTGATTTCTGAGTACATGTTAAAGCTAGTGGGAGCATAAGTGCTATGCTAGTAAAAGTAATGAATATTATGCTAGTGGGAGCATAATCAATTATGATGAATGTTGCAAGTTAGAAATGTTAATTATAGAAAACAAACGTTTTAACTCGCAAGTTACAAGGTTTGAAAAGTTGTTTTGGTATAATTAAGGGAGAGGAATTCATACTTCATTTCAAAATCTAAGATTGAGATTTTAATCAAATTTAGTCAAATAATATATATATATATATATATATATATATATATATATATATATACACATATATATACATATACACACATATATATATATATATGTATATATATATATACATATATATATATATATATATATATATATATATATATATATATATATGAATGTTATGTTGGAATGGTTCAACATAAGGAAATTCTATATCCCTTTAATAATTCGAATTATGAGAACATGGAAAATAAACAAATATTGTAGCAAAAGACTGATCAAGTGTCATGTCTTTATGTTAGGCATTATGAATTGTGTCCCATATGCTTCAGTTATAGGATCGATTTCATATTCTATAATATTCTCGTGTTCTAGTTTTTCCAAATGCCTAGGGAATTTAGAGGGAAAAGTATAAAACTGGATATGAATAAAGCGGTTAAACAACTGTCAAGGACAATCTAAGGTTCGCCAAGGATTGGTTGCTTAAGGACAGTTGGAAGTATAGTAATGGATGGACCATTTTGACATTATTATGAATAGACAGGAGTCTCTTAACAATGAGTTGTCGTATGGCAAATATGGAATGTTTCCATATTGGGAGTTGAAGAATAGATGAGAAAGTTAGAAACTTTTATGCAAGAAGGATGTTCAAAGGAATGTACTTTGAATTTGAGACTTCATTTCCATGAATTGTCTTGTAACAATCTCCAATGGAATACTTTGTAATATCGTTGGTCAAGTCTCCATGACTTTTGGTACCTAGACATTACAAATGAATCATTGCATGATAGTTTAGAATCTAACACTTTCTAGCAGTGACAAGAATTTCGAATTTTTACACTTGCAATAAGGATTTGGAATTTTGAAATGAGCATTATTGAAATGTTCTTCAATTGATCTATTTCACAAATTAAGGACCATAGACAAACATAGTGTGCATGCTTGGTGCATGGCATAACTATCGTTTAGACAAACATAGCATGCATGCTTGGAGCATGGCATAACTATTGTTTTAATTCAAGTATTAAGTTGATTATTCAAAACATTATATAATGAATGATGAGTAATCAATATGGATCAAAAGTTTCGGGGCCATACAAAATTAGTATTATTCTTGTGTTTCACTTTGCATGTTTTGACTTCCCTAATAACTAGGCTATTCAAACCATCCACAATCGATCATACCTTGGAAGTAGGTATTGAGGCAAGACTGTCAAGAATGGGTATGTTGTTTGTCTAGGACAAGGTGGTTGCGGTGTTCATGAGTACTCCTGGAATAAGATTCGAGTATTGGTTTCAACCCAAACTCATATGAATCACTTCATGGATTTTATCACGAGTGATTATGAGACGATAATATCTTATATGCTTGAAACGGAGACATGTGAGTTGTAATTGCAAGTCGGTTGTACATTGACATATGTAAACGCACCAGTAACTTGGATGTTATAAAACATATCGTTGTGTGTAATTTGATGAGTAAGTAAAAGCAAGTATTTGGGTCGAAGTTTATCCGTTCCTTTTACCCCATATGGATAAAAGCGATATCTGTGGGCCCCTCGATGATTTAGTGATGACATCAAGCCTGGACTGATTTTGATTTATTCAATTAGTCGGTCGTCATAAATCGAAAATCGGGAAACAACAGATGGACAGAGAGAATGATTATAATCCATTTCTCAGTCCATATGATATCTAGAATGGAGGAATATATGATCCCTTATTTAATGGACACATCATTGACTAGGTCAGAGTTCGACAACAACTTTTCAGAGCTACGATTGCTAGTCGGGTTTTGGAGTCGTACTTGCAATAATAGTTATTAGACTTATCCAAGTGGGAGACTATTGGATTAATGTTTAAGTCTATAACTATAATTGGTATGTACTTGACCCGAGAGTAGCATGGTCCATTTAGGTTGCATATCAATAGGACAATTTGATAGGATGAACTTTTAAGAAGAGGATATTTATGATTTGTTAATATATTATAAGTTCCAATATATTAATATTAAATCATATTATTTAATTAGTATTGATAAATAATTAGTTTGGAATTAATTTTGTGATCAAAAGAGACTAATTAAATATAAGGGGTTGATTTGGTAAATCATTTATTCTTATAAAGTGGGCTTGTAATCCATAGTTCTTCATGTGGGGCTAAACCCATGTGGTAACCCATGGATACTCAAGGGGTTTTTGTCACACCCCGAAAACCAAAGGCGGAAACGTTCCCAGGGTTGACTCCACGTTGAGTATCAAATCCAATGTACATAGTAATCACAGTAAACAACCATTACATTACACACATATATATATATATATATATATATATATATATATATATATATATATATATATATATATATATATAAAAGTTTACGTTTGGTTCAAAAGTAAATTGTACAAAAGTTATACATATATCATATGAACAAAACGAGACGAGTCTTCGGAGCACTCCATCTTCACCAAAAGATATCGTCGGGTACCTGTCTAACTTGGACCTGAGAATACAAGCAGTTTGAAAATCAGCATAAAGCTGGTGAGTTCATAAGCGGTTTTATTTTGTGAAAATGTATCGGTTTCCTTTAGTTTTCTGAAAAAGTTTGATATCCAAGAAAATCCCATATTTTCTTATGTATAGTAGTTAAGTTATCTTTCGTTACAGTTCTATTACAGATATAAGTTAACCCCAGGAAAATCCCATATTTTCCTAATTACACGATTGATTGAATAACACATAGTATAGTTTAATATACAAAACTATAATTTAGGCGAACTGTAGATAGAAGGTATTTTGAAAACCTTGGGACTAACATCCCGGACCAGTTAGTATTTGAAAACCTTGGGACTAACATCCCGAACCAATTATAAGATAATTCGATAAAGATCATGGGATCACTATCCCGAAAGTAGATATAAGATAGCTTGATAAACCATGGGATTATCATCCCGTATAAGATTTAGTTTCAAAACCTTGGGATTGCCATCCCGAACGAAATATAGATACAAGATCATGGGATTATCATCCCGAACGAAATATAGACATAACCATGGGATTACCATCCCGAACGAGATATAGATACAAGACCATGGGATTACCATCCCGAACAGATTTAGATTCTAAACAAATCCTAGCTGTGAATAAGTTTATATTAATACGTATTGTGAGTCGGGTAACCATACTGATACGACAACGAGACCTCCTTGACGTTAGTCAGACGTCGAATGATATACATAATTTGTCACCCCAGGCGTGCCCGCCTAACTGTAGCTAGCAGTTAAGGTGTGGGATTGTCAGTCCCGAATAGATCTATTCACAAACTGTTCGCTCTCCCTCCAGGAGACTCTGGTTACACATCCGGAGAGGATTTACTTGATCATCCATAAAGGGTAGTGACTATCTCACAAACTAGTATTAAACTATTCACACAATTCTCATACGATAACAAACATACAAAGACTTTAAGACATGATACAGTGAAAAATAGATACATACAATGAGACTATCTGGCAAAACATTCGAATGGTATAGAGATAAACTGAATCAGACATAGTTTATCTAATAACTTAATACAGATATCAGTACATGATATAAAGAGAAACATAGAACCCCAAATTATACCCATAATAATTTGATTAGTTTGGTTATTTTCTTAACTAAAATCCATTTAGTTGTAATTGATATATCATTCCTTATGCTCAACATAACACATAAGGAGTAAGAGAGTTTATAAGATTGCCAGATATTATTTGAAACACATAAATGTTATGATTTGAAAATAGTTTTGGTTTGCTTGTATTCCCCCCCTGAAAACAGTTAAAAACAGTGAAAAAGGCGTAGGGGTATGAACTCACCGGACGAGAAGTATGACGATTTGGATGCTAAAAGTTGATCCGGGGCTTGTAAATACACGAGGTTCCTAATTATAATGTAAAGATACACATTTGTATCTAATTAGAACTTAGATTGATTGTTGGATAGGGACAATTGTTTCTAGTCGCGAAAACACTCCGATACGAGTGTTTGGAGGGACCCGGGTGGCGTTTAGGGATGGGAAATGACACTAGGGACTTGGGACTTGAGTTTACTCCCCATGAGTAAACTTTTAAATGAGTTTACAACCACAAAACACACACATACATGAGTTTACGGCCGTAAACTCATGTGGGTGTGGTTTTGGGTGTTTAAATGGCTTAAATGGCTTACATGGACATGGGAAATGATTCTAGGCTTTGATCTAAATGCATGGAATGGATTAAAATCACCAAAATGATTAATTTATGGGAGTTTACGGCCTAGCATAGGCTCCTGGCCGTAAACTCCTTAATCCTTATGAAAATGATGCTAAATGTTGTTAAAACCAATCACATGTGATTCTAAAAATTCCCACAAGCCTAGAAATGAGATTGCAAGTGACAAATGAGGGATTTATGGAGTTTACGGCCCATGAAACCCCCTTCATGGCCGTAAACTCTAATATATGGTGCTACAAGGTGTTTCAAGGTCTAAAACTTGCATAAAAGGACTTCTAAAATTCATCTAAGGGCCTTAGGGGTGTTTAGTTTGCATTCTAACACCAAAAATTTTGGAGTTTACGGCCAAGAACAAGTCTTGGCCGTAAACTCTTAGAAATCCCGCAAAATATGTGTTTAAGGCCTTTAAAGTATTTTTGGTTGGTCCCTTGATTTATTCCAAGGCTTTTGGTGGTGTTGGATGGCTTTCTAACACCTTAGAATTGGATTTATGCCAAGTTTTGGGGAGTTTACGGCCCAAGCATTATCCTTGGCCGTAAACTCATCTAAATCCCCCAAAATTCATGTTTCAAGTGTCCAAATGCTAATACCAAGGTCCTATAATTCATATCTAAGCCATAGAGGTGATTTGGAAGGGTTTAAAGGCATGAAAAACACCATTAACATGAGTTTACGGCCCAAGCTTATGCCTTGGCCGTAAACTCCTTCAAAGTCCTCAAAATCATAGTTTTAAGTGTTCTAAGTCCATATCTTGAAGTCCCTTAGCCATATCTAAAGTCCAATTAAGTCTAGGAAGGAGTTTAAGGGCTAAAAACCCTTCAAATTGGTGTTTACGGCCTAGGCAGCCTCCTGGGCCGTAAACTCACATATAATGTCCAATTTTATGATTAAGTGTCTAATTTGGAAGCTAAACATGCTATAGATTAAGGCTAGGAAGGTACCTTAAGGATTTGAAGCCTTAAATTTGAGTTTTGGACACTTAATCTTTGGATTTAGGAGAGAGGTTAGAGAGAGAGTAGAGAGAGAAGGAAAAAGCTTCAAATGAGTGCTTAAACATGTTTATATAGTTCCTAAAACTTGGACACGGTGGAATTCTACCCGATACCGGCCTTAAACGATGCTTTGGGTCGCACCCGATTGAGTTCCCGTCACCCGACGAGGATATTTCTAAAACTTATGAAATAAATGTTTTGGGCTAATTTCATGAGTTCCTAAACGATTTGGACCTTCATTGAATGATAATAAACATATTATTTTAGTTAACTAAACCCAAAAACGATATCGGAACACTTCGATTTCCGACGAGTTATATGGGTAGAATGGGTTTTCGGCGATGAACAACTTCGGGTTGTTACAGTTTTAACCCATGGAGCATGAGGGATATGGAAAGTGATTAGGGTTTACATAGTGTATACCTAGTTTGCCACACTATATAAGAACCCCTCTAGATCATGAAATTGGCACTTAAGTGGAATACTAGAGGGCTAGCCGATTTGTGTGTGCAAGGAATCTCTTCTCAAGTTATCCTTGTTCTAGATGTGTTGTGATTCCATTTTTGAGGCATTCATACTATTGGTGCTAAGCTCTTAAAGGCTAAAGTTTCAAGGTTTCCAACAAGATATAAGAAAAGGTATGTTATCTAACTTGTTTTACTACCAAGTATCAAGTTTTGTATGTGTAACGCCCGTAGATCCGGGCTAGTCAATTAAGAGATGATAGGGGTCAAAAATGACTTTTCGACAAAAGATTATTTTGAATAAATAATCTTAACCAAGTTGTAGAATATGTCACGAGGTTTTCGTATATATAAAGAACGCCGAAATCCAAGTTATAACGAGGAAGTTATGACCTGTCAAAGTTTCGCGATGGAACCGACACGACACTGGGAAGCGTGAATAGTGAATTTACGATGGAGCGATATTCAGCCATAGCAATCTAAACAAAAGTCTTAGAATATGTTAAACCGAGAGCGTCCATGAAAAGAACGCCCAAATCTGACTTCGTATGAGGAAGTTATGATTTTTCGAAGTTTCAGCTTAGCAGTGTACAACCCAAAATTCGAATATTAGATCGAGGGATTTTTATCCAACACAACCTAAATGAGAATTGAAGATCTCGTTAATAGTAGCACGACGATAAAAAGACAGACGAAAATGGACGTCGAATGAAGAAGTTATGAATTTTTAACGATCCAATCCTGTTCTGGCCTGTTAAAAATATAACTTTTAAAATAAAGTCAAAATTAGCCGACAGAGTCTAAATGAGAGTTATAAAGTATGTTCCTGCCTACGCGTGGATATAAAGAACGTCGAAAACAGAGCTCGTATGCGAAAGTTATGATTTTTAGAAGTTGGGAAAGAAAAATGCAAAACTGCGAGAGGGGGGGGGGGAGATGACATGGCTCAATCAGGGCCGTCGCTTGCTGATCAGGTTCTAGTCTTCAGATTCGGACACGTCGCCTCGCCATTACGCCCTGCGTCTGAAGTTGGGTACGCCACGCATACTCCGGCCCTTATGCGTTCCGAGTGCAAGACAGTTGGAGGCTCGCTGGTAGCCTCATCCGAAGATAGCCGCCGCGTAGAGAAGGATAACGCCCAGCGTAGTCCGAGGCCTCGCATGCTATAAAAGGGGGCGAGGGTTTATGACTTTTCACACATTTCTCACTTCTCTTTAGTTTCTTTCTCTCTCTAACTCCCCTAAACCCTAGGTAAACCCCTAGCACCCAAAAGAAGCCCAGAGGCTCCCGGAGTCCCGAGAAAAAGGGTCTTTAGGTTTCAAAACGCTGCTCCAAGCGAAGCCCCGGTTTTTGATAAAACCCGCTGTAAGTGAGCTATACCTATGCAATTTTTAGTATAGCTTTCAAATAATTATAGTAATGTTATTAGGTCCTTAAAATAATTATTTGGGCTATTATTTTGAGTTATATAAGTACCATTTAACGCTTATATAATAGTAATAATAGTCAAACTATTAATTAGTCACGGTTATAGTTAGACTAAACCCTAGTGGTACTGATACTAGGTTTTATCAAAGAAAAATTGTTTTGAGAGTATCGAAGCGCTGTCCGAGTGCTGAGTCACCACCTTTCAGGTGAGTGCATAGTTACTTTCATCTTACACACAGATATGAAGTATTTTATATAAATTACGTGCTATGTGTGTATATTATCTGAATACTTGCTGTCTATGCTAGATGAACGATTTTAAACACGTTTTAAATGATTTAAACTGTATATGTATTTTATATCTACGAAATGTTAGGGTAAAACATGTGTAGATGTAATAAATGGAATATAAGTTGGACGACGAGTTTAGAGGTGTTATAGACCACGAGGTGAGGGTAAGAGGTGGACGATGTGAGAAGCCTTTTCCCGAACGATGGCCTCGTCATTCAGCAGAGTATGGATGACAACCACAGACTATTCTAGACAGTCCAGTGGAACACTAGTAGGCTCGCAACCTGTAAGTGTTGTAAACGATGTGTTCACCCGGTGTACTCTAAACCTTGGTGATCATGCAGACCTGATGCCTAAACCCTGGTGATCATGCAGACCTGATGCCTAAACCCTATTGGATAAGCTGTCTAAGTCCATAACTATTTCTGGTATGTACTTGACCCGACCCAGCATGGTCCATTTGGGTTGCATGACATCATGCATTTGGATAGACTAAATGAGAGAATTAACACTTGTGGTTTATTAATATATTATAAGTTCTAATATATTAATAATATTATTTAATTAGTATTGATCAAAAATTAATCTAGAATTAATTAAGTGATCAAATGGTGACTAATTAAATATATGGGTTGATTATGTAAATCAACCATAACTTATATAGTAGGCTAAAAGGCTCCATGGATAATCAAGTTGGGTTAAACCCATTGGATGCTCAATGGAGGCTCCATGGGAGTTAGAAACCCATGGGTCATGGAAATGAAGAGTCATGCTACATTAGGGTTTACATGGTGTAACCCTAGATGTGACACACTATATAAGCAACATGTTCTCCACCAAAATCGGCTACACATAGTTACAAGAGGGCTTGAACGATTTTTAGAGTGTTACACATTATCTCAAATTTATTCCAAAGCATTTGGTGTTATGTGAAGCATTTGAGGCATCACACTTGGGGTGCTAGGCTCTCAAGGTTTCAAGGAATCATAACAACAACAAGGTATGCATTTCTAGCTATCTTTTATATTATAAAGTTCCCCATGTATGCTAGATAGGTTTATGAACCTTGGAAAAAGTATTTTGCATGTATCTTAGACAAACATAGATCCAAGGTTTTCTAGGGTTGCATGTACACTTAGGAGTGTTACAATTGCTCAAAACCCATTAGTGGTATCAAAGCCTAGGCTTGCTTGTTTGATACTTGATGCAAAATAGTGAAAAAAGACGATTTTTTGCTGTCTGCATGCTGAACTCGCCGAGTCCATGGGGGGACTCGCCGAGTTCATGTGAAAGCTCATCCTACTCGTCGAGTTGGTTCGTGCACTCGACGAGTAGGAGCCTCAGAATGCAGTTTTTCGACTTTTGCTGCTAGAAATGGACTAGAAACATTACCCTAAACTGTTTTGGTGTTATTAAACCTGTTTTAGATGGTGTAATGGTTGTTCTAATCCATTTACAATGGCTAATATCAAAATTCCATGATTTTATGTGTTCTTGAAATTTTGATATTCATATTCATGTTCTTATGAGTTTAGATAATCATAGGAATTATGTGTAACTTCTTGCTAGTTTTAATTCTTGATCATTATGTGTTTTAATGGAATCCATAATTTGTCCTCAAGTTATGGATTACCAAAAGTTTTATCTTTTAATGTCCATTTAAGAAACACATAGGTTACATAAAATGAAGAGTCACTCATTTTAATAAACCAATTAATCTCATAAGTTATGAATTGAAGAGTTTTGTTAAGTTACAAAACTTGCCCTCAAGTTTTGGAACTTGTAAATTCACCTAATTAACTTTAGTTCCAACCCCTAGAATTTTAAATGTTAAAATTCAACCCTTATACTTTATAATATTATAAGTTTAATAATATATATATATATATATATATATATATATATATATATTTATATATATATATATATATATATATATATATATATATATATGTAAGATCATGTCGTTTTACCGTTAGTAGGCATCATTCACGAAGCTGGTCTATAAGGGGGTATAAGTTTGTTGCCTATAAAATGGCAGCTTAATGGGTGTCCACTCTCACCCACCACTTCCTTGACTGGTGGAGGGTCGTTAGTCGAACGGTTAGGACAGTGACTTAAAATTCTCATTAAAAAATATAATGATTATTATAAAGTAACTAAATGTTTTATAAATTCCCAATCTTAGTTAGTTTAGGAAAAATGTGAATAAGGTGCTAATCCATGAAATTACACTTTGTGTCACACCGCAAAACCGAGAACGGCGGAATACGTTCTGGGGTGGAGGACATCATGTTCAGTATCATAACAATGCATAATACTAAAGGCAAGCAACCACATCCATTGCATTAATATAATATTTGTAATAGAAGTGTGTTCTGTACATTTATGTAGACACCAAAAGTATAAACTAAATAAAAGATGAGTCTTATATGTGCTCCATCTTCCAAAAGCTGTACCAGTACCTGCTTATTGTTGACCTGAGAATACAAGTTATTTTGAAAATGAGTATCAGCATAAAGCTGGTGAGTTCATCAGTATTTAGTGTCGTTGCTTGTATAAAAGTGTTTACAAATCACATAGTATGACATTTATTAACAAAGTTTGAAGATGGTTTGAATCTCTAGAAAATCCTGTATTTTCCAGCAAAAGTAGTCTTCTACCAAGACTTAGTTATTTGTAAGTTGTTTCTTTGGAAATGTAATGGTTTTCTCATGAAAATATCAGAATTAAAAATATAGTTTTAAACTTGTTCATTATAGAGAAATAATAGAGTTTCACCCCAGCAGCGCCACTGCCAGTTAAGTGTATTAGTGAATGTAAACTCTGGATAGTATCAACTGTGTGTACACCTCAGGATGTGTGTTTAATTAAGGTTTGAATGTGATCTCGTATGTAACCATACTGAGTGATAGTAGTGTAGTGGCTGACCCTCCAGGTCACCAATAGTGTAGTAGTGTTTTGTCATCCCTGGGCCTAAAAGGCTCGGACTGTAGCTAGCAGTCGGGATGGGGGAAAATCCATCCCATATAGATCTATACACGTAGTGGTCACTCTCCCTCTAGGAGACGATGATTACCCGACGATCGCATAGCGATAGGTCGTATAGAGAAATAATGTATCACGTTCTGTTGTAGTATTTTCTGTCATATAGTATATAGTGCTCTCTTAGTATACCGCGTTCTGTACTCTTGAAGTAGTTTATAGTATTTCTCCTTATAGTAGATAGTGTATCCTTAGTATAGTGTATAGTGTACTCTTTGCATAGTGTATTGTACTTATAGCCTTGTAATTGTACTGACCATAATATGTATCATAGTAACATCAGAAATGAGTGGTAATCCTTAACTATACCTATTATAGTTAAATAGAATACTTGATTGAGTGTCTTCGATACGTAGGAATATCGAACTACAGTGAAAACTTTTATATCTAACACAAATATATAAGATATATAAATAAGTATTCAACGACATTCGGACAGATAACCTAGCACCCTAAGTCCACAATCAAACAAGAACAGGAAATAAGGTCAGTTACCCGTTCTAAGTCCTTCAATACTTACTTATATAAATATATTGGTGCATACATGATTTGAAAATAATTTAAGTTTTGAAAACATTGAAAATTTGTTTTAAGACAATTGATTTGTGAAAATGAGGTTGACAAACATTTGAAATAACATTACTGACCAGGTACTTTGAAATGTAGAAAATCCTTTTGTTAGCAAGTTTTAAATCTCGTGTGATTGATATTGTACTGTATTGAATTCAACTTGTATTCTCCCCCATAAAAGCATTTAAAACATTTGAAAGGTTAATTAAGGGGTATGAACTCACAGTTTAATGTAGGGTTCGAGTATGCGATTCGTATAAGTGCTGAGTGTCAACGGATGTTCTGAAGGCAAGTAGCCCCTATTAATCATATGGTGACACATACATAAGTTAGAGCTAGGGTGTTTCAAGACTAAACATGATGAGAAATCACCCTAAGGGATTGAAATCACTAGGGTTAAGTGTCCCGTGTTCTATACTCAATGATCTATACAAGTTTAAGACCGAATATGGGTGTTAGGGTGTGTGTATGGCCATAAAGGTGAGTGTGCGGTTGGGGTATGCGGCCAGACTTGTGTGTGAGGCTGCACACTAGAGTGTGCGGTCGTACACTCCTTGTTTGAGTCCCATGTGTCGATTGTGTGGCCTTACTCTCACTTTGGAGGTATTATGAGTGTGTGCGGCCACCTAATGAAGGTGTGCAGCCGCACTCCTTCATAGGATAAAGAACATGAAGAACATTATGAGTTTGAGGCTTGGATTCAAGTGTTTTACCTCTATGACAAGCTAAATGATGGTGTTCTTCACGTTTTGGAGGCCTTCTAGGTGTTCTTGGGTGGTTTTCTAGAGAGAGAAAGTATAGAGAGAGAAAGGATGCAGCCAAAAGTGAATGGAAGGGGGTCCTCCCCTTTATATAGGGTTGAGTGTGAGGCTGGAGGGGTTTGTTGCTGGGTGTGAGGCCGCACACACCTCTCTTGGTGTGTTTGGCTGGATTTTGTGATGCAACACCCTTCCTAATCCTTCCTAATGTCCATATCTATGATATATTAAGCCTAAAACACTAGCGTGGACCCAATATACTATTAAAAGATGCTAAATTCAAGTGAATTATAGATATATGGATCGATTGCTCAGTGTAAAATTGTCGGGTTGCCACATCCTCCCCCCGTTAGGGGAATTTCGTCCCGAAATTATACTTTAAGCAACTAAGCTATTACATATTAACTTAAGCAAAAAAGATGAGGATATTTATGTTTCTTTTGATCTTCGCGCTCCCAAGTGAACTCCGGTCCTCGCTTGGCATTCCAGCGAACCTTTATAATTGGGATGTGGCTTTGCTTCGTTCGCTTGACTTCTCGATCCATAATTTGCACAGGTTCTTCCACGAAGTTGAGACTCTTGTTGATCTCGATCTCATCGGGTAAGATTACGAGAGTCTCGTCGGATAGGCACTTTCTCAAGTTCGAGACGTGGAAGGTAGGATGTATGTTACTGAGCTCGTGGGGTAGGTTGAGTTTGTAAGCCACGGGACCAATTCGAGCGAGGATCTCAAAAGGACCTATGTACCTTGGATTCAGCTTTCCATGCTTTCCAAAGCGTATCGTGCCTTTCCAGGGTGAGACTTTCAAATGGACTCGGTCCCCCACCTGGAACTCCAAGGGTTTTCTTTGTTTTTCTACGTAACTTTTCTGTCGGTCTCTAGCGGCTTTCAATCTTTCACGAATCTGAACGATCTTCTCGGTCGTTTCTCGAATGATCTCGGGACATGTGAGAGTGCTATCAAGAATTCGTCCTTTAGCTAACTGAGTGTCACCCACCTCAGCCCAACACAGAGGGGATCTGCACTTTCGGCCGTAGAGGGCTTCGAATGGAGATGCCTTGATGCTCGTGTGGTAACTGTTGTTATAGGAAAACTCGACAAGGGGTAAGTCGGTATCCCATGCTTTACCAAATTCGATCACACAGGCTCGTAGCATATCTTCCAGAGTTTGGATAGTCCTCTCACTCTGTCTGTCAGTCTGTGGATGGTAGGCTGTACTCATATCCAACCTCGTTCCTAAGGCACTCTGTAGTGATTGCCAGAATCTCGAAGTGAAACTACTATCTCTATCAGAAATAATAGATACAGGAACACCATGTAGTCGAACAATCTCCTGGATCTAGATTCGTGTGAGTCTTTCCATCTTGAAAGTTTCTTTGATCGGCCGGAAATGGGTGGATTTCGTCAATCGATCGACAATTAACCAAATGGTATCGTACCTACTCGGACATTTGGGTAATTTGGTAATGAAATTCATAGAAATCATCTCCCATTTCCACTCAGGTATCTCGAGCTGTTGTAGTAGACCTGAGGGTTTCTGGTATTCGACCTTCACCTTGGCACAAGTCAGGCACTTGCCCACGAAGGTAGCGAGATCGGCTTTCATGATCGGCCACCAATATAACTTTTTGAGATCAAGGTAAATCTTGTCCGAACCTGGGTGAACGGAGTACTTGGTCTTGTGAGCTTCGTTCATGACTACTTCTCTATAACCGCCAAACTTTAGGGTCCAGATTCAGTCCATGAAACAATAAACTGCGTCTCCTCTGACCTCAAGATTTTTATCCATTCCCCTCAAAGGTTCGTTCAGCACGTTTTCTGGTTTCAGTGCCTCCATCTGGGCTTCTCGGATTTGGTGGATAAATTGGAATGGATGGTCATTGTCAGTGATTTAACTCTTCGACCAGAATATTCTTTACGACTTAGGGCGTCTGCTACTACATTGGCTTTACCCAGGTGATAACGAATTTCGCATTCGTAATCATTGAGTAGTTTAACCCATCGTCGTTGTCTCATATTGAACTCCTTCTGGTCGAGTATGTGTTGGAGACTTTTGTGATCGGTGTATATCATGCTCTTCGTACCGTACAGGTAGTGTCTCCAGATCTTTAGAGCGAATACGACCGCTCCTAACTCGAGGTCGTGCGTGGTGTAGTTAATCTTGTGTGTCTTCAGTTGTCTCGAAGCGTAGGCGATGAACTTTCCTCGTCGCATCAGAACACAACCGAGCCCCTGATTGGACGCATCGCAGTAGACCACAGAATCATCCGTCCCCTCGGGAAGGGATAGTATCGGCGCGGTGCATAGGGCTCATTTCAGGGTTTGGAATGCCTTCTCCTGTTTCTCTCCCCAGTCAAAGGCCACGCCTTTCTGGGTTAGGGTTGTAAGAGGTTTCGCGATTTGTGAGAAATTTTGAATGAATCTGCGATAGTAGCCAGCGAGGCCTAGATATTGACGAATTTCTGTAGGCGTCTTCGGCGCTGACTAGCTCTCAATGGCTTTAATCTTGGATGGTTCCACATGGATTCCTTCTTTGCTGACCACGTGTCCTAAGAATTCGACTCTTCGGATCCAAAATTCTCACTTAGAGAACTTCACGTATAGCTTCTCCTATCGTAGGGTCTCCAGGACTCGTCGTAGGTGCTCGCGATGCTCCTCCTGACTTCGGGGTTGCGAGGCTTTCGTGAGACGCGAGACTCATGACAAGCTCGAACCTTGAAGTGAGAGGTGTATTTTCATCGGCTACCCACAAAAATCCTTTGGTTACCTCTTCTATAGACCTAGTGAAAATGTGGTCTTTTTAGCAAGGAGGGATGTCTTGAGAGAGAGAGAGAGAGAGAGAGAGAGTTCATAAGCCAAGGAAACAGTGGGAGGCAAATTGACCTTGAAGAAATTCAAGAGTCAAGTGGTGAAGGAACCTCAAACCCTAGCAGTCAACTTGAGGAGGAAACTCCTGTTGATCCAATTATACCTCCAATTGTACCTCTGAGGTGTTCCACAAGGGTTAGGAATGTACCTGAGAATTACTATGGTTTTCATATTACTGAGGAAGGTGAGAAACTTATCAGTGATGGGACATTGGTAAGTCTGGATGAACCTAACAGCTATGCGGAAGCCATGGCAGGCCTCGAGTTTGTTAAATGGAAAGAGGCAATGGATAGCGAGATACAGTCCATGTATGACAATCAGGTCTGGGACTTGGTTGACAATGTGCCATGTCGTAAGACACTTGGGTGCAAATGGATCTTCTAGAAGAAGACCGACATGGATGGTAATGTACACACTTATAAGGCACGACTGGTTGCAAAGGGCTTTTCTCAAACTCCATGAGTTGACTATGATGAGAGCTTTTCACTAGTAGCCAAGATTAAGTCTATTAGGGTATTGTTAGCCATTGCTGCATTTCATGACTATGAAATATGGAAAATGGATGTCAAAACCGCTTTCCTTAATGGAAAGTTGGCTGAAGATGTTTACATGAATCAGCCAGAGGGTTTTGTCAGCATAGAGTACCCTAATAGAGTGTGTAAGCTTGAGAAATCCATCTATGGATTAAAGCAAGCACCTCGCAGATGGAATCTTTGCTTTGATGAGAAACTCAAAGAGTTTGGCTTTTTGAGGAGTGAAGATGAATCTTGTGTATATGTCAAGGCTAGTGGGAGTATAGTTAGCTTTTTGGTACCTTATGTGGATGACATACTACTCATAGGAAATCACATCCCAACCTTGCAGGAAGTTAAGTCCTGGCTTGGGAAGTGTTTTGCTATGAAGGACCTTGGAGAAGCTACCTATATTCTAGGGATAAGGATTCTGAGAGACCGGAGTAAAAGACTAATTGGGCTTAGTCAGAATACATACTTGGAGAAGGTGCTGAAGAGATTCGGCATGCAAGATTCCAAGAAGGAGAGTTACCCATCCAGAGTAACGCTAGACTGAGTAAGACTCAGTGCCCGAGTACCGAGGTTGAGATAGCAGAAATGATTCGAGTACCTTATGCTTCTGCAGTAGGCTCGATCATGTATGCTATGACCTGCACTCGTCCTGATGTAGCCTTTGCTTTAAGCATGGTTAGCAGGTATCAGGGGAACCCTGTTAAGGCTTACTGGACAGTGGTAAAGAACATTCTCAAGTACCTGCGGAGGACTAAGGACTGGGTCCTTACCCTTGGTGGGAATGATGACTTGAGAGTTGTAGGGTATAGTGATGCTAGCTTCTAGATTGATAGGGATAATTTCCGCTCTCATTCGGACTGGAGGAGCAATCTCTTGGAAAAGTTCCAAGCAGGAGACATTGGCTGATTCAACTTGCGAATCAGCGTATATAGTAGCAAGCGAGGCAGCTAAGGAGGCTATATGGCTAAAGAACTTCATTGGAGACCTTGGAGTTGTACCAGCTATAGCGGAGCCCATAGAGATTTTCTTTGATAGTGAAAGTGCAGTTGCCTTAGCAAAGGAACCAAGGGATCACGGGAGATCCAGACACATTGACATAAAATACCATTTCATCAGACATCGTATAGAAGAAGGACTCCTCGTGGCAAAGAGGGTATCATCGGATGAGAACCCGACAGATCTCCTCACGAAGGGACTGGGTAGGGTTAAGCCTCTCCAGCATGCAAGGAGTATAGGGCTGAAGGATGATATTAGTTTTAGTAGTTAGATAGTTTTGAAATTTGTAAAGTGTAATTGACATTTGATGATGAATAAAAGTTGTGTTTATTTATGAGTAAAGTGTTGCTATCCCTTGTCAATCGTTTACTATTATTTTTTTTGCATGTTTTGACTTCCAGAATATTTATGTTGAGTTTTACATATTATTCAAATTATCCACAGTCAGTCATATGTTGGAAGTAGATATGAAGTAAGACTGTCATGAGTTGGTTGTAGAGGTCTAAGATGTTGGACATGGCCTCAACACTCATGAGTGCTCATAAGTTCTGAGTATTGGATTCAACCCGCGCTAATTTGTATCACTTCATGGAATTTATCTCGAGTGATCATGAGACGGTAATATCATATAAGTCTTCAAACCTAGAGATATGACTTGTTAACTATGAGTTAGTTATGCATTGGTCGTGTGGAAACGCCTTGGTAACTCGATGTTATAAAACGCGGGGTTGTGTGTAATTTAACAAGTAGAAGATCAAGCATATGATTCAAAGTTAATCTGTTCCTTCTTGGATTAGGAGAGATATCTGGTCCCCTCGATGATTTTGTTTTGACCCATCTACCGGGCCCGGTCAGAACTCAGTATATGTGTTCAATTAAGTTCTATGTCAAACAAATCGGAAATTGGGAAACAAACTGCTGGACAAAAAGTAAGACACTGTTCCATGTATTTGTCCGATTGATATCTAGAACAAATGATTATATGATCACTTATCTGAAATGGCGTATCATCATCTTCTTAGTTCCGAGATACATTGAAAAAGAGCTACGATTGCTGATCGGTTCCTAAAGTCATACTTGCAGTTATAGTTATTAGACTTATCTAAGTGAGAGAGTGTTGGATAAGGTGTCTAAGTCCATAACTATTTCTGGTATGTACTTGACCGGACCCGACATGGTCCATTTGGGTTGCATGGCATCATGCATTTGGATAGACTAAATGAGAGAATTAACGCTTGTGGTTTATTAATATATTATAAGTTCTAATATATTAATAGTATTATTTAATTAGTATTGATCAAGAATTAATCTAGAATTAATTAAGTGATCAAATGGTGACTAATTAAATATATGGGTTGATTATGTAAATCATCCATAACTTATATAGTGGGCTAAAAGGCTCCATGGATAATCTAGTTGGGTTAAACCCATTGGATGCTCAATGGAGGCTCCATGGGAGTTAGAAACCCATGGGTCATGGAAATGAAGAGTCATGCCACATTAGGGTTTACATGGTGTAACCCTAGATGTGACACACTATATAAGCAACATGTTCTCCACCAAAATCGGCTACACATAGTGACAAGAGGGCTTGACCGATTTTTAGAGTGTTACACATTCTGTCAAAGTTATTACAAAGCATTTGGTGTTGTGTGAAGCATTGGAGGCATCACACTTGGGGTGCTAGGCTCTCAAGGTTTCAAGGAATCATAACAACAACAAGGTATGTGTTTCTAGCTATCTTTTATATTATAAAGTTCCCCATGTATGCTAGATAGGTTTATGAACCTTGGAAAAAGTATTTTGCTTGTAGCTTAGACAAACATAGATCCAAGGTTTTCTAGGGTTGCATGTACACTTAGGAGTGTTAGAATTGCTTAAAACCCATCAAACCCTGGTGATCATGCAAACTTGATACCTAAACCTTGGTGATTATGCAGACTTGATGCCTAAACCCTGGCGACTATGCAGACTTAGTGCCCGTTGTCTAAACCGTGGCAACGATGGACTTCGTGCCGATTCCTTAGGATGATCCTTAGGAATGAATGAACGAGGAATAGCTGATTCTTAGGGTAGATCCTTAAGAGTATAGAAGATAACGGGGATGGGTAATTGGGTTGATTATTTGATGTTTAAACATAATAATTATATTATTGTGGGTTGAAAACCCTGTGTGCTTACCAGGTTTCCCATCCCGACCCACTCAGTTTATTTCTATCACAGGTGTTGATATGAAGTCACATTACACAAAGAGATTAAGGAGATATAAATCACTAGTGATAATGAATGTAAGTTCTGTTTATGCTTATGTTTCTGCATTGACAATGACATCCCAAATGTTTTAAAATGAATAAAAATACTTTTCTTCAGAAATGCTTTGAAAACGTATTTATTATGTTTTATTGGGAAAAAATTCCGCAACCTTTTTATTAAAAGAAATACTCTAATTTTTATAAAGCATAAACAAAATCTGTCTTTTCTGGCCGTGAAAACGGGGATGTCACAGTTGGTATCAGAGCATTAGTTTAAGCGAACTAGGAATAAGGATTTGTTTCTAGTCTTAAACTTAGAATGCTAAGCGATGATTGTGAGATGAGTGTATGCTATAATTTAGACACGAGCACTAGTTTATTTTAGGAAAGATGCCTAAAATGTTTTATGTGCTAAATGATTTATGTTATAGCTATAAAGATGCCTTATATGGTGTTATTTGTTCGGATCTATGGTCTGTTGCCGACCGGATCTGGAAACCTTATGTGTTTAGGATTCTAAACGTACGACTACGATATTAGAACTAGCATATAAATGTTTCAGAGGGATAAGGATGATTTAAACGTCAATCCTAAATAAAGATCTAAATTCACCTTATTCGGTGTATAAATCAAGATGGCAAGGACCTGTAGCGGAAATGTAAACGCAAATGGAAATAGGAACCAACCCCCTCAGCCTCCAATGATACGGTAAATACCTATGGTTGAAGAAGTAGCACTTGAGCCAATAACGATGGCCGGAGTGCAAGAGATGATCCAGATTGAGCCATGGCCATGATTGAGCCACGTCATATCCCACCCCCTCTCGCAGTTTCGCATTTTTCTTTCCCAACTTCTAAAAATCATAACTTTCGCATACGAGCTCCGTTTTCGACGTTATTTATATCCACGCGTAGGCGAGAACGTACTCTACAACTTTCATTGAGACTCTGTCGGCTAATTTTGATTTTATTTTAAAAGTTATATTTTTAATAGGCCGGGACAGGATTAGTTCGTTAAAAATTCATAACTTCTTCATCCGACGTCCATTTTCGTTTGTCTTTTTATCTTCGTGCTACTATTAACGAGATCTTCGATTCTCGTTTAGGTTGTGTTGGCTAAAAACTGCTCGATCTAATATTCAAATTTCAGGCTGTACACTTCTAAGCCGAAACTTCGAAAAATCATAACTTCCTCATACGAAGTCAGATGTGGGCGTTCTTTTCATGGACACTCTCGTTTTAACATATTCTAAGACTTTCGTTTAGATCTCTATGGCTGAATATCTCTCCATCATAAATTCACTATTCACGCTTCCCCAGTGTCGTGCCGGTTCCTTTGCGAAACTTCAACGGGTCATAACTTCTTCGTTATAACTCGGATTTTGGCGTTCTTTATATGTACGGAAACCCCGTGACATATTATACAACATGGTTAAGATTATTTATTCTGAATAATCTTTTGTCAAAAAGTCATTTTCAACCCCTATCATCTCTTAATTGACTAGCCCGGATCTACGGGCGTTACAATTATCCCCCCCTTAGGATGATTACGTCCCGGAATCATCAACGAAACAGGACTCACATGATGACTCCATAGGTTTTCTCTTCACTCTAAGTAATAACCGTAAATTTCATGTTTCTTCGAATGGGTATCTAATTCTAAGACTTCCTGACCGCAGGCGGTGCCCGATCTTGGACCCGCTCTCTATCTTATGTTAGACTTCCAATCATGACCTTGATGTCTCGATATCGATCTTTATTGGAGACTCCTTCTTTAACAAACTTGAGGTAAGTTTCTTCCTTCGATTATCATAATAGACCGATGGGTCATGTTCTAATGACCTCTCATAGTATGATGCGTTGCTTGCACCCATGCCTTTTAGAGCCAAATTCCAGAACAGACTATACCTTTCTTTCTGTTCTAACCACATCTTAAAAGGTAGCATTTCTAGCTACAATCAATTGTTGCGATACGTCTACTGATCGCTTTGATTGTCTTTTACTTCAAGCTTCTAGCTTAAGTCAGATGCTACATCGGGCTTGGTTCCCTAAACCATTTAACATACTCAGCGTAATCGGACTCAATTTGATATGACCATTAGGGTTGGAATATCAAAAATCTTATTAGTCATTACCGAAATGATGGTAACGACATATTTGAATAAAACGGTATCAACTACTAGCTTCTTGGTAACCTTGTGACTTTCCCTGATCCAAGCGTGAGTCCTGTGCTTCCGGTAGTGTATGCATATACTACCGAAAGCACAGGACTCACGCTTGGATCAGGGAAAGTCACAAGGTTACCAAGAAGCTAGTAATTGATACCATTTTATTCAAATATGTCGTTACCATCATTTCGGTAATGACTAAGAAGATTTTTGATATTCCAAACCTAGTGGTCATATCAAATTGAGTCCGACTACGCTGAGTATGTTAAATGGCTCAGAGAACCAAGTCCGATGTAGCATCTGACTTAAGCTAGAAGCTTGAAGTAAAAGATAATCAAAGCGATCAGTAGACATATCGCAACAGTTGCTTGTAGCTAGAAATGCTACCTTTTAAGACGTGGTTAGAACAGAAAGAAAGGTATAGTTCGTTCTGGAATTTGGCTCTAAAAGGCCTGGGTGCAAGCAACGCATCATACTATGAGAGGTCATTAGAACATGACCCATCGGTCTATTATGATAATCGATGGAAGAAACTTACCTCAAGTTTGTTAAAGAAGGAGTCTCCAATAAAGATCGATATCGAGACATCAAGGTCATGATTGGAAGTCTAACATAAGATAGAGAGCGGGTCCAAGATCGGGCACCGCCTGCGGTCAGGAAGTCTTAGAATTAGATACCCATTCGAAGAAACATGAAATTTACAGTTATTACTTAGAATGAAGAGAAAACCTATGGAGTCATCATGTGAGTCCTGTTTCGTTGATGATTCCGGGACGTAATCATCCTAAGAGGGAGATAATTGTAACGCCCGTAGATCCGGGCTAGTCAATTAAGAGATGATAGGGGTTGAAAATGACTTTTTGACAAAAGATTATTCAGAATAAATAATCTTAACCATGTTGTATAATATGTTACGGGGTTTCCGTACATATAAAGAACGCCAAAATCCGAGTTATAACGAAGAAGTTATGACCCGTTGAAGTTTCGCAAAGGAACCGACACGACACTGGGGAAGCGTGAATAGTGAATTTATGATGGAGAGATATTCAGCCATAGAGATCTAAACGAAAGTCTTAGAATATGTTAAAACGAGAGTGTCCATGAAAAGAACGCCCACATCTGACTTCGTATGAGGAAGTTATGATTTTTCGAAGTTTCGGCTTAGAAGTGTACAGCCTGAAATTTGAATATTAGATCGAGCAGTTTTTAGCCAACACAACCTAAACGAGAATCGAAGATCTCGTTAATAGTAGCACGAAGATAAAAAGACAAACGAAAATGGACGTCGGATGAAGAAGTTATGAATTTTTAACGAACTAATCCTGTCCCGGCCTATTAAAAATATAACTTTTAAAATAAAATCAAAATTAGCCGACAGAGTCTCAATGAAAGTTGTAGAGTACGTTCTCGCCTACGCGTGGATATAAATAACGTCGAAAACGGAGCTCGTATGCGAAAGTTATGATTTTTAGAAGTTGGGAAAGAAAAATGCGAAACTGCGAGGGGGGGGGGAGATGATGTGGCTCAATCATGGTCGTCGCTTACTGATCACGGTCTGGTCTTCAGATTCGGACACGTCGCCTCGCCATTACGCCCCGCGTTAGAAGTTGGGCACGCCCCGTGTACTCCGACCCTTATCTGTTCTGAGTGCAAGACAACTTCAGGCTCGTTGGCAGCCTCATCCGAAGATACGCGCCGCGTAGCAAAGGATTACGCCCAGCGTAGTTCGAGGCCTCACATACTATAAAAGGGGGTGAGGGTTTCCGACTTTTTCACACATTTCTCACTTCTCTCTCTAGTTTCTTTCTCTCTCTAACTCCCCTAAAACCTCCTAAACCCTAGGTAAACCCCCTAGCACCCAAAAGAAGCCCCGAGGCTCCCGGAGTCCTAAGAAAAAGGGTCTTTCAATTTCAAAACATAGCTCCAAACGAAGCCCGGTTTTCAATAAAACCCGCTGTAAGTGAGCTATTCCTATGCAATTTTTAATATAGCTTTCAAATAATCATAGTAATGTTATTAGGTCCTTAAAATAATTATTTGGGCTATTATTATGAGTTATATAAGTACCATTTAACGCTTATATAATAGTAACAATAGTCAAACTATTAATTAGTCACAGTTATAATTTGACTAAACCCTAGTGGTATTGATACTAGGTTTTATCGAAGGAAAATTGTTTTGAGAGTATCGAAGCGCTGTCCGAGTGCTGAGTCACCACCTTTCAGGTGAGTGCATAGCTACTTTCATCTTACACATAGATATGAAGTATTTTATATAAATTACGTGCTATGTGTGCATATTATCTGAATACTTGCTCTCTATGCAAGATGAACGATTTTATACACGTTTTAAATGATTTAAACTGTATATGTATTTTATATCTACGAAAATGTTAGGGTAAAACATGGGTAGATGTAATAGATGGAATACGAGTTGGACGATGAGTTGAGAGATGTTATAGACCACGAGGTGAGGTGAGAGGTGGACGATGTGAGAAGCATTTTCCCAAACGATGGCCCCGTCATTCAGCAGAGTATGGATGACAACCACGAACTATTGTAGATAGTCCAGTGGAACACTAGCAGGCTCGCAACCTGTAAGTGTTGTGAACGATGTGCTCATTCGGTGTACTCTAAACCTTGGTGATCATGCAGACTTGATGCCTAAACCCTGGTGATCATGCATACTTGATGCGTAAACCCTGGTGATCGTGCATAATTGATACCTTAAACCTTGGTGATTATGCAGACTTGATGCCTAAACCCTGGTGACTACGCAGACTTAGTGCCCATTGTGTAAACCGTGGCAACGATGGACTTCATGCCGATTCCTTAGGATGATCGTTAGGAATGAATGAACAAGGAATAGTTGATTCTTAGTGTAGATCCTTAAGAGTATAGAAGACAATGGGGATGGGTAATTGGGTTGATTGTTTGATGTTTAAACATAATAATTATATTATTGTGGGTTGAAAACCCTATGTACTCACCAGGTTTCCCAACCTGACCCACTCAGTTTATTTATATCACAGGTGTTGATATGAAGTCACATTACACAGAGAGATTTAGGAGATATAAATCACTAGTGATAATGAATGTAAGTTTTGTTTATGCTTATGTTTCTTTATTGACAATGACATCCCAAATGTTTTAAAATGAATAAAAATACTTTTCTTCAGAAATGCTTTGAAAACGTATTTATCATGTTTTACTGGGAACAAATTCCGCAACCTTTTTATTAAAAGAGATAGTCTAATTTTTATAAAGCATAAACAAAATCAGTCTTTTCTGGCCGTGAAAATGGAAATGTCACGGTATGCTAGTTAGGGTAATACCTTGGAAAGTTCAAGTTTGCATGTATAATAGAGAAAACATAGATCCAAGGTATTTAGGGTTGCATGTACACCTTAGGAATGTTAGAAGGCTCAAAACCCTTCAATAACTTCTTCTATACACCATAGTCGATAACCTTTTACTCCAATCATGTATCCTAGAAATATGCATTTCTTTGCTCTTGGCTTAAGTTTAGCATCAATTACACAAGTATATGCTAGACATCCAAAGATATATAGACTAAAATAGTCAAAGAGTTTCCCAGACTATACCTCTTGGGGAGTCTTTAAGTCTATTATAGTTGACAGTAATCCATTAACTAGATATCAAGTAGTATTAATAGCTTTGATAAATCAATATAGATTGGCATGCACATTTCACGTTGCATGAGTGTTTGGTTCACCATTTTTATCACTCCATGTTTCTTTGGTGTGTTTCATATAGTGTGGTGCCTCAATATACCTTCTATTTTGTTGAATTTTTCAAATGGCCCATTGCAAAACTCCAACCCATTATCAATTATGAGTTTCTTGAATTTTTTCCCAATCCTTTTCTCAACTATAGTCTTCCACTCTTTAAACATACCAAACACCTCATCTTTTGTCTTTAAAAAGTACAAGCATACCTTCATTGAATTATCATCAATTAAAGTCACAAAGTATGAGAATTTACCATGAAACTTCTTTGGAGATGGACCCCACATATCTAAGTGAACACATTCCAGGATTTCCTTGCTTGTGTGTTATTCGGTACCAAACTTCACTTCGTCACGCTTCCCTTTAATGCAAGCTTCACAAAAATTTATCTTTTTAGTAATCTCCTCACAAAATAGTCATTATTTCCTAAGAACTGACATGCCCTTTTCACTCATGTATCCCAACCTAGGATGCCACAACTCTGTCTTGGCATCATGTTGATCCAAGGATCGGGATACCACTACCTTTTTCATAAATGTACTATATTTAAGGAAATAAATCTCATGATTCATATTTCCCTTCATAAGCACAAGATCACCCTTGGAGAAACCTAATCATCCTAACCAGAATACTTCAGGCTGCCTTTATCCAAAGTGCCAAAAGAAATCAAATTATTCCAAAGATCCAGAACATACTAGTAACTTCTTGACCATACCATTATGTATCGTAATCTGCACAATGTCATTACCTTGATATTGGGGATCTCATCATCATCGATATCAAATGTGCCATTCCACTGTTTAAAGGAGTCAAACCAATCAAGATTAAACTTCATATGATATGATGTTCTTGACTCCAAGATCCAAGCATCTGTAGAACTACTTGTACATACAATCATAACATCACCATCAACCCATTCATTAGAACTCTCGTAAACCACAAAAAATGTGTTATTGTTTCTTGGTTCACTCTTAAACTTTCCATTCTTCAGTTGTTGACACCTTCTTTTGAAGTTACCTTTCTCCTTGAAATTATAATATTTGGCCTTCGTTGTACCTTTATACTTCAATTTTGAATGTGACATCCCTCTATTCCCCTTACTTCTCTCTTCTGTTCTTCCCCTCCCTGCGAATAAACCATAGCTTGAAGCCTCTTCACTAACTAAAACTTTTTTTTAATTCCTTGGACATCAAATAATCCTTAACATCATTCATCTTGATCGTTTTCCTACCATATAACATGGTATCAATGAAATTCTCATATGAGTTCAGAAGAGAACATAAGAGAATGAGTGTTCGATCTGCATCTTCAATCTTCACATCAACACCTTGTAGATCCAAGATAATGTGATTGAATTTATCCCGAAAATCCTTCACTTGGGTACTTGTAGATATTCTGAAAGTATAAAAACATTGCATCTGATACAACCTATTTTTTGAAAGAATTTTTTTGATATTTATTACTCAATTTCACCCAAAGCTCAACAACATACATTTGATCAATGACCACTCTCAGTACTTCATCTTTAAAACTCAATATAATGAAACTATATTAATTTGTCAAAAATATCCACCTTCTTCTCAGCTTCTATGTCTTTCATTAATATAACTTTTCCTTCCAATACTTTTGCACATCCTTGTTAAACCAAGAGTGCTCTCATCTTCACTTTTCATAAAGTGAAGTCATTAGAACAATTAAATTGATCCAAATCAAACTTGTGAGATACCATTTTCAATCAATCAAACACCAACCGCAAGTTTGATATCACTTGTTAGGAAGTAAAGTGGAAAACACAAAAAACTTCAAACACACAAACAAATTATTTACATGGTTCGGTCAAGGTGACCTATGTCCACGTGTAGGAGGGGGTATTCTATATTCAAGGATTCTCAAAAAAGGTTACAAGTACAATTCAACATATATTTACCCACTTACTATTAAAGATACAAATAAATGACTAACATGCATCCTTATTTATAGACTAGTGATCAGACCTAAAACGCTAATGGGCCAAGCCTATTACTCCAAAGTCGCATGAAAGGTGTCAACCATAACATTCTTTTATGCAGCTGCTTCTAGAACCTTCATCTTTAAGATACATTGCATTAGTATCAAATACACACATGATGGAGCATCATGGGCTAAGATAGATCATCGAGAATAACAATGGCAGATGGTGCACTCCCCACCAAAGTGGTGTGTCATGCCATTTTGGGCATCCACTTCAAGTACCTTCAATCCTCTAAGTATCCTTGGACTACCTTGAATACCTAAGTATAATTCACAATATAAGTGGAGCATCATGGAATCATAATGGTGTACCTTGAACATGAGAGGAAAATTAAACCACCTATTTGCCCATCATGATGCACAAGTGGTACATCATAATCATTTGTGGCGCATCCTTTCTTAAGGAACACATCAATACTTCTGAGTACACCAAGGCACACTAGATTGTAGTACCTTATACCAAGGTAGCATATCAACTACATAAGTGGCGCACCTAGATCCAAATATGGATACGATGCTTGTAAGTGGTTCATCCTGGGTAAAGGTTCCGCATCCACCTTCTAACTTATGCATCCATGCTCCATTTCGTTTGTTAATGCTCCATTACTTTCTCAGGTTCTCCATTCCTTTTTAGGTGGTCTATTATAATCTCCGATGCTCACACATTGTAACATCTAGTTTTAGATGTTTCTTTTATCATGATAGCACGCCGTAAATGGATCATGTAAGGTCCTGGACTTCGAGCGAGTAAAGCTTAAACCCTATCGGACGATGAAAATGTTTGGTTAAGTGTTTAAAGCACTCAAATTGCATTTCGAAGAAAGGGGTAATTTGGGAAAATTTATATATCGGGCTTCTTGCATAAATTATGCTTTTGGTTCGACATTTGTTATGCCAAAGATAACAAGATATGACTATGGGGCTTGCTCTTACCTCTATGTGTATATAAAGAATGCTAGAAACAAATTTGAAATGAAGAAGTTATGGATTTTTGAAGTTGAATTAGAAGTTGGTGGTTTTATCCTACGTAGGGCATAGGAAAGTTAATAAGGGAGTAGCATCTACATAGATTGTAGGAAAGTTATGCAAGTCGTAGATATTGAATTATGGACATGGGTTTAATAACCTACGCATGGCGTAGGTTATGATATGCAAGGCGTAATCGCGGAAGATCAAAACCCTAATTATTCGTCTTTGAGCCCTATTTAAGGTCCCTAACTTCTGGGAAACCCTCTCATGACTGGCCTCAATAATCTAAGATAACTCCTTAAGAAACCCTACCATCCACTTACTTGTTTTCAGCCTTAGCATCAATTATGAGCTTATTTCTCCAATGGAAGGTGGAATCTTGAAGAAAAAGGTGGTGGGAAAGTGTATGGTTCAAGTATAGATCCAGCAAGGTTACAACATTCCTAGACCATTATGACCTATAGATCTGAGCAGTTTTCAGTTCAACTATCTTTTGGATTTGATGTGAGTTTTCCTCATTGTATACATAGGTCGAAGACACCAATATAAAGACCCACTAGGTTGTGTTATACATCCTAGTATATAGGATGGTTCTACACTGTAGTGATCTGTTAGATTGGTAGATCTATATGATTACATGTACTTACTTGTTATATGTTTAGCTATTGCATATATTGACATAATGCAGTTGGGATGAGGCGATACTGCTTTGTGAAGAACCCAACAAACCCGAGAGTAATCTAATCATAAGTTGAGGGTCACGAGGGCAATCTAGTCTTATGATGTGGGCTCGGGAGCAATTCAGTCATAAGATTGATGGGTTTTATGCATAAGAACAATCCTATGTGCTCATAGAAACCCTAATGATTGGATCTAGGTTTCTCTATTGTACATGCTTTGAATCCAAGACTTACAAACCTAGATCTATCATATATAATTCGAAATTATCATAAAGAAAACAGATCTAAGAGTTTTACCTCTTCCAAGTGGCTTGAATCCTTGTAATCTTCTTGATCTTGAGCTTAGAGTCACAACTGTAACTCCTCTAATGGTTCACAAACCCCACAAGCAAGAAGGCAATATGAGAGAGGGTGAGAGATGCTGGAAATCGGCCCTAGGGTTCCCTTGGAATGAAGTGTAGCCGATTTCCATAGCCTAGGGGTCTTATTTATACTTGCAGGCTACTAGGGTTTCAGTCTAAACCCTATTGGAGAGCTTAGCCACCAAGGAGCCCAAGGAACCTTCTGGAATAAGGCTTGGACGAAAATATGATGGATACCCATCATAATTTCGTTCTCCCCTTAGCCCATTAGGTTCTCCAGCCCAAAACTCAACTATCATACATTTGACAATTTATACCCCTTTATTTAATTAATCTCTTTTAGTCACCAAATTAACTCCTAATTAACTTATGACCAATACTAATTAAATAAATATGATTTCTCCTTTAATATATTATTCTTATAATATATTAATAAACCATAATATTCTCTCTCTCTCTCTCTCTCTCTCTCTCTCTCCTTAAATTACCTTGTCAAGTTGCTTTGAAGAAGGCAACCCAAAAGGACCATGCACAATCGGTTCAAGTACATACCCAATATAGTTACGGGCTTAGACACTATTCCAACAGTCTCCCACTTGGATAAGTCTAGTAACTATGTCTCACATATGACTTCAGAATCCGATTAGCAATCGTAGCTCTTATACTTCACTTTCAACTCTGATCAACTTGTCCTTCAGATAAGGGATCGTATAATCCTCTGTTCTTGATATCATGTTGACAATGCTTATTGTCCAGCATTTGTTCCTCGATTTCCGATTTGTTTGACATAGAATTCAGTTGAACACATCAACTTCATTCTGACCGGGCCTGGCAAATAAGTCAAACCAAATCATCAAGTGGCCAAGATATCACTTTTATTCTCATAGAATAAAAGGAACATATCAACTTCGACTCATATGCATCCATTGTTTACTAATTGAATTATGCACAATAATGTGTTTTATAACATCAAGTTACTGATGCGTTTACACATCATCAATGCATAACCAACCAGCAAACAACAACCATATGTCTAAGTTTTAAGACTATATGATATTATCTCTTTGTGATCACTTAAGGTAAAACACCACAAAGTGATACCAGCAAACTCGGGTTTATTCCAATGCTCAAATCATATTCATAAGCACTCATGAACTTTGTAGCAAACCTTGATATGCCCAAAACCTTTTAGACAACCTACAAACAATTCATGACAGTCTTCTTTCATATCTACTACCAAAATATAACTGACTATGGACTGTTTGAATAATCCTATCATTCAGGAAGTCAAAACATGCAAAATTGAAACAATAGATAAATAACCAACACAAGATAGTAGCTTTACTTATAAATAACACAATTTTATTTATTCATCAAATGTCAAGTACAAACTATCTATTACACGTTTCCTATCTAATCCAAACTTATATCATCCTTCAGCCTAATGCTCCTAGCATGCTGCAAGTGTTTGACCCTACTCAGTCCGTTCATAAGGGGATCTGCTGGGTTTTCTTCTGATGATACCCTCTTCACAACGAGGAGTCCCTCTTCTACCTGATGTCTGATAAAATGGTATATTATGTCGATATGTCGAGATCTACCATGATCTCTTGGTTCCATGGTCAAGGCAACTGCTCCATCATTATCACAGAGAATTTCCATTGACTCCTTTATGGATGGCATAACTCCAAGGTCTCCAATGAAGTTCTTCAACCATATAGCCTATTTTGACTCTTCGCTCACCGCAATGTACTCTGATTCGCACGTTGAATCAGCTACGGTCTCCTGCTTGAAACTTTTCCAAGTTACTACTCCTCCATTTAGGGTAAAGACCCAACCTGACTGCGATCGGTAATTATCCCGATCCGTCTGAAAACTAGCGTCACTGTACCCTCGTACCCTTAAGTCATCACTCCCACCGAGGACTAGAAACCATTCCTTGGTCCTTCATAGGTACTTCAGAATATTCTTAACTGCAATCCAATGAGCTCTACCAGGGTTCCCCTGATATCTGCTGACCATGCTCAAAGCGAAGGCCACATCAGGGAAAGTACAAGTCATAGTGTACATGATAGAGCCTACTACAGAAGCATAAGGTACACGGATCATAGCAACTATTTCTGCCTCTGTACTCGGGCTCTGAGTCTTACTCAGCTTGGTATTGCTTTGGATCAGCAACTCCCCTTTCTTGGAATTCTCCATACTAAAACGCTTTAATACCTTATCCAAGTATGTATCCTGACTGTGTCCTATCTATATCTTTTCCATGTTTCTTACTATCCTTAGTCCTAGAATATAAGCAGCCTCTCCGAGGTCCTTCATAGTGAAACATTTCCCAAGCTAGGACTTGACCTCCTGTAAGGTTGGGACATCGTTTCCTATGAGCAGTATGTCGTCGACATACAATACGAGGAAGCTCACTATACTCCCACTGGCTTTGACATATACACAAGATTCATCTTCGCTTCGCAGAAAGCCAAACTCTTTAACTTTCTCGTCAAAACAAAGATTCCGTCTGCAAGATGCTTGTTTCAATCCATAAATGGATTTCTCAAGCTTGCGTACTCTATTCGGATGCTTCGCATCGACAAAACCCTATGGTTGATTCATGTAAACATCCTCAGCCAACTTTCCATTAAGCAAAGCGGTTTTCACGTCCATCTGCCATATTTCATAATCATGAAACGCAGCTATTGCAAGCATTACCCTAGACTTTATCTTCGCAACTAGTGAGAAGGTCTCATCATAGTCAACTCCGGGAGTTTGAGTAAAGCCCTTCACAACCAATTGCGCTTTATAAGTATGCACTTTCCCATCCATGTATGTCTTCTTCTTGAAGATCCACTTGCACCCGACTATCTTGCGACCCGGTACATGATCAACCAAATTCCAAACTTGGTTGTCGTACATGGACTAAATCTCGCTGTCCATCGCCTCTTTCCATTTCGCAGACTTCGGTCCTGCCATGGCTTCCTTGTAGCTGCTAGGTTCGTCCAAATTTACTAGTGTACTATCACTAATAAATGTATCCCCTTCAGTAGTAATCTGAAATCCATACAACTGGGGTGGAACACTAGCCCTAGTGGAAAGTCGAAGAGGTAAGGACTCGTCAACAGGTTCAACAGGAGTTTCCTCCTCAGGTTGAGTGCCAGTGTCAGAGGTTCCTTCATCGCTTTGATCTTGAACCTCTTAAAGTTCAATTTTCCTCCCACTGTCTTCTTGGCTTATCAATTCCCTTTCTCGGAAAACTCCTCTTCTAGCAACGAAGACAACATTGTCACTCGGTCTATAGAAAAGGTAGCAAAAAGACTTCTGCGGATAGCCGATGAAATAACACTTCTCACTACGAGATTCGAGCTTGTCGTGAGTCTCTCGTCTTACGAAAGCCTCGCGACCCCAAACATTGATATGTGCCAACGAGGGAGCTTTCCATGTCCACATCTCGCGAGGAGTCTTGGTAACCATCTTGGTGGGAACTAAGTTAAGGATATGGGTGGCAGTCTCTAAGGCATACCCCCAGAAAGCTATTGGTAACGAAGTCCGACTCATCATAGAACGAACCATGTCCAACAAGGTCCGATTACGTCTCTCAGCCACACCGTTCGATTGTGGCATCCTCGGAAGCATCAATTGCAAAACAATTCTGCATTCCTTTAGATAGTCGTGAAAATCAAGACTTAGGTACTCTCCTCCTTGGTCTGACCAAAGCATCTTGATTTTCCTGCCCAACTGATTCTCCACTTCATTCTTAAACTCTTTAAACTTTTCAAAGGTTTCTGACTTTTGCTTGATTAAGTAGATATATCCATATTTGCTATAATCATCCGTAAAAGTCACGTAGAAGTGGCAAGCATCCCTTGTGGTGGATCTAAAGGGCCCACACACATCGGTGTGTATGAGATCCAATAGACCCTCACCCCTTTCACAAGTGCCAGTAAAGAGTGACTTGGTCATCTTCCCAAGTAAACAAGATTCACACGTGTCATCGTCCCTAAGGTCGAATGACTCCAACACTCCATCCTTTTGGAGTTGGGCTATGCATTTCTTGTTGACATGGCCAAGGCGACAATTCCACAAGCATGCTTTGTCTAGACTAGTAGACGAATCAATATTCAAAACATTATTCCATAAATTATCAACAACCATCACAGATTCATAAATCCCATTACAAGGTAATGTGTGACCACCCGAAATTTCAATTCGGTCAAACCCTAAATGTCAACCACTTTGTATCATAAGTCAATGTCATTATTTCTTATTTTTAAGAAATATAAAGTTCGTTTGATTATTTTAATATTATTTTTAAACAAACGAGTGAAAGAAAGTGCCGTCTCGGATTTTGAATTTTAAAAACCGCAAACACTTTGCGTATTAGAAACACCCGACATAACTTTTATGTTTTGGGTTGAGAAATCACCCAAAACCGTGAACTCATACCTATGTATGAGTTTACTCCCCAAGAAGTTAGTCATTTGTGTTTACTCCCCAAATGTCAAAAGAGTAAACTCCAAAAACTCTCTCAAGTATCATCCTAGATTTAATTCCAAATCTTCAATCTTGTAAGTGTTATAACCATTTCAAGTTAGTAAAACACTTAATCTAGTGTTTGTGCATCTATTCATCCAATCATTTATATATTTTGTCTAGATTTTCCAAAACACCAAGAACACCAAGAACACACACTAAGTGTTCTTGGCCTTTTAGCTCAAATCAAGCCTTCTAATAGTAAGTGCTTGCATCCTTGAGTGATTTTAAGTTAATATTACATTCATATGTCAAGAAATTATACCAAGAACACAAGACTAGAGGTGTTCACGGTCCAAGGAGATGCTTGGGCCGTAAACACCATAAAGGGCACCAAAGTGTGCCTAAGTCCTTATCTAAGCCCTAGTTTGATGTTTAAGCCATCCTTGAATTGATTAAACCTTCCTTTGATGTATCTAAGCCTTGAAAAACACTAAAATCCAACATTTATAGGTGTTTACGGTTTGGGGATCTCCCAAAACCGTAAACACCCTAAAGTATGTTTAAGTTGGTCATTTTCCTTCCTTAGGCTTAGGAACTAGCACATACACTTACCTAATTGTATTAAGGACTTGAAAACATGGCAATACCCTTCTTCATAAGGGTTTACAGTAGTAAACCCAAAGGAAAATGCCATAAGGCCGTAAACTCCTCAAAGGAGGTGTTTTGTTGCCCTAGTCCTTTCCAAAGGCCAAACCACTTAGTAGAATTGGTTCAAAAGGCTTGCTAAACCATAAAACAAAACCTAGTCATTAGGACTAGAGTTTATGACCGTAAACTCTAGAGTTTACTGACGTAAACTCTTTGAGTCATGACCATCAAAACCGTAAACTCCAAGGGAGTTTACCCTTGAACCCCAAACACACTAGCCTTTCCCTACAACACTTAGATACAACCCTTGAGACTTATAACACTGGTATAAAGTGTTTAGCATGTCCTAGAGTGTCTTAACTTTGTTTATTAGTTGTTTAAAGACTAATTGTGTATATACATATATCCTTATATGATTATTAGGATCTTTGTGCGTGTCTAAGTCTTCACTTGACACCAAGCACTTATCCGACACTTCCTTCCGATCCACTTACTACAAGTGAGTTCATACCCCTTAATCAATGTTTTAACTATTTTTAAATGTTTTATGGGGGGGGGATACAAGTAGAATTATGCTACTTATTATATCAATCACATGTGATTAATAAGCAACATTCAAATGATTGGCTACTCATTAGCCGTTTTATCAAACAGTTTCCTTCAAATGTTTTTCATAAACACTTTATGTGTTTAAAAATCCTTATTAAACTGTACCTTTTATTCTGTATGTTACATTTCAAACTTATTTACAATTGTGTTTCAAACAAATGATTCTTTATACTAAGCTGTTTTATCAAACCCATGCCTTCAAACCGTTTTATAGATTGACATCAAGTTGATCTTTTCTAAGATAATAATTATGTTCAATGGTTTTAGAAAACTTATTTTATGCTTTTATATTATAAATTGCATGACTCTATATGTATAGTTATATAAGAAATGTTTAAAAGAATTAGGAAGGCTATCCACCCTGTTTCCTTTTCCTCGATTTGGATGTGGTCTGGTGGGATAACGGGTACCCGTCCGAAGGTCGTTTAAATATTAGTTATATATCATGTGTACGTATATAGTCATAAAGGTCCTTCCAGTTCATCCAATGCCCTTGGGTAGCAAGCGTATACATCCATGTCCATACGTACCATTTAGATTACTAGTAAACTACCATATCGGTAGTTTAGGAAGATACTAGAACTATTACTAGAATGTGATATCATACAATGAGTCAGTTCATTCATGAGTCAATACTTGCTAGATAGAGAGAACATACATTACTATGAGAACATATACAACTATACTAGGAGAAGAACATATACAACTATACTAGGAGAAGAACATATACAACTATACTAGAGGAAGAACATATACAACTATACTAGAGGAAGAACATATGCAACTATACTAGAGGAAGAGCATATACAACTATACTAGAAAGAGAACATATACTACGATACTAGAACGAGTAACAATACATTACATATACATATATACATTGACAAAATTGTGAACCACTGTATCGGAGCATGCCTTAAATGTCATGGCCTGAGTTGTAGCCAGAATTCTCTTGGAGGGAGAGCGTGAGTTTGCGTATAGATCTATACTGGATTGACTATCCTACACCTATCTTCTAGCTACAGCCGGACTTGTAGGTCTGCGGGTGCCAAACGTCATTTCTTTTTATGACCATACCTTTGTCGTTGTTACCAGTCGATAGTATGGTGCAATTAATCACATGATACCTTAATATAAATCCGGTTTAAGGTAGTTAGTACAACAGTAGTTCTTATAGCACTACACTACAGTACTACATTAATTTTCTCTTACATATATTTAGTGATCTTTTCACTTAAACATTAAATGTAAAAACTATATTTTGTTAATGATAGTTACACTTGGAAAATTACACACTTTTACAAGAAACGAACATTCAGAGCAGTTAGGTCTTGGTAGAAGACTACATATAGATCAGTTAAGTCTTGGTAGAAGACTCCCTATTATAATAGTAGGAATCATCGGGATTTCTAGAGTTTTTCAAACATTTACAGTTATTTTACATACAAATTAAGACACTAAAATACTTATTCTCTCACCAGCTTTAAAGCTGATACTCTCTTTCAAAATAACTTGTATCCTCAGGTCAAACATAGACTGGTACCGATGCAAGGTTTAGAGAAGATGGAGCTCGTTCAAGACTCATCTTTCATTTTGATTTATGCTTTAGTGTTTATCAAAATTTGACAGAACACACTTGTATAATAATTATATTATTGATGTGTGTAAAACCAACTAGTTTTAATCCTACTAACTTAGACACAAAATAAACACACGAAAGGCAGTGTACCTATCGATTAGTAATATAGTTCAAGCAAGTAGGGTATCGAACACAGGGAACGGTAAACAATTAAAATAAATGCTAATATTATCTAAATAAAACAAATAACAAAAAGGGGGTTTTCTCTAGTTTTACAAGACTAGAAACTTAATTAGAATAACCAACACACAAATTAACTAACTAGCAACTAAAACAATTAATTACCAACTAAATTCAATAGTAAAGAGGACTTCTGTTTAGGTACGACTCATTTGTTCCCATGGATGATTTTAATGTATCGGATTAATTCTTCATTGGCTACCGATTAAGATAATTAGGTTCACGTTCGCTATTCCTAATTCTTAGAAAACAAATTAACTCAAGCAATGACCAGTTGTCTAAATTAACGGGTTTCCTAGATTATTGATTCGGGTTAAGTAAGACTTGTAGTGGTTAACCAAATTGGCCCTTCAATTAACCTCTTGCTGATGTTCATCAAACAAGCTCACACATTAACTTACCTATCTTCTAGTTAATTCTAGTTTCACATTCATTATTCCTAAACATACAACTATGTGGTCACAATAAATCATATGAAATTAATAACTAAGAGATGTTCATACAACTTAATTACTGATTTATTAACAGAAAAAAGTTATTGTCAACACATAAGGTTCTTTAACAAGCTTAACTAAACATAATTACCAATTAAAATTAATCCTACTCAAATAATCAATCCATGTTCACAAAATTGTCTACCCTAACAGAAGAATAAGTTTTTAGCTCATGATTGCAGTAAACATAAACTCAAAAATGAAATCAAAGTATGTAAACATGATTCAAATCAAAAAGTTACTAAGAATAAACCAAAATTGTCTTGATTCTCTTCATAATTGAATGTAGGGTTGATTCTTCAGTTCCTCACGACCTAGCAGCACTTCCAATCGTTTCTCAGCCTCCTAGGGTTTCTCTCCATATTAGGGTATCGATCTGAAAGTCCCTTTATATAGATTTTCACAAAACAGAGGCTACTCGGCGAGTCCAGTGACCTACTCGCCGAGTACATCACTTAAAACCCGTGTACGGCAAGTCAGCGCGTCCAGAATCGCGAAAGTTCGATACAACTCGCCGAGTAATCGACCCTACTCGCCGAGTACGTTTCGAATCAGCATTTTATCAAAACACGAAAGTCGTCCGAAATTGTGTGTACTTTTCAGAACATTTTGAATCTCGTCAATCGTAGTTACGGTTGGTGAGATATGGCGAAAACACTGACAAGGGGTCAAGCTGTCCAGCAACATACTTCGTTCTTCAAAATGCAAGATCCAAGCCTCCAATCGCTAGTTCCGCTTCCTTTTCCATCCGAGCATGTAATTGTTGCTGAAAAAATGAAATTATAAACTAATTAAGTACCTTTTGTTCATTAAATGAGATAAAATCAACATAAAGTATTAAGATAATGCATGAATTTTATAACTAAATATGTCCATATCAAAATACCCCACACTTGACTTTTGCTTTCCCCCAAGCAAAATTGAATTTTAGTACACTAATATTACGTAAGACAATCCCAATCGAACCCAGCCATTATGCCAAGACCGCAACGCATGCATTTGTGTCTAAAATTTTCCTAATAACCCCCCATACTCCAAATACTCACAATCCTCATAAACATTTGCCCACTTTTTCCGAACAATGCTCATTTTATGCATCCCTCCGAATCCATCCTCAGAAAACCTCTTAACCTCAAGGTATTTTTGGTTGAGCAACCCAAGCATACATAATCTAGACAATTATAATTTATGATACCACTATAGAGCTCTTTTGAAATTCTTCACTTCTTTGACATTTGATCTTTAATTTTTTTGAATTCACCACCTTGTTGTTTGATTTTTGGTATCTTCAACTTTTGAATTTCTTCAGAATTTTTGAATTTTGAACTTCAACTTTGATGCTCCAAAAATTCTTCAACTTTTCTTGTAATTCTCTCTCTCTCTCTCTCTCTCTCTCTCTCTCTCTCTCTTTTTTTTTTTTTTTTAACATGTAACTCACTTTTTTTTTCACTCAAAACCCTACATGCTTAAGCCGGGGCGCTCAACTTCAACCTTTATTGGTTAGCGATAATAATTTTCCTGGATACATTTCTGGTACACGATGCTAAACATATTGCGTCCTTCAAACTAAGCGAGGTCGTGTTTTTGTCCCATGATTTCACTAGAATAAGGAAGCCACAAATGCACTAGAATGTATATAGGCTCAACTAAACATTTGGGTTTTCATGCAATCATCAACATAATACTAGCATGGAATCCTAATTACTTTTACCAAAATTTTCTAAATTAAGTCCTAAGCAACATTTTTGGTATGAAAAATTTTAAAATTATACCTAAAAGAGGATTCTAATTCAACTAATATGACCAACCCCCTACCCCACACTTAATTAATGCAATGTCCCCATTGCATACTATGCATGATAAAGAAAAAATACTAAAGTAAAGAGGGAATTGGAACAAACTCCCCTGGGATAGCAGTGGCGAGGCTGATCATCTTCAATTTAGCTCCATCTTCAATTAACTTTAGACATGGGAACAGCTCTTCCATGCCTTGGGTGTCAAGTATCATGTGGTATAGCTCCAAATGTAGACGAAAAAAACTCTCGGAAACGCTCGGAAAATGTTCTTCAAAGGTGTAGCCAATTGTCGTATCAAATCATCAGCTTGAGAGACAAAATAAGGATCAACTCGTCGAGTCTGTAGGGTCGCTCGCCGAGTTGTAGCGTAATACTTGCAGAAGTCGAGTTTTTATACTGGGACTCGTCGAGTAGGTAAGTGCACTCGCCGAGTCCATCGTTGTATAAAGAAAATGTTTCTGCTCCAGGTCCGATTCTGATGTGTGTGGGGAAAATTAAATTGATACTTTCCCCATTTTTTCTTTAGTAAATGAGCTATTAATAACCTCTTTCATCACCAGACTCGTAACTAGACTCAAAACTTCATTTTCTCTCTCGCCTAGACTCGATTCTTTCCCTAGGTTATCCTTGACTCTAGACTCTCGCATGCATCCTTACACTCAAACTGAAAAGATCAAAAACAAATACCAAGTAATAAAAAAAACATCAAAATAAAAATCCTAAATTATCCCTAAATAGTAGAAGTTTAGAAAGGAAAAGAAAAGCAAACTCTAATGACGGGTTGCCTCCCGCAAGCGCTTCTTTTTGTGCGAGTCCTTAGCTGGACTCCCAACTTAATAAACTTCCAATAAAATCAATGTCAATCCATCCGTTGCATTAAATATTTTCTTTGGACCAATTTGTAAAATTTGGCTCTTTTCTTCTAAAATTGGCCAAACGAGCTTGAATTCATAAAACCCAAAAATATTGACAAGGGTTGGAACCGGTTGGATACTAATCATAAATGGATCGTGATTTAGAACTTTCTCCAAAGTTGGAATCGTCACCCCATGGTTCGAAACACAAACTGAAAATACAAGGGGCCATGTCGTGGTAATGGTCAAACCACGGCTTGGTTCCTGCAACTCAGGTTTTTCTTGTTCTTCATCTGACCTCTCTGCTAGCAATCTTTCCAGCTCCTCCAAATCTCTTTCTGGATTAAATTCTTCATCTTGCAACTTTAGCTCTTGTGACTCGGATTGTTCTTGATCGTTAGACAAGATGTTATCTAACCATCTATCAAATTTTTTCAAATCTTCATCTGAGTCATACTCCTCATCTTCTTGCTCAATTTCCTGCAGTGCTTCCTCAAGAAAAGCATCAAAAGCATCGAGATTTGGAAAATACATAATGAAATAAAAAAAAATTAAACTATATAAAAAAAATCAATAAAATAAAAATGATAACAATTAGCAAATAAAATTAACTATTTAGAACCGTTCCCCGGCAACGGCGCCAAAAACTTGATGTGTGTAAAACCAACTAGTTTTAATCCTACTAACTTAGACACAAAATAAACACACAAAAGGCAGTGTACCTATCGATTAGTAATATAGTTCAAGCAAGTAGGGTATCGAATACATGGAACGGTAAACAATTAAAATAAATGCTAATATTATCTAAATAAAACAAATAACAAAAAGGGGGTTTTCTCTAGTTTTACAAGACTAGAAACTTAATTAGAATAACCAACACACAAATTAACTAACTAGCAACTAAAACAATTAATTACCAACTAAATTCAATAGTAAAGAGGACTTCTGTTTAGGTACGACTCATTTGTTCCCATGGATGATTTTAATGTATCGGATTAATTCTTCATTGGCTACCGATTAAGATAATTAGGTTCATGTTCGCTATTCCTAATTCTTAGAAAACAAATTAACTCAAGCAATGGCCAATTGTCTAAATTAACGGGTTTCCTAGATTATTGATTCGGGTTAAGTAAGACTTGTAGTGGTTAACTAAATTGGCCCTTCAATTAACCTCTTGCTGATGTTCATCAAACAAGCTCACACATTAACTTACCTATCTTCTAGTTAATTCTAGTTTCACATTCGTTATTCCTAGACATACAACTATGTGGTCACAATAAATCATATGAAATTAATAACTAAGAGATGTTCATACAACTTAATTATTGATTTATTAACAGAAGAAAAGTTATTGTCAACACATAAGGTTCTTTAACAAGCTTAACTAAACATAATTACCAATTAAAATTAATCCTACTCAAATAACCAATCCATGTTCACAAAATTGTCTACCCTAACAGAAGAATAAGTTTTTAGTTCATGATTGCAGTAAACATAAACTCAAAAACGAAATCAAAGTATGTAAACATGATTCAAATAAAAAAGTTACTAAGAATAAACCAAAATTTTCTTGATTCTCTTCACAATTGAATGTAGGGTTGATTCTTCAGTTCCTCACGACCTAGCAACACTTCCAATCGTTTCTTAGACTCCTAGGGTTTCTATCCATATTAGGGTATCGATCTGAAATTCCCTTTATATAGATTTTCACAAAACAGAGGCTACTCGGCGAGTCCATTGACCTACTCGCCGAGTACATCACTTAAAACCCGTGTACGGCAAGTCAGCGCGTCCAGAATCACGAAAGTTCGATACAACTCGCCGAGTAATCGACCCTACTTGCCGAGTACGTTTCGAATCAGCATTTTCTCAAAACACGAAAGTCGTCCGAAATTGTGTGTGCTTTTCAGAACATTTTGAATCTCGTTAATCGGAGTTACGGTTAGTGAGATATGGCCAAAACACTGACAAGGGGTCAAGCTTTCCAGCAACATACTTCATTCTTCAAAATGCAAGATCCAAGCCTCCAATCGCTAGTTCCGCTTCCTTTTCCATCCGAGCATGTAATTGTTGCTGAAAAAATGAAATTATAAACTAATTAAGTACCTTTTGTTCATTAAATGAGATAAAATCAACATAAAGTATTAAGATAATGCATGAATTTTATAACTAAATATGCCCATATCAATTATTAATGCAATGGATGATGTTGTTGCTTGTTTACTACTTTTCATTGTTGTGATGCTATACATGATGTCCTCCGTCTCAGAATGTTTCTGCCGTTCTTGGTTTTGGGGTGTGACAGATTGGTATAAGAGCATTGTTTATAGTGAATTAAGTATATCAACCCATAAAAGATATTCTAACTATAAATACAATGGGATTAAAAATACTCTGACCAAGAGTTTATACTTTAAATAATAAAATATTTAATGAAGTATACGTGCCTGCATTCATACTAAAATCAGTGTCACTAGGACAGTACAAAAGAATTACGATTGTTGGGCAACACAGGTGGACTTAGAGACATATAGTCAAAACTGGGAAGATATAGCTTGATCAACTATATTATCCGAGGGTTGACTAGCATGTGCCTAAGTGTAGTTGTGTGGTTGCAACAAATCTAAAATCTTACCAACCCTACCACAATGAGAACAATAGAACATAACATTAAACTTAAAATACTATAGGAGTATTTGGTGTTACTATAAGTACTTTATACTTGAGAACTAAAACAGGATCTTCATTACTAAGTTGATAGTTGTTAAGTGGATACACTAAGGCGATATGTAATTAGGATGCTATAGACTTAGAATCTGTGAAAGTTTTACTTCACCCCTATTCTGTGTGAATATGGAGTTAAGGTCACTTATTCGAAGGCCTATCCTGTTTAGATTACATTTAACTGGTATGCACTTCACAAATAGTGACGTAACTAATGAAGATTTTCTAAATGTTTATCTAGATAGTTCGTCTAATAATTATTTTCTTACCCCAATTCTCGTGTAGATAACACGGCTGGACTCCATCACCACGGAAACCAGTACCTCCCGAATGAAGTCATAGCTGGTTGGTTTAAAGAAGAACCAGAGAATGATCATCCTATCCCTTTGAATGATCACCATGATGAAGACCTTTCAGACGATGCTAACTCCGAACCCGAGGTTGAGAACCTACCCCAGGCAGCTCCCGTTCCAATTCCTAACCCTCGTCCGACTTTTCATGGCCCGACGCCTGAGTGGGTGGAATGCTTGGAAACATGGAACCAAGGACAAGATCAGCCCATGCCATTTAATGGTGACCGAAGCTTCTATGACCTGAGTAATGGGGGCTCAGCAGAAAGAATCTTGCCAATCTTGGTCCGCAGAGCGGCCCGAAATGAGATTCAAGGCAAGACAACCCTTCATCAGATTACCGAAGTTGTCGCTGATGCGAGAATGCATACCCTCCGCGCCATTCGTCTAAAAGATGCTCGCGAGAGATCTGAGAGAAACCATGAAACCCTGCTACAAGCATTGGCTGAATCACGAGCCGAAGTCATAGAGCTCTGAGTATGCCAGAGGGTGTACGAAAGAGACCTACTTTATATGGAACGTCAACTGGCTGAACTAAGAGTTCACCAGAGGGATGACCGTCGCCAGTAGTAGATGCTTTACTTTATTTTCCTCATTAAAAAGAATCGTTTTCTGTCTATGCCCGATGTGACATTTTCTATGAAACTATCGTGTACTATAAGTACTTTTGGTTAGGTCTTTATACTGTCAAGGACTATCTTCTCTAGATATGATGTAAGACCGTTTGCAAGTTCATTTTCCCGAACTTTTACGTCATGAATATCAAAGATATTGACAGTCGGCTAACTTCTGTCTCATTCTTTATTCAAGTGCTCTTATCATTCTTTCATTTGACTCTATCTGAAACATGCTTTAGTCAAGTCATTGGACTATAGTAATTTAACTCCAGAGACATTTCCACGTCTCTTTCAGTGGTTGGATCATGTTATTCACCAACCAACGATACCTCGGCTTGAATGAAAAACGTCTTGAGACCATTCTACGAACTTACTTCTACCCATTACTAGGACTGCATCATAGGGATGTAGGTCAAACCTTCGCGAACATACTTCCAATCCGTATTAGGACTGCATCACAGGGATGTAGGTCAAACCCACGGGAACATACTTCTATTCTTTACATAAACAGTCGAACTACGTCTAGGTTCAACCATGCTCGCTCACAAATTTATTTTCTTTCCATGAAACAGAATCATGTCATCATCGAGAAACAATCAGCCGAGCAACGAAACCCCTATCCTCCATATAGACGCCGCTACATTACAAGCTACAGTAGCAACTGCTATGACAACTTTCCTTACGCACATCAACTCAGGCAACACAAGCAAGACTGACAATGGGGTCGAGAGTTCCGATGGTAGTACCAAAACGGGAAACCAACAAATGGTAACAGCCATGGACTTGCAAAGTAGTAAGACCGAAAGGAAGAGATGATATCGTAAAGCCCTAAAGGAGCACAAGAGAGCCCAAAGACTTTCCATGCCACAACCACCAGTGGCAACTCCAGCAGAACGCTTTAGGAAGCAATTCCCAAGGTGGAGTAATGAGGAGGGAACTTGTGTCCACATAACACTGGCTAAGCACCGCACTCCCGCCACCAAAACTAGTACTAGCCAGTCATGCCACTAATGCGGTGAGATAGGGCGCTTCAAGAAGGATTGCCCTATAGCAAAGAACTCTGGCGCAGATGGGAAGATTCTCAGGATCACTGCCGCAGGAGAACCTGCTCTGGAACCGCGTTAATGTAATTTAGGCGTTTCGTTGTAACAGACTTATAAACCATCTAAAGCTAGTGCAACTAGAGTCTTACTTTTGCGAGATCCTGTCTGTATAGGGATTCTCGTGCTGCGTATACTTCTCTTTTGTAGTATACCTTATTCGCAGCAATGGTCTTGTTGTAAGTCTAAAGTACTGTAACTCTGTTCATGGTTGCACGATTGGGATTTTGTATGTAAACGTCTTATGTTCAAAACTAATGTCTTTAAGTTTCAGTATGATTCCGACATTATCATACGACTCGATTCAATTTGATCCTCACAAAAACAGCTTCATACGTACGTCTCCTTATCAGTAAACGTCTTTTTAGCGAAACCGTCATTTCAGAACACCGAAGTACTCATGCGTGGAGTACCTTTTAGTTCTTCTCTTTTCTGAAGAAATTCCCGAAGTACCACTTGTGCAGTACGTCAAGTTTAATCCAAGGATTCATGCGGTCGAACTATCACTGAGGAATGTATACATAAGAGTGTTATATAATCAAGGTTCTACAGGTTTAGAATTGATGATTCCACTTTAACTTCTTTTTCCTCGATGGGATGTGAGCTTAAAGAAGAATCAGTTATTCGACTACCTTTTCAATCTTAATTATATACGACTCGTATACATGAGATTGTAATTGTGAAACCATGTATGAATTCTCATATGAGCTTTAGGATCGAGAACTGCCTAAGTTTATGAGGAATCACATCGTCATGTGAACAAACTTAGAACCCAGTATGACTCCCGTAAACATATCGCCCTACAGACTAAACACCTACAGAGATACAAGAATAGTCAGGACAACTTTAGCGAACTACGCATAAATAGAATTGGAAGACTGGGCTTCTCACCCTGGAGAGGTCCGGTCTTATTCTTCCAGAGATCGACGGATTGCATCGTATGTACCTCGAGTATCGAGGACTCCGTCAAAATTTTCCATTAGAAATCGTTGTCCCTGCCTCGCATAGATGAATTGGTTGAGCAAACACAAGGAACGAATTACTTTCAGAAATGGACCTGAGATCCGAATATCACCAGTTGAGTGTGAGGGAAGGATGTCTCGAAGACTACCTTCTCAACTCGATGCGGACACTTCGAGTCCATAGTGATACCCCTCGGATGGGACCAATACGCCTGAAGCATTCATGAGTTTAATGAATAGAGTTCGTCTTTCTTACTTGGATCAGTTCGTCATTCTCCATGTAACGACTTACTTATCTACCCCCGTAGTAAGAAGGAACCCGCAGAAACATTACCCTCGGAGATACTTTTCGCAAAGTTCTCTGAACATGAGTTTTGAAATTTAAGAGTCAAAATTTCTTAAAGACACACTATTAGTGATGTGGAAATTCTTGAGTACTCTGTCAATTTATCAAAACCGTTGAGAATTTGTCAACACCAGAGCCGCCGACAGAAATTCTCCAGATTCTAGGTCTTACAGACCTACTGGCATAGTTCATCCAAAACTCCTCGCAAATCCCAGAAACTCGTACGACTTTGACCCAGCAGGGGGTGGCCCTTGACAGGGAAGTTAAACAAGAAAAAGAGGCCTTGGAGATCCCAAGTGAGAGACCAAGTCCTTTAGGAAGTCTCACTCTGGGAATGGCTTGATACGCTTCGCTTCGCGTGGAAAGATAAATCCAAGTTAGTCAGGACCCCGAGATTCTTACAAGAATTGGTCCTATGCCTCGCACAAACTAGACCTACTCCGCGAACTCGGTAATGTACATTTTACTTTTCGCGTCTCGATCTTGAAACTGTACCTTTCCGTTAGTACTCTTGTAAGTCCAATCGTCGAGATCCTCGCCTTCGTATTAGAACCGCAGTGACCCTCGACAAAAAGGTCAAGCGAACGAAGCAACACAGTCTCCTGTTAGTGAAGGTTCGTTGGGATTCCAACCGAGGACCCGATTTCACTTAGGGGCACTAGAACCGACCGATTAGGAAGTTTCCTCCTCTCGACTCGATCATTCATACCTACCTCCTTATCTAAATTCTAATTTCGGGACGAAATTCCCTTTAACAGGGGGATGATGTGACAACCCGAAATTTCCATTCGGTCAAACCCTAAAAGTCAACCACTTCGTATCATAAGTCAATGTCATAATTTCTTATTTTTAAGAAATATGAAGTTCGTTTGATTATTTTAATATTATTTTAATATTATTTTTAAACGAACGGGTGAAAGAAAGTGTCGTCTCGGGTTTTGAATTTTAAAAACCGCAAACACTTCGCGTATTAAAACACCCGACCAAACTTTTATGTTTTGGGTTGAGAAATCACTCAAAACCATGAACTCATACCTATGTAGGAGTTTACTCCCCAAGAAGTTAGTCATTGGTCTTTACTCCCCAAATGTTAAAAGAGTAAACTCCAAAAACTCTCTCAAGTATCATCCTAGATTTAATTCCAAATCTTCAATCTTGTAAGTGTTATAACCATTTCAAGTTAGTAAAACACTTAATCTAGTGTTTGTGCATATATTCATCCAATCATTTATGTATTTTGTCTAGATTTTCCAAAACACCAAGAACACCAAGATATTGATCGTCGGCTAACTTCTGTGTCATTCTTTATTCAAGTGCTCTTATCATTCTTTCATTTGAGTCTATCTGAAACATGCTTTTGTCAAGTCATTGGACTATAGTAATTTAACTCCAGAGACATTTCCAATTCTCTTTCAGTGGTTGGATCATGTTATTCACCAACCAACGATACCTCGGCTTGAATGATAAACGTCTTGAGACCATTCTACGAACTTACTTCTACCCATTACTAGGACTGCATCATAGGGATGTAGGTCAAACCTCCGCAAACATACTTCCAATCCGTATTAGGACTGCATCATAGGGATCTAGGTCAAACCCACGGGAACATACTTCTATTCTTTACATAAACAGTCGAACTACGTCTAGGTTCAACCATGCTCGCTCACAAATTTATTTTCTTTCCATGAAACAGAATCATGTCGTCATCCAGAAACAATCAACCGAGCAACGAAACCCCTATCCTCCATATCGACGCCGCTACATTATAAGCTGCGGTGTCAACTGCTGTGAAAACTTTCCTTATGCACATCAACTCAGGCAACACAAGCAAGACTGACAATGGGGTCGAGAGTTCCGATGGTAGTACCAAACCGGGAAACCAACAAATGGCAACAGCCATGGACTTGCAAAGTAGTATGACGGAAAGGAAGAGACGATATCGTAAAGCCATAAAGGAGCGCAAGAGAGCCCAAATACTTGCCATGCCACAACCACCAGTGGCAACTCCAGCAGAACGCTTTAGGAAGCAATTCCCAAGGTGGAGTAATGAGGAGGGAACTCGTGTCCACATAACACTGGCTAAGCACCGCACTCCCGCCACAAAACTAGTACTAGCCAGTCATGCCACCAATGCGGTGAGATAGGGCACTTCAAGAAGGATTGCCCAATAGCAAAGAACTCTGGCGCAGATGGGAAGATTCTCAGGATCACTGCCGCAGGAGAACCTGCTCTGGAACCGCGTTAATGTAATTTAGGCGTTTCGTTGTAACAAACTTATAAACCATCCAAAGCTAGTGCAACTAGAGTCTTACTTTTGCGAGATCCTATCTGTATAAGGATTCTCGTGCTGCGTATACTTCTCTTTTGTAGTATACCTTATTCGCAGCAATGGTCTTGTTGTAAGTCTAAAGTACTGTAACTCTGTTCATGGTTGCACGGTTGGCATTTTGTATGTAAACGTCTTATGTTCAAAACTAATGTCTTTAAGTTTCAGTATGATTCCGACATTATCATACGACTCGATTCAATTTGATCCTCACAAAAACAGCTTCATACGTACGTCTCCTTATCAGTAAACGTCTTTTTAGCGAAACCGTCATTTCAGAACACCGAAGTACTCATGCGTGGAGTACCTTTTAGTTCTTCTCTTTTCTGAAGAAATTCCCGAAGTACCACTCGTGCAGTACGTCAAGTTTAATCCAAGGATTCATGCGTTCGAACTATCACTGAGGAATGTATACATAAGAGTGTTATATAATCAAGGTTCTACAGGTTTAGAATTGATGATTCTACTTTAACTTCTTTTTCCTCGATGGGATGTGAGCTTAAAGAAGAATCAGTTATTCGACTACATTTTCAATGTTAATTTTATACGACCCGTATACACGAGATTGTGATTGTGAAACCATGTATGAATTCTCATATGAGCTTGAGGACGGAGAACTGCCTAAGTTTATGAGTAATCACATCGTCATGTGAACAAACTTAGAACCCAGTATGACTCCCGTAAACAGATCGCCCTACAGCCTAAACACCTACGGAGATACAAGAACAGTCCGGACAACTTTAGCGAACTACACAGAAATAGAATTGGAAGACTAGGCTTCTCACCCTGGAGAGGTCCGGTCTTATTCTTCCAGAGATCGACGGATTGCATCGTATGTACCTCGGGTATCGAGGACTCCGTCAAAATTTTCCATTAGAAATCGTTGTCCCTGCCTCGCATAGATGAATTGGTTGAGCAAACACAAGGAACGAATTACTTTCAGAAATGGACCTGAGATCCGAATATCACCAGTTGAGTGTGAGGGAAGGATGTCTCGAAGACTACCTTCTCAACTCGATGCGGACACTTCGAGTCCGTAGTGATACCCCTCGGATGGGACCAATACGCCTGAAGCATTCATGAGTTTAATGAATAGAGTTCGTCTTTCTTACTTGGATCAGTTCGTCATTCTCCATGTAACGACTTACTTATCTACCCCCGTAGTAAGAAGGAACCCGCGGAAACATTACCCTCGGAGATACTTTTCGCAAAGTTCTCTGAACATGAGTTTTGAAATTTAAGAGTCAAAATTTCTTAAAGACACACTATTAGTGATGTGAAAATTCTTGAGTACTCTGTCAATTTATCAAAACCATTGAGAATTTGTCAACACCAGAGCCGCCGACAGAAATTCTCCAGATTCTAGGTCTTAGAGACCTACTGGCATAGTTCATCCAAAACTCCTCGCAAATCCCAGAAACTCGTACGACTTTGACCCAGCAGGGAGTGGCCATTGATAGGGAAGTTAAACAAGCAAAAGAGGCCCTGGAGATCTCAAGTGAGAGACCAAGTCCTTTTGGAAGTCACACTCTGGGAATGGCTTGATACGCTTCGCTTTGCGTGGAAAGCTAAATCCAAGTTAGTCAGGACCTTGAGATTCTTACCAGAATCGGTCCTATGCCTCGCACAAACTAGACCTACTCCGCGAACTCGGTAACGTACATTTTACTTTTCGCGTGTGACAACCCGAAATTTCTGTTCTAAATCAAACCATTTCAATCCAATAGTAGTAGAGCAGTTGCAGTGAAAATTCAAACTTTTGGAATAAGTTTGGCAGTTTTAGGGTTTTACACCTAAGGAGTTATTAGGAGAGTGGTTGCAGTAGGATTTTGTGCAACACTGTAATTCCATTACTCTAGGTCATTAGAATCCATTCTGAGAATAGAAATATTTTCTGCCAAAAATCTCTGGACTATAAATAGAATTCTGAACCAAATTGGTTCATTACTTGATTTCCATTTCGAGAAAAGCCAAATACTCTCTCACGGATCTTCGGGTTTTCATCCCAGATTGTGAGTCTACTTCCCTAAATGTGTTTTAATACTTGTTATATGCTTTATAACATGGTTTACATGTCCAAAACACTAGATCCGGGAGTTTACCGCCCAAGAACGTTCTTGGGGAGTAAACTCCAAAATCAAGCCTAAAGGCCACCTAGTCCCATTTCCGTGTTAGGCATCTAACTAAGGACTTAGTGTATGATCATTAGAGGCTAGAAACAAATCAAAATCACTTAGTTTGAGGAGTTTACGGCCAAGGAACCACCTCTTGGGCCGTAAACTCCAAGTAAAGGGCACAAATGAAAGCCTTGTGATCCTTTAGCCTTAGAACAAGAACCTAGAAGCCTTAAGCAAGTGCTTTAGTCCAACAAAACCATTAGAAACCCACTTTGGAAGGGAGTTTACGGCCAAGATGCTCCTTAGGCCGTAAACTCCAAGATTTAGGGCCAAAACCCCTTCAAACTCTTCCTAGGGCTTAGTCTTCATTTTTAGCAAGCACCTTGATGGGTTTAGGACCTAGAAAAATCATGAAAAGATAAAGTGTTGGAGAGTTTACGGCCAAGAGTATTTCTTGGGCCGTAAACTCCTTAAATGGGGTCAAAGGACACCCTAGACACTTCCATAGGCCAAGAAACTTTTAGGGCAAGTACTTAGAGGAGATATGGACTAGTTAAAATTCTTAGGACCTCATGTGTGAGGGAGTTTACGGCCCAAAGAGTTCTATCGCCGTAAACTCCATCAAATGGTCCCATTTAGTGCCTTAAACCTCCCTTAATCCAAGTTTTGAAGCTTAGACTTGTTCCTAGAATTGTTAGACACTTGAAAAGACAATAAGAACCCTCCCAAGGGAGTTTACGGCCGTAAAATCCAAGGGAAAAGGGTCTTTGGGCCGTAAACTCCCCTTAGGAGTCAATATGGTACCTTAAACTCTTGTCTAGCCTTGAAGCAATTCCCCTCTAAAATTGTAGTACTTCTAAACTCCATTTCAGGACTTGGTTGAGAGTTTACGGCCAGGAGCTTACTTCCCTGAGCCGTAAACTCTAATGAATATGGTCTTTTGACCTTAAACTTCCATTAGGGGCATTGCACTCCTTTGTTGCAACCCATTAGCCTCCTAGCACTTGACCAAAAGTGTTGTCCTCGCGCTTAAATGTTATTACTTGTATGATTAGTGTTATAATCACTAATTATTTATAGACATATGTTTTATTATGTATTTAGGATCATTGTGTGTGTCTAAGTCTCCACTTGACACCAAGCACTTGTCCGATCCTTCCGTACGATAACAGCCCGTTCAATTCCAATCACATACTGCAGGTGAGTTCATACCCCTTAACTAATGTTTTAAACTGTTTTAAATGTTTTATGGGGGGGGATACAAGTAGAATCATGCTACTTATTATGTCAATCACATGTGATTAGTAGGTAGGACATTATTACTTATTACATCAATCACATGTGATTAATATACAGCATTCAAAAGATTTGGCTACTCATTAGCCGTTTTACCAAATAGTTTCCTTCAAATGATTTTTATAAACATTTTATATGTTTTAAACTACTTCTTACACTGTACTTCTTACTCTGTTTATCATACTTCAAACTTATTTACAACTGTGTTTCAAACAAATGATTCTTTATACTCAAAACTTTTTTATTATACTTATGCCTTCAAATTGTTTTATAGATTGACATCAAGTCGATCTTCTCTTAAAATAATATCTCTGTTTCAAATGTTTTACAAAACTTACTTATGTTTTTATTTTATTATAAATTGCATGCCTCTATATGTATAGTTATATAAGAAATGTTTAAAAGACTTAGGAAGACTATCCACCCTATTTCCTTTTCGCGCCTTGAGATGTGGTCTGGTGGGACATTGGGTATTCGTCCGAAGGTCGTTTAAAGATTTGTCATATATCATATGTACATATATAGTCATAAAAGGTCATTCCAGTTCATCCTATGCCCTTGGGTAGCAAGGGTATACATCCACGTCCATACGTGCCACTCAGATTACTAGTAAGCTACCATATGGGTAGTTCAAGAAGATACTAGAACCATTACTAGAACGCGATACCATACAATGAGTCAGTTCATTCATGAGTCAATACTTTCTAGAACATTACTGTACATTACATATACATCTATACTAGGACGAGAACATATACAAGAATACTAGAACGTTTACATTACTATACTTGCTAGATAGAGAGAGCACACAATACATGATCACACTTACATGAGTACAATTACATGATCACACTTACATGAGTACAATTACATGATCACACTTACATGAGTACAATTACATGATCACACTTACATGAGTACAATTACATGATCACACTTACATGAGTACAATTACATGATCACACTTACATGAGTACGCTTACATATACTAGAATACGTTGATTACGGTGATTTAAATCGGAGCATGACTTAAAACCTCATGACTTGAGTTGCGGCCAGAGTCTCTTGAAGGGGGAGCGTTGAGTTTGCGTATAGATTCTATAATGGATTGACTATCCTACGCCTTGCTGCTAGCTACAGCCGGACCTGCAGGTCTGCGGGTGCCAAACGTCATACACTGATTTCGACATCCTTATGTCGATAAAATCAGTCCATAGTATGAGTTTGTGTATAGATCTATGCTGGATTGACAATCCTACACCTTGCTGCTAGCTACAGCCGGACCTGCAGGTCTGCGGGTGCCAAATGTCATATCTTTATTTCGACCATTCGTATGTCGTTGTTACAGTCGATAGTATGGCGCAATTTATCACGTAATGCCTTTGCCCAAAATCCGGCCTGAGGTAGTTAGTACGGTAGTAGTCCTTTTAGAGCTACGTTTAGTACTACGTTAATATTTCCAGTACATATTTTTAGTGATAACCTCACTTAAACGTAAATGTACAAACTATATTTTTGGATAATGATAGTTATACTTTGGAAAAATACTTACTCTTACAAGAGACACACACACACAAAACAGTTAAGTCTTGGTAGAAGACTCCTTTTGTTACTATTAGGAATCATAGGGATTTCTAGGAATTTTCAAACATTTACAGTTGAGCTACAAACATTTTTATACTTATACGAGCTTTCCTTCATAGCAATGTCAAGTCTTAGAAATTATAAGTTTTCACAAATTAGGACACATTAATACTTATGATCTCACCAGCTTTATAGCTGATACTCGCTTTCAAAATTACTTGTATCCTCAGGTCATCATAGACAGGTACCGATGCAAGGAGAAAGGAAGATGAAGCTTATTCAAGACTTATCTTTCATTTTGATTTATGCTTAGTGTTTATCAAAATTAACAGAATACAATTGTATAATAATTATTTTATTAATGCAATGGATGATGTTGTTTCTTGTTTACTACTTTACATTGTTGTTGATACTATACATGACGTCCTCCGCCCCAGAACGTTTCCGCCGTTCTTGGTTTTGGGGTGTGACAGATTGGTATCAGAGCATTGTTTATAGTGAATTAAGTATATCAACCCATAAAAGATATACTAACTATAAATACATAAGGGATTAAAAATACTCTGACCAAGAGTTTATACTTTAAATAGTAAAATATTTAATAAAGTATACGTGCTGCATTCATACTAAAATAAATGTCATTAGGACAGTACAAAAGAATTACGATTGTTGGGCAACATAAGTGGGCTTAGAGACATATGGTCAAAACTGGGAAGATATAGCCTGATCACCTATATTATCTGAGGGTTAACTAGCATGTGCCTAAGTTTAAGTGTGTGGTTGCAACAATGCTAAAATCTTACCAACCCTACCACAATGAGAACAATAGAACATAACAATAAATTTAAAATACTATAGGAGTATTTGGTGTTACTATAAGTACTTTATACTTGAGAATTAAAATGGGATCTTCATTACTAGATTGAATAGTTGCTAAGTGGATACACTGAGGCTACATGTAATTAGGATATTATAGACTCAGAATCTGTGATAATTTTGCCTTACCCCTATTCTGTGTGAATAAGGAATTAAGGTCACTTAATTGAAGGTCTATCCTGTTTAGATTACACATAGCTGGTATGCACTTCACAAATAGCGATGTAACTAATGAAGGTTTCCTAAATAATTATCTAGATAGTTCGTCTAATAATTATCTTCTTACCCTAAAATCTTGCATAGAAATCATAACTGGACTCCATCCCCTTGACAACCAGTAGCTTCCGAATGAAGTCATAGCTGGTTGGTTTGGAGAAGAACCAGAGAATGATCATCCTATTCCCTGGATGATCACCGTGATGAAGACTTTTCGTATGATGCTAACCCCGAACCAGAGGTTGAGAACCTACCCCGAGCAGCTCCCGTTTCGATTCCTAACCCTCTTCCGGCTTTTCATGGCCCGACCCTGAGTGAGTGGAATGCTTGGAAACATGGAGCCGAGGACAAGATCAACCTATGCCAATTAATAGCGATCGAAGCTTTTACGACTTGAGCAACGAGGGCTTAGCAGATATAGTCTTGCAAATCTTGATCCGCAGAAAGGCCAGAAATGAGATTCAAGGCAGGACAGCCCTACATCAGATTACAGAAGTAGTCGCCTATGCTAGAATGCATATCCTCCACACCATTCATCTAGAGGATGCTCAAGAGAGATCAAAGAGAAACCATGAAACCCTGTTGTAAACACTGGCTGAATCACGAGCCGAAGTCATAGAGCTCCGAGTACGCCAGATGGTGTTCGAAAGACACCTACTTGACAAGGAACATCAATTGGTGGAACTAAGAGTTCACCAGAGGGATGACCGTCGCCCGTAGTAGACACTTTACTTTATTTACCTTATAAATAGGAATCGTTTTCTGTCTATGCCCGATGTGGTATTTTCTATGAAATTATCTTGTTCCGTAAGTACTTTAGTTAGGTCTTTATGCTGTCAGGAACTATCTTCTGTGGATATGATGTAAGACCTTTACAAGGTCATTTTCCTGAATCTTTACATCGTGAATATCAAAGGTATTGACAGCCGGCTAACTTTTGTGTCATTCTTCATCCGAGTAATTTTATCTTACTTTCATTGGAGTCTATCTGAATCATACTTTAGTCAAGTTATTGGACTATGGTGATTTATCTCTAGAGGCATTTCCAAGTCTCTTTCAGTGGTTGGATCTTGTTATTCACCAACCCACGATACCTCAGTTCGAACGACAAACGTTTTGAGACCATTCTACGAACATGCTTCCATTCCGTACTAGGACTGCATCATAAGGATGTAGGTCAAACCTTCGCGAACATACTTTCATTCTTTAACCAGGACTGCATCATAGGGATGTAGGTCAAACTTTCGAGATCATACTCTTACTTTTTCATGAACAATCTAAGTACATCAGAGTCAACCAAAATCGCTCACAAATCCTTATCTTTCGTATTACAGAATCATGTCGTCTTCCGGAAACGACCAGCCAAGCAACGAGACCTCTACTTTTCCAATGGACGCCGCCACCTTTCAAACGGCAGTTACAGCTGCCGTAGTGGCTGCCGTAACCGCGGTCATGGCGCACCGTGGCGCTAACAGCACAGTCAATGCTACTAATGGGAATAAAGTTTCCAATCGCGATATCCATCCAGGAAGTCGTCCAACAGTAACAGCCACAGGCTCGCAAAGCCAGAAAGCAGAGAACAAGAAAAGAAAACGTCAAGCCAAAGTGGAACGCAAACGGCTTCATAAAATTGCCAGGCAGCAGCCACAAACCTCTGCCATCCCAGTACCGAGCAGACCATATAAGGGAACACTCCCGAAGTGCGACCGATGCAATTTCCACCACGAGGGAATGTGCCGAGTTTTGCAGTGCATGAACTGCAACAAGAAAGGGCACATCGCCCGTTTCTGTAGAGCTACCTCCACCACTAGGGCCAGCCTAAATTGCTATAACTGTGGTGAGTTTGGGCACTATAAAAGAGATTGCCCAAAGAAGGAAAACAAGGAAAGAACCTGTGTTCCCATAACTCCTACCCAACACTTCACTTCCTCCACTGATGTGGGTACTGTCCAGATATGTCACCAATGCGGTGAAATTGGACACCTCCAGAGGGATTGCCCGATAACGCAAAACTCTGGCGCAGACGGGAAGATTCTCAGGATCACAGCTGCAGGAGAGCCTGCTCAGGAACCCCGTTGTTGTATTTAAGGCGTTTCGTTGTAACAGACTTATAAACTATCTAGAACTAGTGCAACTAGAGTCTTACCTTTTGCGAGATCCTGTCTGTATAGGAATTCTCGTGTTGCGTATACTTGTCTTTTGTAGTATATCTTATTCGCAGCAATAGTCTAGTGGTAAATCTAAAGTACTATAACTCTTGTTCATGGTTGCACGGTTGTGTTTATCTATAAACGTATTATGTTTAATTCTAATGTCTTTAAAGTTTCTGTATGATTCCGACATTATCATACAATCAAATTCCATTTGATCAACGTGAAAACAACTTCATACGTACGTCCCTATCTTCTAGATCGCTATTGCAGGAAAGCCGTCATAGCCGAACGCCGAAGTACTCATTCCCGGAGTATCTCTTAGTTAATTTCATTCCGAAGAAATCCCCGAAGTACCACTCGTGCAGTACGTCAAGTTCAATCCAGGGATTCGTGCGGATGATCTATCACTGAGGAAGGTATACATAAGAGTGTTATATAATCAAGGTTCTACAGGTTTAGAATTGATGATTCCGCCTTAACTCGTTTCCTCCTTGGGATGTGAGGGTAAGGAAGAATCAGTTATTCGACTACCTTTTCAATCTTAATTATATACGACTCGTATACACAAAATTGTGATCGTGAAGCCCTGTATGAATTCTAAAATGGACTTCAAGACGGAGAAACTGCCTGAGTATACGAGTAATCACATCATCATGTGAATAAACTTAGAACCCAGTACGACTCCCGAAAACAGATCACCCTATAGTTTAAACACCCACGGAGATGCCAGATCAGTGCAGACAACTAAGCAAACCACACAGAAATAGAATTAGGAGACTAGGTTTCTCGCCCTCGAGAGCCCCGGTCAGATTCTTCCAGAGATCGATGGATCGCATCATATGTGCCTCGGATATCGAAGACTCCGTCAAGATTTTCATAGAAATCATGATCTCTGCCTCGCATAGACAAAATGGTTGAGCAAACGTAAGGAAAGAATCTACTTTCAGAAATGGACCTGAGATCCAAATATCACCAGTTCGACGTGTTAGGGAAGGATGTCTGTAAGACTATCTTCCGAAGTGACTGCGGACGCTTCGAGTCCGTAGTGATACCTTTAGGATAGGACCAGTACACCCATGGTTTTCATGAGATAAATGATTAGGGTTACGTCTTTCTTACTTGGATCGATTCGTCATTTCTCCATGAAATGACTTACTTATATACCCTCGTAGTAAGAAGAAAACCCATGAAAACACTTCCTACAGAGGAACTTTTAGCAAAATTCTCTAGGCTCGAGATTTGGAAATTGAAGAGTCAAATTTCTAGGACACACTGTTGGTAATGTGGGAAATTTTGAGTACTCTTTCAATTGGTCAAAAACCATTGAGCATTTATCAACGCCAGAGACGCCGACAGTTCTTCGTCAAATTCTAGGTCTTACCGACCTACCGCCTTAGTTCATTCAGAACTCCTCACAAGCTTCAGAAACTCGTACGACTTTGACCCAGCAAGGGATGGCCTTTGACTAGGAAGTTATGCAAGAAAAGGAACCTTTGAATTTCCGAGTGAGTGACCAAGTTCTTTAGGATAACTCACTCTGAGAATGGCTTAATACGCTGCATAAAGCGTGAAAAGCTAAAATCCCAATTTGACAGGACCTCCGAGATTCTTATCAGAATCTGTCCTGTGCCTCGCACAAACTAGACCTACTCCGCGAACTTAGTAGCGTACTTTCTACTCTTCGCATCTCGACCGTGAAACCATACCTTTCCGTTAGGACTCTTACAAGTCCACTTGTCGAGATCCTCGCCTTCATATTAGAATCGTAGTGACCCTCGACCGAGAGGTCAAGTGGACGAAGCAACGTTGTCGCCAATTAGTGAAGGTTCGTTGGGATACCAACCGAGAGCCCGACTTCACTTAAGTGCGCTAGAACCAATCGATTAGGAAGTTTCCTTCTCACGACTCGACCAATTCGTGCATACTTCCTTGCCTAAATTCTAATTTCGGGACGAAATTCCCTTTAACAGGGGATGATGTGACAACCCGAAATTTCTGTTCTAAATCAAACCATTTCAATCCAATAGTAGTAGAGCAGTTGCAGTGAAAATTCAAACTTTTGGAATAAGTTTGGCAGTTTTAGGGTTTTACACCTAAGGAGTTATTAGGAGAGTGGTTGCACTAGGATTTTGTGCAACACTGTAATTCCATTACTCTAGGTCATTAGAATCCATTCCGAGAATAGAAATATTTTCTGCCAAAAATCTCTGGACTATAAATAGAATTCTGAACCAAATTGGTTCATTACTTGATTTCCATTTCGAGAAAAGCCAAATACTCTCTCACGGATCTTCGGGTTTTCATCCCAGATTGTGAGTCTACTTCCCTAAATGTGTTTTAATACTTGTTATATGCTTTATAACATGGTTTACATGTCCAAAACACTAGATCCGGGAGTTTACCGCCCAAGAACGTTCTTGGGGAGTAAACTCCAAAATCAAGCCTAAAGGCCACCTAGTCCCATTTCCGTGTTAGGCATCTAACTAAGGACTTAGTGTATGATCATTAGAGGCTAGAAACAAATCAAAATCACTTAGTTTGAGGAGTTTACGGCCAAGGAACCACCTCTTGGGCCGTAAACTCCAAGTAAAGGGCACAAATGAATGCCTTGTGATCCTTTAGCCTTAGAACAAGAACCTAGAAGCCTTAAGCAAGTATTTTAGTCCAACAAAACCATTAGAAACCCACTTTGGAAGGGAGTTTACGGCCAAGATGCTCCTTAGGCCGTAAACTCCAAGATTTAGGGCCAAAACCCCTTCAAACTCTTCCTAGGGCTTAGTCTTCATTTTTAGCAAGCACCTTGATGGGTTTAGGACCTAGAAAAATCATGAAAAGATAAAGTGTTGGAGAGTTTACGGCCAAGAGTATTTCTTGGGCCGTAAACTCCTTAAATGGGGTCAAAGGACACCCTAGACACTTCCATAGGCCAAGAAACTTTTAGGGCAAGTACTTAGAGGAGATATGGACTAGTTAAAATTCTTAGGACCTCATGTGTGAGGGAGTTTACGGCTCAAAGAGTTCTATGGCCGTAAACTCCATCAAATGGTCCCATTTAGTGCCTTAAACCTCCCTTAATCCAAGTATTGAAGCCTAGACTTGTTCCTAGAATTGTTAGACACTTGAAAAGACAATAAGAACCCTCCCAAGGGAGTTTACGGCCGTAAACTCCAAGGGAAAAGGGTCTTTGGGCCGTAAACTCCCCTTAGGAGTCAATATGGTACCTTAAACTCTTGTCTAGCCTTGAAGCAATTCCCCTCTAAAATTGTAGTACTTCTAAACTCCATTTCAGGACTTGGTTGAGAGTTTACGGCCAGGAGCTTACTTCCCTGGGCCGTAAACTCTAATGAATATGGTCTTTTGACCTTAAACTTCCATTAGGGGCATTGCACTCCTTTTTTGCAACCCATTAGCCTCCTAGCACTTGACCAAAAGTGTTGTCCTCGCGCTTAAATGTTATTACTTGTATGATTAGTGTTATAATCACTAATTATTTATAGACATATGTTTTATTATGTATTTAGGATCATTGTGTGTGTCTAAGTCTCCACTTGACACCAAGCACTTGTCCGATCCTTCCGTACAATAACAGCTCGTTCAATTCCAGTCACATACTGCAGGTGAGTTCATACCCCTTAACTAATGTTTTAAACTGTTTTAAATGTTTTATGGGGGGGGGGGATACAAGTAGAATCATGCTACTTATTATGTCAATCACATGTGATTAGTAGGTAGGACATTATTACTTATTACATCAATCACATGTGATTAATATACAGCATTCAAAAGATTTGGCTACTCATTAGCCGTTTTACCAAATAGTTTCCTTCAAATGATTTTTATAAACATTTTATATGTTTTAAACTACTTCTTACACTGTACTTCTTACTCTGTTTATCATACTTCAAACTTATTTACAACTGTGTTTCAAACAAATGATTCTTTATACTGAAAACTGTTTTATTATACTTATGCCTTCAAATTGTTTTATAGATTGACATCAAGTCGATCTTCTCTTAAAATAATATCTCTGTTTCAAATGTTTTACAAAACTTACTTATGTTTTTATTTTATTATAAATTGCATGCCTCTATATGTATAGTTATATAAGAAATGTTTAAAAGACTTAGGAAGACTATCCACCCTATTTCCTTTTCGCGCCTTGAGATGTGGTCTGGTGGGACATTGGGTATTCGTCCGAAGGTCGTTTAAAGATTTGTCATATATCATATGTACATATATAGTCATAAAAGGTCCTTCCAGTTCATCCTATGCCCTTGGGTAGCAAGGGTATACATCCACGTCCATACGTGCCACTTAGATTACTAGTAAGCTACCATATGGGTAGTTCAGGAAGATACTAGAACCATTACTAGAACGCGATATCATACAATGATTCAGTTCATTCATGAGTCAATACTTTCTAGAACATTACTGTACATTACATATACATCTATACTAGGACGAGAACATATACAAGAATACTAGAACGTTTACATTACTATACTTGCTAGATAGAGAGAGCACACAATACATGATCACACTTACATGAGTACAATTACATGATCACACTTATATGAGTACAATTACATGATCACACTTACATGAGTACAATTACATGATCACACTTACATGATAACACTTACATGAGTACAATTACATGATCACACTTACATGAGTACGCTTACATATACTAGAATACGTTGATTACGGTGATTTAAATCGGAGCATGACTTAAAACCTCATGACTTGAGTTGCGGCCAGAGTCTCTTGAAGGGGGAGCGTTGAGTTTGCGTATAGATTCTATAATGGATTGACTATCCTACGCCTTGCTGCTAGCTACAGCCGGACCTGCAGGTCTGCGGGTGCCAAACGTCATACACTGATTTTGACATCCTTATGTCGATAAAATCAGTCCATAGTATGAGTTTGTGTATAGATCTATGCTGGATTGACAATCCTACACCTTGCTGCTAGCTACAGCCGGACCTGCAGGTCTGCGGGTGCCAAATGTCATATCTTTATTTCGACCATTCGTATGTCGTTGTTACAGTCGATAGTATGGCGCAATTTATCACGTAATGCCTTTGCCCAAAATCCGGCCTGAGGTAGTTAGTACGGTAGTAGTCCTTTTAGAGCTACGTTTAGTACTACGTTAATATTTCCAGTACATAGTTTTAGTGATAACCTCACTTAAACGTAAATGTACAAACTATATTTTTGGATAATGATAGTTATACTTTGGAAAAATACTTACTCTTACAAGAGACACACACACACAGAACAGTTAAGTCTTGGTAGAAGACTCCTTTTGTTACTAATAGGAATCATAGGGATTTCTAGGAATTTTCAAACATTTACAGTTGAGCTACAAACATTTTTATACTTATACGAGCTTTCCTTCATAGCAATGTCAAGTCTTAGAAATTATAAGTTTTCACAAATTAAGACACATTAATACTTATGATCTCACCAGCTTTATAGCTGATACTCGCTTTCAAAATTACTTGTATCCTCAGGTCATCATAGACAGGTACCGATGCAAGGAGAAAGGAAGATGAAGCTTATTCAAGACTTATCTTTCATTTTGATTTATGCTTAGTGTTTATCAAAATTGACAGAATACAATTGTATAATAATTATTTTATTAATGCAATGGATGATGTTGTTGCTTGTTTACTACTTTACATTGTTGTTGAAACTATACATGACGTCCTCCGCCCCAGAACGTTTCCGCCGTTCTTGGTTTTGGGGTGTGACATCGCGTCTCGATCTTGAAACCGTACCTTTCCGTTAGGACTCTTGTAAGTCCAATCGTCGAGATCCCCGCCTTCGTGTTAGAACCGTAGTGACCCTCGACAGAAAGGTCAAGCGGACGAAGCAACGCAGTCTCGCGTTAGTGAAGGTTCGTTGGGATTCCAACCGAGGACCCGATTTCACTTAGGGGCGCTAGAACCGACCGATTAGGAAGTTTCCTCCTCTCGACTCGATCATTCATACCTACTTCCTTATCTAAATTCTAATTTCGGGACGAAATTCCCTTTAATAGGGGGATGATGTGACAACCCAAAATTTCCATTTATTCAAACCCTAAAAGTCAACCACTTCGTATCATAAGTCAATGTCATTATTTCTTATTTTTAAGAAATATAAAGTTCGTTTGATTATTTTAATATTATTTTTAAACGAACGGGTGAAAGAAAGTGACGTCTCGGGTTTTGAATTTTAAAAACCGCAAACACTTCGCGTATTAAAACACCCGACCAAACTTTTATGTTTTGGGTTGAGAAATCACCCAAAACTGTGAACTCATACCTATGTATGAGTTTACTCCCCAAGAAGTTAGTCATTTGTGTTTACTCCCCAAATGTCTAAAGAGTAAACTCCAAAAACTCTCTCAAGTATCATCCTAGATTTAATTCCAAATCTTCAATCTTGTAAGTGTTATAACCATTTCAAGTTAGTAAAACACTTAATCTAGTGTTTGTGCAACTATTCATCCAATCATTTATGTATTTTGTCTAGATTTTCCAAACCACCAAGAACACACACTAAGTGTTCTTGGCCTTTTAGCTCATATCAAGCCTTCTAATAGTAAGTGCTTCCATGCTTGAGTGATTTTAAGCTAATATTACATTTATATGTCAAGAAATTATACCAAGAACACAAGACTAGAGGTGTTCACGGTCCAAGGAGATGTTTGGGCCGTAAACACCATAAAGGGCACCAAAGTGTGCCTAAGTCCTTATCTAAGCGCTAGTTTGATGTTTAAGCCTTCCTTGAATTGATTAAACCTTCCTTTGATGTATCTAAGCCTTGAAAAACACCAAAATCCAACATTTATAGGTGTTTACGGTTTGGGGATCTCCCAAAACCGTAAACACCCTAAAGTATGTTTAAGTTGGTCATTTTCCTTCCTTAGGCTTAGAAACAAGCACATACACTTACCTAATTGTATTAAGGACTTGAAAACATGGCAATACCCTTCTTCATAAGGGTTTATGGTAGTAAACCCAAAGGAAAATACCATAAGTCCGTAAACTCCTCAAAGGGGGTGTTTTGTTGCGCTAGTCCATTCCAAAGGCCAAACCACTTAGTAGAATTGCTTCAAAAGGCTTGCTAAACCACAAAAGAGCACCTAGTCATTAGGACTAGAGTTTACGACCGTAAACTCTTGAGTTTATTGCCGTAAACTCTTTGAGTCATGACCATCAAAAGCGTAAACTCTAAGGGAGTTTACCCTTGAACCCCAAACACACTAGCCTTTCCCTACAACACTTAGATGCAACCCTTGAGACTTATAACAGTGGTATAAAGTGTTTAGCATGTCCTAGACTGTCTTAACTTTGTTTATTAGTTGTTTAAAGACTAATTATGTATATACATATATCCTTATATGATTATTTGGATCTTTGTGCGTGTCTAAGTCTTCACTTGACACGAAGCACTTACCGACACTTCCTTCTGATCCACTTACTACAGGTGAGTTCATACCCTTAATCACATGTTGTTAATAAGCAGCATTCAAATGATTGGCTACTCATTAACCGTTTTACCAAACAGTTTCCTTCAAATGTTTTTCATAAGCACTTTATGTGTTCAAAACTCCTTATTACACTGTACCTTTTATTCGTTATGTTACATTTCAAACTTATTTACAATTGTGTTTCAAACAAATTGTTGAAAAATGTTCTTATGTAAGCTTGTATGTGACCATCATTGAAATAAGATGAACTGTTTTTATACAATCTAACAAATATTATCAGTTATTTCAGGTTGCATGAATGCGTGATCAAAACGGAAAATACGAAAACACGCGAATGACGAAAACACAAATGTGTGACTAAACAGTTTCAACAATATATATATATATATATATATATATATATATATATATATATATGTATATATATATATATATGTATGTATGTATTATATATGTATATATGTATTATATATATATATATATATATATATATATATATATATATGTTGTATATTGAAAAGTCAAGAAATGGAAGTAGTCAAAAAGAAGTGTCAACAAAGTCAAGGAAATAAGAAGCCAAATGAAGACACACGTTTTTTTGCCTCCTACTCTACATCAACTTGCATGACCAGCCATACTCTATCACTTAAACTCAAGTACACTAGATGAAGATATTTGTTTCAATATATATATGTATACGTGAGTTTGTGTGTGAGTGTGTGTGTTCATTTGTAATATTGTAACACTTCCTACAAACTACAAACACTCTCAAGAACATCACCAATCTTCATCTTCTTCAAGAACAAAGACAAATCCCTGGAGCTAAATGAAGAACACCAAGATCAAACAAGAAGCTAAGTGAAGAACACCAAGATCATCAACAATGAAATGAAGAACACCATCAACCATCTTCATCTTCTTCATTGAAACTAAAGGTTTTTCATCTTCATTATCTTTGTTCATCACACCATTTACCACCAAAAACCTCTCTTATATTAACCTCCTTCCAACCTCAAAATAATCTCCAAACACCCTCCAAATACCCTCCTTAAACCTCCTCCAAAAAAACCCTTTCAAATCTCCACAACCATCACCACCTTGCTGTTTTTCGACATCAGAATCTTCAAGTCAAAAACAAAGAAAACTGGGCTCGTTACAAGCACAAAAAGACTAGGGAGATTTTCACCATCAATTCTTCAGGACATTACCTACATCTAGAAATTTTCGTGGACGATTTTGACCACGGGAAACCCCAAAGAGACGCGAGAGAGAATTGGCTATCCAGAGAGATTTCTGTTTTCGAGTTCAGAATCTTCATGTTAGAAAACAAAAAACCGAGCACAACACAGCCAAAATAATACTAGGGAGATTTTCACCATCAATTCTTCAGAACCTTACCTACATCTAGAAATTTTCGTGGACGATTTTGACCACGGGAAACCCCAAAGAGACGCGAGAGAGAATTGGCTATCCAGAGAGATTTACTCCGAAAATCTACATCCATCACCACCCAAAGCTCCTTCAACTTCACCATCTTTGTTGCCTTACACCACCAAAATTACAACCTTACTCCACCTCCTAACACCCTCCAAATACCCACTCCAACCTCATAAAATCTTCTCAAAACACCCGATACCCGTATACAAATACATGACTCGTGTACTTTGCACTGTTTTGTAAACAACCCATTTACATGAAAATGAACTTTTTACTACTTATCAAATACCGGATTGATCATTGAACAAATATCGACCAGTCGCTCCAAGAGTCCCAATATCGACCAGTCCATTCAAAGAACAAATATCGACCAGTTGTTCCATGAGTCCAGTTCAGTCAATTTATTGACGAACCTACTTGATATATATTTATATACTTATATACTTTATTATAGCTTTATGTCATTTAAATATAGTCATTTATATTATTTATAGCTTTATGTTATTTAAATACAGTCATTTATATTATTTATAGCTTTACGTCATTTAAATACAGTCATTTATATTATTATAGCTTTCAGTCATTTATAGCTTTCATATTTATACTTATTCCGCAATTATTATTCTTTATATATATCTATATCTTATACCTTTAACTCATATATCTGTCACACAGTAACTGGTAGCCGAGCCTTTTGTTGTGGTAATCAGATTTTTATATTTCCAACAATCGGTATCTGAGCTGATATAAAAGGAATAATATCCAAAAATTGGTATCAGAGCTTGTGTGATTTACCTTGAAATTTTTGTCGAAAAACTTTTGGTTATAGCGTTTATAAACCTTCCATTAGCTTGTCTTTAAAAATTTCATTTTAATATCACTTGTTCAAAATCCTTTTAAAAAAAAAAAAAATGTCTTTGGCAAATTACTCCAACATGAACTCTGTGTCCATTGCAAATAGCTTAGGATCTGGTTCACGGGCACCCATACTTATTCCTGAAGAGTATAATTCGTGGGTTGGCCGTATGAATCTTCATCTTAACGCTATAAATGAAGATATCTGGAAGTGTGTAGAAGGAACATATGTTACTCCAGAAAATATGGCTACTCTTGCTACGAATCAAGCCACTCAAACCGATATCATAAGAAAGTTGGAACTCCAAGCCAAAAAGGAACTTGTGTCTGGAATACCTCACAGTATTCTAAGTCAAATGGATGACATTATGATGTTAACCGCAAATCAAATTTGGGAAAATTTGAAAAATCGTTTTTGTGGAAATAAAAGAATTATCGGAAACAAAAGAACATCTGTTTTGAATGAATTCGATAATTTCAAAATGCTTTCATCAGAAACTATCCATGATGCTCATGATAGGTTCAATTTGATTATGGTTAAAATGAACAATTTGGGTATCAAAAAGACACAACACGAGATAAATCTCAAGTTTTTAAACAATCTTTTCGAAAGCTGGAAAATGGTTAAACTCATTATTCAGGGAAATCCAGCTATTCATACCGAATCTTTGTACAATTTGTATGGAGAACTTCAATCATATGAATCCTCGATTGACCCACCAACCATTGCAGCTTTTGGAGGACCACTTGCTCTTGTGTCCACAACTTCTCAAAACCAAACACCTTACAATGATCAAAACTTTAATCATTTTAATCAGACTACATCTTTTCAAAACCAATCCTTCCAGTCTGATTCAAATGATGAAGCAGATTATCAACAACTGTGTGCTTTGGTTGCAAACACAAATCTCCAGAGATTTATCCCAAATCATGGTCAATCAAATTTTAAACCAAATTTTCAAACAAGACCATCTTTTGGACAAAATAACTCAAGTTTTCAACCAAGACCGTCTTTTGGACAAAATAACTCAAGTTTTCAACCAAGACCGTCTTTTGGACAAAATAACTCAGGTTTTCAACCAAGACCTTACTTTGGACAAAATTCTCAAAGACCTTCTTTCCAAAATAACTCAAACCAAGGTTTTCAAAACCAGGGATTTCAAAACGATCCCAACTCAGGTCATAATCACAATCCAAACAACAGTTTTCAAAATCAAAACAGAGGTTTCCAAAATCAAGGTTACAACAATCAAAACAATGGTTTTCAAAACAACCAAAATTTTGGATTCCAACAAAACCATTCTCAACCTTCCCAACAAACCCAAACTCAAGCACCTGAAAGACTTCCGATTAAATGTCAAAAGGATGAAAGTGATGAAGAAGTGATCATTTGTCACAACTGCAAAGGAACAAATCACTATGCCAGAGAATGCCGAGCCAAAAACAAAACCAAAATCAAAGACTCAGCATACTATGCTCAAAGAGCCGATGAATTGAAGAAACTGGAAAACCAAGAAAAGCAAAAAGCATTGATGGCAATCCATGAACCAAGCGTAGAATACTGGCCAACATCTGATGACGAAGCTGATAATGAACAAGCACAATCAAACTTCTGCTTCGTAGCTGGTGTTGAAATACCTTCAAGAGCTCCAAACGTCATAGAACAGGTATGGTATATGATCTCTGAACTTGGTTTTTCCAAAACAATTTTTGAGTCCCACATAACCAAAATTGAGACTAGTCTGGAAACTGATCTCAAAACATATCATGACACAATGGTCAATTATGATATTTGCAAATCTGAGTTACAAACCTTGCAACTCAAATTTGGAGAATCAACAAGAACTAAAAGCAAATTGGAAAGAGACGTTGAAAGAAAATCAGAAGATTATAATCACGTCTTGGAACAATTAAATCAGTCCCTAATTCAGAAAAGGGATTTGGAACTAAAAGATCAGTCAATCATTTCTTCTGAAACAAAAGATGTTTTAGAAATGGAAATCCTTCAGTTGAAACAAGACTTTCAAGAATCAACTGATAAATACAATATTCTAAATGAAAAACTGACTGATTCTTTAAAACAAATCAATTCTCTTAAAACCGAGAATAAAAGACTGATGTGGAATATGGATTCTATCAAAGTTGCTAGAAAACTAAGTGATGATATTTTCACAAAGGCAAACACCTTAGGAACTGGCAAAATTGATACGAATTATAGACCAGGAATTGGAAGAGAATCCTTTGAAATTGAACAAGCAAAACAGGAATACATGACGAATTGTGAAAACTCTGAATCTACTCTACCAGATCTTTTCACATCTCTTAATGAGGAAGATTCAGATGACGAAACAGTTATCAACTGTAGTCCAGATGATACTGCTTTCAGTGTTTCCAAAAAGTCTTTCAAAAGAGTTGTAAATTCTGAAACAAACTCTGCAAGTTCTTTAACTCACCAAATCAAACATACCGATGGAACCACTAAACTCAAAAACTTTTTGAATGGAGAAAATTCCTCTTATGAGGATGGTAGTACTTCTATACCAACTGTTTTTCCTACAATGACTTCATCAATTGTTGGAAAAACTAGTCTGGGACAAAAATACTCCAAGAAACAACAAACAAGCAAAAAATCCATTCAAGTCACCAAAACCCCACTTATCATGCCAAACATTTTTGAAAACCAATCAAAGAAACCAGTTAAACCCTACGTCATACCTCATAAACAGGTTTCCAAACAAAAACCAAAACCTTTTCCAAAACCTTTTGAAAACCGCTTTCAAGATATCACTTTTAATCATTCAAGGAACTTTCAAAAACCATCACATCAGAAAGTTTCACACCATCATCATCAAAAGGCTTTTCAAAACCGCCCATCACATCCCAGATATGAAGAAAACTTTTCAAACAAACCTTCACATCTAGGATATCTTTCACCAAATCACAGATCTTATCAACCCACAGGCTTTCAAAAACAAATCACATTTTGGGTAAACTTAATAGATCAAATCAAACCTCAACCATTCCATTGTCATAAACCAAACCATTACAATAATGTGAAGTCAAATGATAAAAGAAATTCATCAAGCAAAGCACCCAAAATAACAACTGACAAACCAGGACCCATTCAGATTTGGGTACCTAAACTTTCTGTCTGATTGTAGGTACTTAATGCTGGAGAACCCAATGATGATACATGGTATATTGATAGTGGCTGCTCCAAGCATATGACAGGAAACCGGAACTACTTACGTGACTTCAAACCTATACAAACCAATCAAGATGTTACCTTCGGAAACAACATGAAAGCAAAAATCAAAGGTTATGGAAACATAACAAATGGTAATTTTACCATAAAGAAAGTTGCCTTCGTCGATGACCTGAAACACAACCTCATCAGTGTTTCTCAACTGTGTGATAACAATCTTGAAGTTCTTTTCACCAAACAACGAAGCTTGATCATGGACGCCAAAACAAAAGATGTTATAGTTGATTCTGACCGTGCCGGAAATATGTATCCACTTGACATGGATCTTATCTACGGTAAACCCGATATATGTCTGCTATCTAAAGCCCCAGCAGATATTAGTTGGTTATGGCACCGTCGCCTTTCCCATCTAAACTTTGGGTACATCAACAAATTAATCGGCGATGATCTTGTTCGAGGGCTACCACTTCTGAAGCTTGATAACGAAACTCTTTGTGCCGCATGTGAAAAAGGAAAACTTTCCAGATCCACTCACAAAAGCATCTCAGAATCTAGTGTATCCGAACCACTAGAATTGTTGCACATAGACCTTTGTGGCCCTGCCAAAACCCAAACCATACAAGGGAAGAAGTACATTCTTGTTGTCGTTGATGGTTTCTCGCGCTTTACTTGGGTCTTTTTCTTAAGACTAAAATCAGAAGCACCTGAAGAGATGATCAACTTCATCAAACAAATCGAGCTGAAGCTGAAACGACCTGTTCGAAGAATCCGAAGTGATAATGGTTTAGAGTTCAAAAACAATACTCTAGATTCATTTCTCAAAGACAAAGGAATTGAACATAACTTCTCAGCCCCATACACTCCACAACAGAACGGTGTTGTCGAAAGAAGGAACCGAACTCTATGTGAAGCTGCAAGATCAATGCTTATCTTTGCTGATCTGCCACAATACTTCTGGGCAGAAGCAATAGCCACAGCTTGCTACACTCAAAATCGTTCCTTAATCCATAAACATCTTCATAAAACACCATATGAAGTCATTAACAACCGAAAACCAAACATCAAATTTTTCCATATTTTTGGTTGTCGATGCTTCGTAAAGAACAATAAAGATCACCTTTCAAAATTTGAATCAAGGTCGGACGAAGGAATTTTCCTTGGTTACTCATTTTCTTCAGCTGCTTATAGAGTACTGAACAAACGTACCAGAGTAATTGAAGAAAGTACCGATGTTCATTTCGATGAATTTTATGTCAGGAAATTGGATCGTGAATATTTTGGTTCAAAAATGATTGAAAATATTTTTCAAAATCCAATTCAACAAACACCTTCTCCTGACATAGACATTGAAATCGATCTTGATTTACTTTTTGAACAACCAAAAACTGCTTACAATTCTGAACTTCTAAGTACTTTAATTGATCCTACAGGAACACCCAGTGAAGTTATTCCACAAACAAACCAAAATGATGCAGATCAATTCGAGGGGGAACCACCAACACATACTTCCTCCTTGGAACAAACACCAAATCCTCCTTTAAATGCCCAATCCCCAAATAGCCAAAACAACCCCAATGCATCATTTATGGGGGAACCTTCAAACCTATTCCAAGATGAAACTCCTGGAGAAGAACAATGGGATACTGAAACTCCAATTATTATAGCGGAAGAGAATCGCTTAATAAAGTGGACCAGAAATCATCCAACTGACCAAATCATCGGAGATCCCAACTTAGCCATTCAGACTAGAGCCGCATCCACAAATGAATGTTTATTTGGAGCCTTTTTATCCACGAATGAACCCAAAACCATACATTCTGCTATAAAAGATCCAGACTGGGTAAAAGCTATGCAAGAAGAGCTAGCAGAATTTGAAAGAAACGACGTATGGAATCTTGTTCCTACTCCACCCGATGTTACTGTTATAGGTTCAAGATGGGTATACAGAAACAAGACTGACGATCAAGGAATCATTTGTCGAAACAAGGCACGTCTTGTAGTCAAAGGATATTCACAACAAGAAGGAATCGACTACGATGAAACGTATGCCCCAGTTGCTCGAATTGAAGCAATTCGTATCTTTCTTGCATATGCTGCGCATAAGAACTTCAAAGTATTCCAAATGGACGTTAAATGTGCATTCCTACACGGAGAGATAGATCGCGAAGTATACATCCAACAACCACCAGGTTTTGAAGATCCCAAATTTCCAGATCACAGCTTTAAATTACAGAAAGCTGTCTATGGCTTGAAACAAGCACCCCGAGCCTGGTATGCCACGTTGTCAACCTTTCTCGAAGAATCAGGTTTTAAAAGAGGTTCAATCGATCAAACCCTCTTTCGTAAAATATTTAATAAACATCTGTTAATCGTACAAATATATGTTGATGACATTATTTTCGGTTCTACTGATGAATCTTTAAGTGTTAAGTTTGCAGATCTAATGAAGAGCAAATTCGAAATGAGCATGATTGGGGAGATGACTACATTTCTCGGACTTCAAATCAAACAGTCAACTGATGGCATTTTCATCAACCAAGAGAATTATGTCAAAAACCTACTCACTCGCTTTTCAATGGACAAATCAAATACCGCAAAAACTCCAATGGCTTTTGGATACAAAATCGATGCAGACTTAAATGGGAAACCCGTTGACCAGAAAAGATATCGTGGAATGATTGGATCACTCTTATACCTCATTGCCAGCAGACCTGACATCATGTTTTCTACATGTGTGTGTGCTAGATACCAAGCAAATCCTATGGAATCCCATGTAGTTGCTGTGAAACGTATCTTCAAATACCTTAAAGGCACTCCCAAACTCGGCCTTTGGTATCCAGCTAAATCCGATTTTCAGCTAAACGCTTTCACCGACTCAGACTACGGAGGATGCAAGCTAGATAGAAAGAGTACATCTGGTAGCTGTCAATTCTTAGGAGGTAGACTAGTGAGTTGGACTTCAAAGAAACAGACTTGTGTATCCACATCAACAGCAGAAGCTGAATATGTCGCTGCTGCCAGCTGTTGCTCACAAGTCATATGGATGCAAACTCAACTGCATGACTATGGCTTCAAAATCTCACAAATTCCCATATTTTGTGACTCAACCAGTGCAATTGCCATTTCTCACAATCCCGTTCACCATTCCATGACAAAGCACATCGACATTCGATATCACTTTATCAAAGACAACATTCAAAAGGGTCATATCGAACTACACTTCATCAACTCCGAAGATCAAATTGCCGATGTCTTCACTAAGGCTCTCGATGAAACAAAGTTTCAATACTTCCTAGGCCGTCTAGGAATGTTAAATCCAGATAACATCCATCCTTAAACTTTTAACTTTTGTTTGTAGAAAAGTGTGTTTACTTTCATTCAAAAAGAAAATTCAAAAACATTTGAAAATTGCTTTCTTTTTCAAAAATACCAAAAAAATTCAGATAACCAATATTTCCAAAAACATTCAGAAAAACAAATCTTCAAAAATAGAATAAAATACTTGCCATAATAAGCTTTTATAGAACCTTGTGATTAATCGTCTTTTGACTTAATTTTCAGATGCTTATGCTCGATGAAGATTTTAAGTCATATTGATTCTCAATTGGAGTGAAGGTTCAAATCTCCTACTTTTCATAATGTATATAACTTTATTTCCTTCGATTTTATTTCATTATTGATGATTTTAAACAATCAAGGGACATAAGGTTAGGAGGTTCAGATGAAAACAAAAACCCATGTGAGAATTCGTGCCTCGTCAATCTATATCACTGTGGAATTCATTTCTTGTGAGATTAGGTGTGTCACTATTGCTTATAAGGTATATCCGATTATACCTTGTCACAGTCTCATTTTTTCTTAGATATCAAAATGACCAGGGATGATACATTCATTTCTTATATAATAGACAAACTGTCTTTTATGCCACCAATCCCCACCTAGATATAAGCCAACCAAAAATGAACTCTTGAGATCCCGTGATCCATCAACAAGAAAAGACGAAACAAAAAGGATTTCAACAATCACTTATCAAAGATAAACAAAGATCTATCCACATCTAATCTTCAAAGATGAATCAAGATAAAGACGAATCAACAAGAAAGCCATATCATTCACTGAAGAAATACCAACCAAAACAAAAAAAACTCTACATTTGGTATTTTTAAACAAAGTTTCAACCAAATGGTTATTTCAAAACAATCATCAAAAGATCCATTGATCTGTTTTTAACCATTTTTCACAAAAAGGGATATCTTAATCCCGCAAGATAGATACTCTCAAAAATCCAAATTTTCTCAAAATGTAGCAAATTCTCGATGCTAAAACAAAATATCTTTTTACAAAAAATCGATATTGATCAACAAAAAGGATACCATCAAGGAAGAGCTGCAACAACAATGGACTTCCCGGGATACTGTAGCCTTCATCAATGAAAGTTCTTAGTTGCAAACTGCACTATGAAAATTGCTAAACCCCTCTACATGTATTTCCCGACGGAGAGAGAGTGAAAGTTAATGGCATGAATGAAGAAACCCACTGAGTAATGCCGAAACCAGTCTTACGTGATTGATTATCTAATAATGATACTAAGTGACTTTCAGGAAAAGCATAGCTAAACACCTCCAATATGAGTGTGAGTCGTCAGAGAGAGATATCACTCATTTTTAGTGATCATTAACTTGTTCTGCTGCCAGAACAACCAGACACCCAAGTGAAGTGTGAGCTATACCTATGAGCGTTCATCTGAATCGACCTGTTAGACCACTTGTCGTCATTAATAATGCTATAAAATCTTAAGAAATTTCTTTAGATACATATATGGCTACCCTTTGATAACCGAACCCGAGACTTTGATTCGGAAACAAATTTCTGAAAATCTTTTACATAAGATATGTTAAACCAAGTCATAAACTTTCAAATCAATTGCTATGGTTTTATATATATCTTATCTATTGACAAATCTTTTATCTCGAATCTTCAAAAGTTAAATTGTCAATATGATTATAGCATACCTGTCCTTATTTCAGCAATGATCACATAGGGGGAAACTGTTGAAAAATGTTCTTATGTAAGCTTGTATGTGACCATCATTGAAATAAGATGAACTGTTTTTATACAATCTAACAAATATTATCAGTTATTTCAGGTTGCATGAATGCGTGATCAAAACGGAAAATACGAAAACACGCGAATGACGAAAACACAAATGTGTGACTAAACAGTTTCAACAATATATATATATATATATATATATATATATATATATATATATATATATATATATATATATATATATATATGTATATATATATATATATATATATGTATGTATGTATTATATATGTATATATGTATTATATATATATATATATATATATATATATATATATATATATATATATATATATATATATATATATATATATATGTTGTATATTGAAAAGTCAAGAAATGGAAGTAGTCAAAAAGAAGTGTCAACAAAGTCAAGGAAATAAGAAGCCAAATGAAGACACACGTTTTTTTGCCTCCTACTCTACATCAACTTGCATGACCAGCCATACTCTATCACTTAAACTCAAGTACACTAGATGAAGATATTTGTTTCAATATATATATGTATACGTGAGTTTGTGTGTGAGTGTGTGTGTTCATTTGTAATATTGTAACACTTCCTACAAACTACAAACACTCTCAAGAACATCACCAATCTTCATCTTCTTCAAGAACAAAGACAAATCCCTGGAGCTAAATGAAGAACACCAAGATCAAACAAGAAGCTAAGTGAAGAACACCAAGATCATCAACAATGAAATGAAGAACACCATCAACCATCTTCATCTTCTTCATTGAAACTAAAGGTTTTTCATCTTCATTATCTTTGTTCATCACACCATTTACCACCAAAAACCTCTCTTATATTAACCTCCTTCCAACCTCAAAATAATCTCCAAACACCCTCCAAATACCCTCCTTAAACCTCCTCCAAAAAAACCCTTTCAAATCTCCACAACCATCACCACCTTGCTGTTTTTCGACATCAGAATCTTCAAGTCAAAAACAAAGAAAACTGGGCTCGTTACAAGCACAAAAAGACTAGGGAGATTTTCACCATCAATTCTTCAGGACATTACCTACATCTAGAAATTTTCGTGGACGATTTTGACCACGGGAAACCCCAAAGAGACGCGAGAGAGAATTGGCTATCCAGAGAGATTTCTGTTTTCGAGTTCAGAATCTTCATGTTAGAAAACAAAAAACCGAGCACAACACAGCCAAAATAATACTAGGGAGATTTTCACCATCAATTCTTCAGAACCTTACCTACATCTAGAAATTTTCGTGGACGATTTTGACCACGGGAAACCCCAAAGAGACGCGAGAGAGAATTGGCTATCCAGAGAGATTTACTCCGAAAATCTACATCCATCACCACCCAAAGCTCCTTCAACTTCACCATCTTTGTTGCCTTACACCACCAAAATTACAACCTTACTCCACCTCCTAACACCCTCCAAATACCCACTCCAACCTCATAAAATCTTCTCAAAACACCCGATACCCGTATACAAATACATGACTCGTGTACTTTGCACTGTTTTGTAAACAACCCATTTACATGAAAATGAACTTTTTACTACTTATCAAATACCGGATTGATCATTGAACAAATATCGACCAGTCGCTCCAAGAGTCCCAATATCGACCAGTCCATTCAAAGAACAAATATCGACCAGTTGTTCCATGAGTCCAGTTCAGTTAATTTATTGACGAACCTACTTGATATATATTTATATACTTATATACTTTATTATAGCTTTATGTCATTTAAATATAGTCATTTATATTATTTATAGCTTTATGTTATTTAAATACAGTCATTTATATTATTTATAGCTTTACGTCATTTAAATACAGTCATTTATATTATTATAGCTTTCAGTCATTTATAGCTTTCATATTTATACTTATTCCGCAATTATTATTCTTTATATATATCTATATCTTATACCTTTAACTCATATATCTGTCACACAGTAACTGGTAGCCGAGCCTTTTGTTGTGGTAATCAGATTTTTATATTTCCAACAATCGGTATCTGAGCTGATATAAAAGGAATAATATCCAACACAAATGATTCTTTATACTAAGCTGTTTTATCAAACCCATGCCTTCAAACCGTTTTATAGATTGACATCAAGTCGATCTTTTCTAAGATAATAATTATGTTCAATGGTTTTACAAAACTTATTTTATGCTTTTATATTATAAATTGCATGCCTCTATATGTATAGTTATATAAGAAATGTTTAAAAGACTTAGGAAGGCTATCCACCCTGTTTCCTTTTCCTCGATTTGGATGTGGTCTGGTGGGATAACTGGTACCCGTCCGAAGGTCATTTAAATATTAGTTATATATCATGTGTACGTATATAGTCATAAAGGTCCTTCCAGTTCATCCAATGCCCTTGGGTAGCAAGGGTATACATCCATGTCCATACGTACCAGTTAGATTACTAGTAAACTACTATATGGGTAGTTTAGGAGGATACTAGAACTATTACTAGAATGCGATATCATACAATGAGTCAGTTCATTCATGAGTCAATACTTGCTAGATAGAGAGAACATACATTACTATGAGAACATATACAACTATAATAGGAGAAGAACATATACAACTATACTAGGAGAAGAACATATACAACTATACTAGATGAAGAACATATACAACTATACTAGAGGAAGAACATATACAACTATACTAGAGGAAGAGCATATACAACTATACTAGAAAGAGAACATATACTACGATACTAGAACGAGTAAGAATACATTACATATACATATATACATTGACAAAATTGTGATCCACTATATTGGAGAATGCCTTAAATGTCATGGCCTGAGTTGTAGCCATAATTCTCTTGGAGGGAGAGCGTGAGTTTGTGTATAGATCTATACTGGATTGACTATCCTACACCTAGCTGCTAGCTACAGCCAGACCTACAGGTCTGCGGATGCCAAACGTCATTTCTTTTTACGACCATACCTTTGTCTTTGTTACCAGTCGATAGTATGGTGCAATTAATCACATGATACCTTAATATAAATCCGGTTTAAGGTAGTTAGTACAGCAGTAGTTCTTATAGAACTACACTACAGTACTACATTAATTTTCTCTTACATATATTTAGTGATCTTTTCACTTAAACATTAAATGTAAAAAGTATATTTTGTTAATGATAGTTACACTTGGAAAATTACACACTTTTACAAGAAACGAACATTCAGAGCAGTTAGGTCTTGGTAGAAGACTACATATAGATCAGTTAAGTCTTGGTAGAAGACTCCCTGTTATAATAGTAGGAATCATCGGGATTTCTAGAGTTTTTCAAACGTTTACAGTTATCTTACATACAAATTAAGACACTAAAATACTTATGATCTCACCAGCTTTAAAGCTGATACTCTCTTTCAAAATAACTTGTATCCTTAGGTCAAACATAGACACGTACCGATGCAAGGTTTAGAGAAGATGGAGCTCATTCAAGACTCATCTTTCATTTTGATTTATGCTTTAGTGTTTATCAAAATTTGACAGAACACACTTGTATAATAATTATATTATTAATGCAGGATGATGTTGTTGCTTTTTTACTACTTTTCATTGTTGTGATACTGTACATGACGTCCTCCGTCCCAGAACGTTCCCGCCGTTCTTGGTTTTTGGGTGTGACAGATTGGTATCAGAGCATTTTTATAGTGAATTAAGTATATCAATCCATAAAAGATATACTAACTATAAATACAATGGGATTAAAAATACTCTGACCAAGGGTTTATACTTTAAATAATAAAATATTTAATTAAGTATACGTGCCTGCATTCATACTAAAATCAGTGTCACTAGGACAGTACAAAAGAGACATATAGTCAAAACTGGGAAGATATAGCTTGATCAACTATATTATCCGAGGGTTGACTAGCATGTGCCTAAGTGTAGTTGTGTGGTTGCAACAAATCTAAAATCTTACCAACCCTACCACAATGAGAACAATAGAACATAACATTAAACTTAAAATACTATAGGAGTATTTGGTGTTACTATAAGTACTTTATACTTGAGAAATAAAACAGGATCTTCATTACTAAGTTGATAGTTGCTAAGTGGATACACTAAGACTATATGTAATTAGGATGTTATAGATGTATATGTACTCGAATCGAGGAAAGTCACATGAGAATTTTGGCTACAACTCGGGCCATGACATGAAAAGCATAAAAGCAATTTAGGTTTTAAATATATTGAAAACTCCTAGATCTTTAAGATTCATTGAACCTTTCAATGGCATGTTTAAATCTCGATATGCACTTCAAATTTGCGACTGGGATACCGAGGATCGCAAACGAGTTGTGAATAACCATGTGAATCAACATGGTGCATTCAATGTCTCTATCACCTAATCAATGTGCCAGTAAACCACACACGCTCCATTGATCTATGACAAACATCGAGTCGCCCTTCGGTACTAATGTCATCCCCAAATTTGTGTGCCGGCTAACCACACGCGCTCCACCAACGTTTGACAAGGGTACGAAGTGTAATTCCATGGATTGGCATCATTTTCACATTTTACCCTAAAGTAACTAAGATTAGGAATTTGTAAAACATGTGGTTACTTTGTATCTTACATTATACTTTTAATGAGGAGAGGGTTGCCTTATCCTACCCATTCGACTAACAACCCACCACCAGTCAAGCAAGCGGTGGGTGTGAGTGTACACCCATTAAGCGCCATTTTATAGGCAACAACCTTATACCCACCTTATAGACTGGCTTTGTGAATGAGGCCTACTAACGATAAGACTAGCAGTTTAAGTTATACATATATATATATATATATATATATATATATATATATATATATATATATATATATATATATTAATTAAGCTTGTAATAATATATAATAGTATAGGGTTGAATTTTAAACTTGTAAAATTCTAAGGGCTTGAAATTTAAATTATTCAAAATTAAAACTTTTAATCACAAAATTCAAATTTCAAAACTTGAGGGCAAGTTTTGAACTTTTCAAAACATAAGGGATCAAATAACAAATAATTTAAATTAAACAATTAATTTCATAATTATCTATATTTGACCTAATCATATTAGTCATAAGATAATTACAAAATAATTTTAAATAATCCATATTTATCATATAAACAACCAATATTCAAAAGATTTGAAATTATCTATTGTTTTGGCAAGGATAATCATTTAATTAAGATAAAATTCAGATTTTAACTTCAAAAAATGATTTAGGCATCAAATCCAAGACAAAACAGCAACTAAATCTCGAAATATCCTCTGTTTGACACACAAACTTGCCGAGTCAGCTCTGAACTCGCCGAGTAGGGCCAACTCGCCGAGTCCAGATACTGACTCGCCAAGTTGACTCGGGCATAGGCAAGAAAAATAATTTTCAGCAAGCAAAACAGTTAAGCATCACATACAATTGAAACCAATCAAGGCTTTGATACCACTGATGGGTTTTATGCATAAGAACAATCCTATGTGCTCATACAAACCCTAATGCTTGGATCTAAGTTTCTCTATTGTACATGCTTTGAATCCAAGACTTACAAACCTATATCTATCATATATAATTCGAAATTATCATAAAGAAAATAGATCTCAGAGTTTTACCTCTTCAAAGTGGCTTGAATCCTTGTAATCTTCTTGATCTTGAGCTTAGAGTCACAATTGTAATTCCTCTAATGGTTCACAAAACCCACAAGCAAGAAGGCAATATGAGAGAGGGTGAGAGATGCTGGAAATCGGCCCTAGGGTTCCCTTGTAATGAAGTGTAGCCGATTTCCATAGCCTAGGGGTCTTATTTATAGTTGTAGGCTACTAGAGTTTTAGTCTAAACCCTAATGGACAACTTAGCCACCAAGCAGCCCAAGGAACCTTCTGGAATAAGGCTTGGACGAAAATATGATGGATCCCCATCATAATTTCGTTCTCCCCTTAGTCCATTAGGTTCTCCAGCCCAAAACTCAACTATCATACATTTGACAGTTATACACCTTTATTTAATTAATCTCTTTTAGTCACCAAATTAATTCCTAATTAATTTATGACCAATACTAATTAAATAAATATGATTTCTCCTTTAATATATTATTCTTATAATATATTAGTAAACCATAATATTCTCTCTCTCTTTCTTTCTCTCTCTCTCTCCTTAAATTACCTTGTCAAGTTGCCTTGAAGAAGGCAACCCAAAAGGACCATGCACAACCGGGTCAAGTACATACCAAATATAGTTACGGGCTTAAACACTATTCCAACGAAGATGAGGGTCGGGACAACAATACAGTCTTATATTATGGGCTCATGGGTAATCCAATCCAGTGACTATGGATCTAAGGGTAATCTACTCCGATAACTGTGGACCCAACATGCATATTTGTATATGTTTTGTGGTGTAAGGTATTTTGGGGGAACATACTAAGCTTTGTCTTACAGTTCGATTTCATGGTTTCTGGTACATGAGATGATCGGGGCGAGGTGATGGCATGATTATACACATCATCCTTGGATATTATATGGAGAGATGTTTTTGGATATTCTGATTTGATAACTATTTTTTTGGAAACAATGTTTTGTATGACTTAAGGATTATAAAATCGTATTGAGAAAATGAAAATTTTTACTATGATTTTTTTTATATTACAAGTTGGTATTATGGCCCTCGATTAAGAGAACTGGATGAACACTTGTGTGATTCCATACTGAAACTATGAATCTACTAAATATTTTTCATAATTAACTTTAAAATAACTAAATGAGTGGATGCAATGTGTACATTCAACCAGAACTCAAGTAAAGTTACTCCCTAAAATACTCACTCTTGTGTTATGTGTATTGCTGATATGTTAGAAATGCATGCTAGAAGTTAGAATAAAGATCTGCTCAGGATTGCAAGATAGAATGCCTATTAGGAGAAATGCCTATTAGGGAAGGTTCCTTGTTGCATGTAGAGTTATTCTTCTCTAATGTTACTTGCTTTGTGGTTTGTGGGACTCATATTGATTTGGCCCTATTGCGTAACTCTCGTTTGAGTCCAACAGTTGTAGGGTTGAGTCTTTTAGTCGAATGATTATTTAAGCTTGGTTGCATGTAATTGTTTTCATAAAGTAGTTAGCTGCCATTCGTAGGTGTCTTTCAGAAGATGATGGCAGGGTGAGATGGGGATCCTAGGAGAGATCCTTGGAAGTGCTTTAGTATGAATGGTCCAATGTTTAGCGGGTTTTAGGAGTATCATTATGAGGAGGTGACTTATAGGATTCGGGATGATTCTTGAGAAAATTATGGATTAGTGTGGAAGGTAGTATTAGGCTCGTACTGTTGGAAGCACATGATCTATACTCGAATCGAGGAAAGTCACAAGGATTATAAGAATCCAATAAAGGATTGATGTGCGGTTTTATGTATAGTAGGTAAAGTGTGATGGATTAATGATGAAATTTTGGTTATAAGATGATAGTTTGGTCTTGTCTAATTGGATGTCGACGTCTAGGTCGGAAGCAGAGTCCACTGCGATTTATATAGATGAGACATGATTACACAGTTGGATTCCCACTGAGGTTTCACAGATATTATTGGAAGAGTTGCGTAGTATCGTTGGTCGAATCGCTATCATGCTGATTGCCAAATTCGAGGAGCGAACTATAGCCTTTCAGACTGTTGAAGGGACTGTTGAGGCGAATAGTAGAAGAGATCTTCATGTGGGAATGAGACACAGAAAGAGAAAGCAGGCTCATGATTCAGTAGTTTCAGCGATGGATGAAGAGTTTGAGGTTGCTAACCTGGGTACTGGAAGTCGAGAGGACTTTGATATCTGCACAAAGTGTGTTGTAACCCATGAGTTTGCTTGCCACAAGTTCAAATGCTACAAGTATGGAGAGAAAGGGAATGTCTTATGTGATTGCAAGAAGGGTCAGACATGTTTTCATTGTCACCAGCCGGATCATCTCAAACATGATTGTCCTGCATGGGTAGCGACGGGAGTGCAAGCCCCAATAACCATCATCCGAGGGGAGGTCAAGGTTGAGTCGCAAGAAATCACAAGTCTGAATTTTCATTTTAAGTTTTATCTAGAATGGATGTGTACTTAATTAACGTGGTATGAAAAAATGGATAGTCATTCTTATAGTTAGTATGTCAGAACTATTATGTTAGCATTTGTATGTTTTAATGGATCAGGGATTCAACCTTCGAGTGCTTCATAAATCAAAAGGTATGTGAATCTCTCTTAAAGGATTGGAAGCTATAATGTTGGGAAAGTTTCTGACATCACCGTATAAAGTTCAAGATTTCTTTGCGATTGTTGGCTATTATTCAATGAATTGTCATATGCCATTGTGCATACCAAGAGTCGTGTTTAGTGGGAATTTGGATGAATCAATTCTAGGCTTTGACGTGGAAGACGTCGGCCAATGAGGGAGCAAACCCTATGTGGCAGAGGACTGAGTGTTTTGCTTGAAGGCTCAACAACCAGATTAATTTTGATGGTTCTACACAATGGGTCGGAGGAATTTGAGGTGTAAGTTTGTTGGATTTCTAGTATTCAAGATTGTTGAGATCTTTTATAGAGGAGATGATTAAGTGGTTGATCAGAAGTGGGTGCTGGGTGAGTTGTCAGATTCATGCTTTCAGGGTTGTGCATGTGGTCCTTGCGTTAGAAGCTTCTAGACAAAGATCTCACTGTAGCCGACTGTCCCTTCTTTGATAATGAAACAAAGTTAAGAGGAGTGCGTGTTGCTTAGGTTGAATATCTATTAAACGATTGGTTAGCTCTTTGAACTGATCAATATCATTAGTAAGGTTAGAGCTGTTATTGATTTATCAACTTACTTCAGGGTGTGGTGGATGCACTTTCGCATGGGTTTTGTTATGTGGTTGAGGTGGTTTAAGAATTGTCGAGTTGTATCAATTGACGATGTTGTGGGTGTATCAATTTTCTTCAAGTGGGAAGTAATGCATATTTTTGGACCCATGGTTAGAGTGTCGAAGCAACGCTTACCATTTTGCTTCAAGAGGAGCGTGTGTCACTCAGGTTGAATATCAGTTGAATGATTGGTTAGATTGTTGAACCGATTAATATCATTAGTAAGGGTAGAGCTATTGTTGATTTCTCAACCTATTTCAGGGTGTGGTGGATGAAATTTCGCATGGGTTTTGTTCGGTGGTTTAGGCTGTTCGAGAATTGTCGAGTTGTATCAGTTGATGGTGGTGTGGGTGTATCATTTCTTTTTCAAATGTGGAACAATGCATATTTTTGACCCATGGTTAGAGTGTTAAAGCAATGTTGACCAGTTTTCTAGAAGGGCTTCATATCTATGCAAAATCCAATTTTTGTGGGTCGCGCTAGTAGGGTTGGAAAGGAGTCAATCTGATCTAGGTTCTAATAACATCCACGTTAATTATGGAGTTTTTCTTTAAATAAGATGTTTGGTTTAATCAGTTTATTAATTTTAGGATCTGTCAAATTATTTATGATTGAAATAGTACATTAAGAAGGTTTTATGGTTGGAATGTTTATTAATATGACTTGTGATCATGATTTTGGAAATCTTAGGGTATTGGTGCTATGACATGTGGACATATAGTAGAATTCCTAAAGTCGTTAGGAGTGGCTAATTCCAAGTGGGGGAGAACCACTTGGGGATATCGAAAATATTTTCAAGTACGTATCAAGTTGAAGTTTCGTATCTCAAAACAAGAGGATAGTTGGTTTCTAGTTATAGTATGAGTTGAGGCTCACGCAAGGAATAATGTTCATTGGTCTATTGTAAATAGGGGATCAAAGGTCAAGGAATCAGGTTATCTCGTTCGATGATGTAAAGTAGAGGTTAGGGCGCATTTTGGATCCGTGGATAGGTTCCGGTTGAAGGGTGTGTTAGGTCCTCTTTGAATGCTCTTGTCTGTTGATGGATTTAGGGTTCGAAGCATGACCTGAACACCTGATAGCATCCAACATGCTCGGGGTCCAACTCGTATTGATGTATTGGTTAGGTATTTTGGTGGGTAGTTGGCATGACTATGGGATGGGCCCATAGCAGTTGTGGAAGTGTTGTGAGACTGTGGGGTATCTTCAACCTTCCTTAGGTTTGTAGGCATTTGTGAAAGTGTGGTAAGTATACGAATTAGCTCATAGCAATTTATAAGGAAAGTAGGCCATACCAGTAATGGTTCTGAGACTATGGAAGGGTTGTGTATTGTAGTATGGTATATATCTTGTGGTTTTAGTAAGTGTTAATGGGGAATTGACGGGATTCCTACAGGTCATTGGGATGATGGTCGTATGTCTATAGGCCGACTAGTCGCTGTTACGACATGTCGTGGACCCTCATGGATGAGACTGGTGTTGGATTAGATGTCTAAGCCCATAACTATTATTGGTATGTACTTGACCCGAGAGTAGCATGGTCCATTTGGGTTGCATATCATCAGGACAATTTGTTAGGATGGACTTTTGAGAGAAGGTTATTTATGGTTTATTAATATATTATAAGTTATAATATATTAATATGAAATCATATGTTTTAATTAGTATCGATCAAAAATTAATTTGGAATTAATTTAGTGATCAAAAGAGACTAATTAAATCTATGGGGACTAATTATGATAATTAGTTATATTTATATGTGTTGGGCTTATGATCCATGTTGGACCAAGTTTATGTATGGATACATAAAGATTTGGGCCACATGAACCATGGATCATAAAACCCATGGGTATGGATTATGGGTTATACCCATGACCCTTGGAATCCTACATATAAATAGGTTACTCCATAGCCAAAATCACCACTGCTTTTCTTAGAGAAATATGGAGGTGTTTTGGTGCATGGAATTCTCTCTCAAGAGCCACCTTTGTCCTAGGTGTGTTGTGATTCCATTTGAGGCATTTCATACTATTGGTGCTAAGCTCTTAAGGCCAAATACATCAAGACTTCAAGCCACATAAAAGGTATGTTTCCCTAACTAGTATATTATATGGTTTATGTCAAATGCATGCTAGTTATAGGTTTAATGCCTTGGAAACCATTTAGATGTATAATTAGTGAAAACATAGATCCAAGGTATTTAGGGTTGTATGTGCACCATAGGATGTTGTATTATACCAAAACCCAACAACTGGATGATGGAAAGAACGGCGAGGAACATTGAGCTTCTCATTCCAATGGTTAGATGTTACAAAATGTCGTGGACCCTCATCGATTTCACTTCTGTGTTGGATCGGTAGTCATGTCGTGGAGATTCACATCGTGTAATTAGTTTGGTCTTTGGAATAGTTTGGTACTTTGAGCACTATGGGAATACTATTATTGGCTTGGTAGCTGACTGATATGGGTCGGGTTTTGCTAGGATTTTGAATTGTTGGAAAAGTCACGGTTGATTATCACCAATTCCTCATGGAGTTCATTAGTGAATTTTGTTCGTTGTTGCAAGATCGGTTTCAAGTGGGTGGAGTTGCCAATGGTAGAGATCATTGTATGAATACTAGATGAATTGTTAGTTAAATTGTACCCCTGAGGACATGGGAATATGTATGCTGCCCAAGATTTTCTTCTGGTTGGACCATTGATATGCTCGGGGGAGCGGTGGGATGGTGATGACTTGGCAGGAAGTCTAATGTGTACTCAAGAACTTTTAGGTAGTTTCCAATGGATGATCAATTGCCACTATATTTGACCCTATAAGTTTTGGGTTGATGGACTCCTGATTCAGTGATTTATAAGTTAGCTCAGTTGGAGCTTCAAGATTTTTCCCGATTTAGGTAGTTCGCTATGAGTAGGGTCTTTGGATTTAGGGGGAGAGGGATATGGATGTCGTAGTTGAATGCATTTAAGTGTTTGGATTGTTGCTGACGGCATTTGGGTCCTGTGTGGTCTCTCGAGTTTGATTTGGATGCGTTGATTATACTAAGAGGTTATCAAGATCATATGGATTGTGTTAGTGTAGTTAATATTCTAGCTAAGTCGAATTTTGAGGAAGAAATCTAATTTAAGTGGGGGAGAGTTGTAACACCTAGTTTTTGATGTTTCTTTTATCAAGATAGTGGGTCGTAAATGGATCGAGTAGAGGTCTTGGAGTTCAAGGGAATAGAGCTTAGACCCTATCGAATGATGACAACGTTTGATTAAGTGTTTAAAGCCCTTAAATTGTGTTTCAAAGAAAAGGGTAATATGAGAAAAGTTATATATTGGGCTTCTTTCATCGATAATAGTTTTGGTTTGACATGTGTTAAGCCAAGGATAACATGATAGGATTGTGAAGCTCATTAAGACCGTTTCATGCATATAAAGAACACCAATATCAGAGTTGAAACGAAGAAGTTATGGTTGTTTGAAGTTAAATTGGAAGTTGGTGGTTTTGTCCTATGCACCGCATAGGTGCTACCCAGGGCATAGAAAAGTTATGTAGGGCGTAGATGCTGAATTATAGATGCGGGCTTAATAACCTACGCATGGCTTAGGCTATGCTATGCAGGGCATAATCACGGCAGAAAACCCTTATTCTTAGGTTTTAGGCCCAATTTAAGGGCTCTAACTTCTGGGAAACCCTCTCATGACCAACCTCCATCACTAAAGATAACTATTTGAGAAACCCTAGCCTCATCTTTCATGATTTTAGTCTTGGAATCAATTATGAGCTTATTTCTCCATTGGAAGGTAGAATCTTGAAGAACAAGGTGGTGGTAATATTTATAAAACAAGGGTTTATGTATAGATCCATCAAGGTTACTTCAATCATGGACCATTGTGATCTATAGGTCCGGTATTTGGAGCAGTGATTAGTTCATCTATCTTTTGGACTTTGCGGTGAGTTTTCCTCACTGTACACGTGGGTCGAAGCCACCAATGTTGTCCCACTAGGTTGTGTTATTTACCCTGGTATATAGTATATTTCTATGTTGTAGTGATCTATTAGATTGGTGGATCTATATGATTACTTGTAATTCCTGGCTATATGTTTTTCTGTTTCATATGTTGACATAGTATAGTTGGGTTGAGGCAATACTGCTTTGTGTGGAAGCCATCAAATCCGGGAGCAATCTAGTCATAAGCTGAGGGCTGGGAGGGCAATCTAATCTTATGTTGTGGGCTCGGGAGCAATCCAGTCATAAGCTTATGGTCGAGAGGGCAATCTAGTCTTATATTGTGGGCTCAAGGGTAATCCAGTCCGTTGAATGTGAACCAAGGGTAACTAGTCTGATGACTATGGACCCAACATGCATGTTTGTATATGTTTTGTTGTGTAGGGTATTTTGGTGGGACTCACTAAGATTTGGCTTACAGTTTGATTTTATGATTTCAGGTACATCAAATGATTGAGACAAGACGATGGCGTGATTATACACATGATCCTTGGATATTATATGGACCGATGTTTTTAGATACTATGATTTGATAACTATGTTTTTGGAAACAATGTTTTTTATGACTTATGCATTATAAAATGGTTTTGAAAAAATGAAAATTTTTACTATGATTTTTGGGACGTTACACACATTCATCTATGTGCTCCATTGAGTTCAAAATGCGCCATTGAAATCATATGCTTTGTGTGAATGCTCAAATACTCAAGTCACATTTAACAATCTCCACCTTGACTTGAGTATCTTTATAACTCCACATTTAACAATCTCCACCTTGACTTGAGTATCTTTATAACTCCTCCTAACACTGAACTTCATCTCCCTTCATGACATATTACACAGTAGAGACATAACATCTGTGAACGTCAACCAAATCAAAGTAAAGCTTCAATTACTTTGTGGGCAACGTCTTTGTGATATTGTAAGACCAATTTTTTCTTATGAAATATTGTAATATTCTACGGTTCGTAAAAATATAATATGTATAATATTATAAAATTCTATGTTTTTAGAATATTTATGGTAAAATGTGTTAGCAATACTGTTTTAGTATACTAAAATACTACATATATATTATATTTTTGTGAATAGTAGATGATATGTGCATTTTATGCACCTATTTTTCATGTTTAATTCTATCATTTTGTTGCATTTTACTTATTAGTTATTCCATTTAGTTAATATTTGAGGCATTTTCATGTTTTGTTCATAATGTTTGGTACTTCACCAATTTTGAATTGTTTTCTAGGCATTATGGGTATGTAGATCAATGGCGGCGAGCATTGATCATATAGCTTAGATTATGGATTATGGAACATGGAGTTTGGATGATGAATGATGGAACATGGAGCATGGAGAGAAGATGAACTAGATGTGTAATAAAAGAAAACTTGAAGTTATAACCCAAATCATTGCACTTCACTATTGCAAAGGACTATGTTTAAAACGCAACATATGTTGCACCGACATGGGTCGTATATATCCTTTTTCATCATTTATTTAAGCAACTTGACTTGGGTTGAAGATAAAGCAAAGGCGGAATGAAGACCAAAGGTCAATTGAAGTTTCAGCAAAAAGTGTGGTTTGCTGCAAAAAATTGTGGTCATGATTGAAACTCATAGGAATGAGCTAAAAGACACGATCTAGTAGAAAAAAGGTACGACCTGGTTCATGACTGTAAGTTTCACCCGAGAGCAGTTACCAACTGTGATAAAATTGAGGAATTTGGCTCATTATCGACATATACAGTTTTGGAGCAACTAGGGGATATTTTTGGTGATTTTTTGGAGGTTTTTGAAGATTTGTAATCACCGCAAACACTTCTATTTTCAATTTGTAAGCATTAAACATTGCCAATTTCATCTCTTTCTTCTTTGATTTGTTTTTAGCCATGTGTGGCAAAAAATCGTTGTTGTAGTTCTTGTTGTACAACATATATCACATGTTTTCAATGAGAATTGTTGGGAAGCTTGTATAAAACTTAATGCGGTTTCTCAATACAATCTACGAGCGTGCTTAGGTTGAATTGGTGAAGCAAAGTTTAATCAAAGAGCGTGTTGTGATTAGATAATTTGGAAAAAGAGAAGTATTCGAGCGTGTTATTATCTTTTCAGTACCAACATAGAATAGTAATCATGAATTGCATCAAGGAATAATCAAGTTAAATGGCGACATTACGAAATAGAACTAGAACCATTTAATTCATTGTATACAAATCTATTTCGTTTTTTGCAGGTTTTCAAAGTATTTTGTGATTTACATTAATTAACATTTTGCATAAACCCCTTTTTTGTAACTAAAGTACATTGCACAAAGAGGTATAAAATTTTGTTCCCGTGTTTCTAAAGATCAACCATGCTTACAGATCTAGAAGTGTAACAAAAAGGATCTCATACCAAGTACACCCAAAAAAATTTCATTGATCATTTATAAGTTTACAATAGATTTAGTGTACATTAGTACTCTAGAATACAAGTAGTTATCACACAGATCGTAATGGCCACAAGTACAGGATGAAGCCAGCCATCACAAATATAAACATGCAAAATAAATCAGCATAACAACATCAGCCTTACGACTTTGTGAATAACAACTAGTAAAACATAATCAGATAAATCATATAAATCATGTTATAACTTATTACTAACTTAGGTAACAATTAATTTATGTATCTAATGATGTTAACATAACCAACCTCTTAGTGATAATCTATTTCTCATTCAGAATCCATTCCTCCATTAATAATGTATCTTTTAGTCATTAATCTATTTTTCAACCGTGATCGTTCTCCTAATCAATGATCTCTTTCTCTCTCTCCATATATATATATATATATATATATATATATATATATATATATATATCACTTATTTATGAATAATCGATCAATCATGATCCATCTGTTGTATGGAATTAATCTGCCAATTACAATGTATTTTTCAATATTGTTCTAACTCATAGAATTCAATTATTTGTCAATAAACACAATATATTTAAATCTTTTTACAATTCATATATTGCATATGACAGATATCATAAATATCACATATATCACAAATCTAATATAAGCAACTATTTATATATAATCTATTTATTTATGTAATCTATCTATTAATTATAATCTATCTCCTCAATCAAAATCAATCTCTCAATCAGATATTTATCTTTCAGAATAATCGATTCCTCCAATATCAGCTGATTACTCGTTAACAATTAATCGGATAAATCATGTAATGTATAACACATATACTAGATTAATGGATGTTAGAGTAGTTTTACTCACCTGACTAGTTAGCAGCTTATATCTAGTATTGGCTTCAATCCTTCGTTGCCTATCAGTTCGTCATGTGGTAGCACCTAATCATTAAATAACAAGTTTCTCAAAACTTGTCACAATTCAATAGTACCTACCCTCCAAGACCTCTTGTCACTAAACTAATCAAATCTCATAATTTAATCACAATAAACTTAACCCGTAAGCCATCAGCTAAATCTTTCATAGTGGGTATTTCTTAGTATCAGGGTTTATAACCCTTACAGTCTTGACTAAATCTTTAATCGTAAGATTTACTCCTTGGTGTTACTAACGAGTTTGTAACAACACCATATCACGAATACCCGTAATATACTCGAGTTTATAAAATCTTATAAATTACAAATTAACATGGTAAAATATACCTTAACGGATCTCGTACTCGGCCCTGTATCACCCATATAATTGTATAATATCTCCGGTATAATCTCCCGAGAATAGCTCCCAAGAAGCATTTCTATTCACATGTGCCAAAACCTCCCAAAATGATACAAGACACTTATTTTTATAGACTAAAGAGTCCGACGTCATGAGTATAATGATCTCACAGCGTAAGCATAATAATCTCACATCATAAAATGGGTCTATACACAGTTCTGCGATGTGTCTCACTCTCTCGCCACGTGTCATGCTCTTCCGCCAAGTGTCCTGGTGAGTTGTCTCATCTCACATCATGAGACATCTCTTTTAATGTCATGAGAAATATATACGCACGTCATGATGGTCAAAAGTTGACTATTGACTTGAATTTGGTTGACTTTCTCAAAATAGCAACATACTTTCATCTAAACTTCAAACAACCATAACTTTCTCATACAAACTCTGTTTTGTATAACAAACGATTCCAGGTATGTTCTTGTTTTTTCATTAAAGAATCGACCCTCATATCCTGGGCATACATTTGATACGCTTAGCGTACATGCGTAGTTAGAAACGAGGAACTTAACCACGTATGTTAGGTGTGCATGGTGTACGCGGGGCGTATGGCAGCCAAGACCAAAACCTAATTTTTAGGGAATAAGCCATATTTAAACATCATTATGGCCATTGGACACTTACTTTCATCAACCTCCGCTTTTTATTCATCCCTTTGAAACCCTAGTTCACCTCCTTTGAGTGTTATTGAACTTTAAAGTGACATTGTGGCATTTTAGTGTGTGTTCAAGAAGAAGGAACTTGGAGACCAAGAATTTGTTGAGGTTGAGCTTCTAGATCCAGAGTATTCATCAAGTTTGGAAGCTTTTGAAGGTAAAAATTTCTTACCTTGATGATTCATTTTGATTGTAAGAGTCTATGGATTGTTTATGAGTGTATTTGGTCCCATGGGTTCTTTTTGTGAGATTGGGCAACTCCATAAGTTAGAGGTATTAGATCTCAGTCCCCTTGATGTTTTAAATGCATAAAAATGTCATATTGGTGGTTGATATGAATCCATGCATGAATTTAAGTCCCTAATGTATTTTTTTGGACAAAAATGGATGTTGGGTTCCATTAAAACATGTTAAGGCATAAAGTTGCCAAATTTATATCATAGAACCCCATAATGGTAAAGATCTGAAAGTTGGATCGAATGGCTGAAAGGATTAAGCACCAAATGGCTTAAGGTGGCATGCAACTCAATACGTTAAGCATACCAAAGGGTACGCAGTGTGTACTAGCAAGCGGCTGTGTATGCCGAGCATACAACGCGTATGTCGAGTGTACGCCTCTCAGTGGGCTTTTAAACTTCGGTTGGGCTTTGGACCTTTAGGTCTTAGCTTTGACCTATTTAGAGTAGGTGGACTTTAAAATTCTTTTAGTGGGACTTAAGTTATATAAGTTGGGACTTAGGGCCCACTATTGTGTTTTGGGCCAAGTTTGGTTAGGCCTATTATGGGAAGGGTAAAATGGGCTTTTATCTTAGGAGTCTGGATTTGTGATTTAGGCTCACAGTTATGGTTTATAACCTATCTCTGATTAGGGTAATTTATGTATGTTCAATGTGGGATCTTCTGGTTCGGTAGCAGAGCAATTAGTTATTATCAGCGGACTAAGTTGAGTTTTCTCACTATATCAATGGGTCGAAGGCACCAAGTCCGACCCATTATTTGTGATGTAGAATTCCAATCATAATTGTGATATGTGTATGAAAGACCATGATTCGGCCCCTGGGAATTGTATGAAAGACCAAGATGTGGCCCTTGTCACTTGTATGAAAGACTTGGGTCTAGCCCCTGGCAACTGTCGGGAAGACCAAGATTTGGCGCCCGATAGGGAATTACTTTTAAGACTATGGTTTTGCGCATAGAACTAATTTATTTATGTTTGGTATGTGGTATATGGGAAAACTTACTAAGCTTTTGCTTACAGTTTGTAATTATGTTTTCAGGTACTTCCGGTACTAAGGGAAATGGCCCATGTAACAGCTCAAATTTTCAAATTTTTATTTAAAACAAAACATCATTATTCGACAAAAGTGTTTATTCCAAGTTTAGTGCAAAAGTATAAATAGTAAATCTCCAAGATCTTCAACGATGGCAGTGTGTACGTGTCACGCCGGCGCCTTTCCACGGTCATCACTAGTACCTGAAAAACATAAACACAACTAGTAAGCATAAATGCTTAGTGAGTTCCCCAGTATACGACTTACCCACATACGCCTTCCGGCCCGGACCTTTCGGCCCACATAACGTTGCCTTCCGGCCCGTAACATAATCGCCTTCCGGCCCATAATATATATCGCCTTCCGGCCCGTATTAGATTGCCTTCCGGCCCATAGTATTTTGCCTTCCGGCCCACGATAGTATAAAACATAACACATGTAACATAATACACATAACACATAAATCATACATCATACCGTCCTTTCTATCACATAGAGTCTCGCCTTCCAGTCCGTATAAGCATACATCATATATAAGCATACATCACATATAAAACATCTACTTCACTAGCCATAGCATAAATATAACACATACGACCTTCCGGTCTCACAATCAAACCCTTCCGGGTAAAGTATAGTGAGAAGACTCACCTCGTAGTATGCAAGCTATACCCCCTTTGAGCTATTCGCACCCGATCCGCTAATCCGCAGGTTCCCTATAATACCACATACCTCTATTAATGATCTTATCAAACAAGACAATTGACCCTACTAAGTTACATACAGGCCAACGGTCGTTCTTGACCGGACTCGTCGAGTGAAAAGGGCAACTCGGCGAGTTTAGACACCCCGACTCCACTCGCCGAGTCTAAAGGACGACTCGACGAGTTCTAATAGATCTTCAAGCTACTCGCCGAGTCTGAAGAACAACTCGGCGAGTCCTAGTGAATCTTCAAGCTACTCGCCGAGTCTGAAGAACAACTCGGCGAGTCCTCGCCATGCAGTCAATCCGCTGCCTCCTGTATTTCGCATGATTTCGAAGTATAGAGATATGGGGCTTCCTGGACTTTCACATATACTATTACAGGGGTTTTTAACACTTATAACAACAATATAATCCAACAAATCCTTAAATGGGTTTCCTAAACCCTAAACTCGTGTACAACGTAAAAGCTACGGATTTCGATCCTAAGATTACCTGGAAACGTGTTCCCTGCGTCTCCAAACCTCCAGTCCTCGATTCCTTTGATCACCACCTTGCTCCTCCTTGTCTAACAATCTCTTCAAGCCTTCTCAAATCCTCTCTCTTGCTCCAGATGCTCACACACTCCCAGGGGATCTTCAACCGGCCAAAAGACGCGACATGACGGCCATAAGATCGTTATATACGGTTCAGAATCGAAACGGCTAGGGTTTAGCTGAACAGCGTCGACTCGCCGAGTCCCTTATTGGACTCGTCGAGTCCAGTCGCGCATCTGCGACCAAGACCATGGCCCTACTCGGCGAGTCGTGCACCAACTCGCCGAGTCCCCTCCTAAATGTGCCCCAAAAATAATTTAAAGAAATACCTGAAATTCCGGGCTGTTACAGCCCAACATGATAGCATAACATACTCCCTTTAGTATTTTCCACACTAATAGCACAACATACTCCCTTTATGTATTGGTTTTTGGAACAATTTAATGACTGCAATTCTTGTTTAGAAATATGAAAATTTTTATTTTGGTTTTTGGGATGTTACAAGTTGGTATTAGAGCCTTGGTTTGAGGGATTCGGGCACACTTTCGGGGTGTGTCAGAACTCAAACTGAAGAAATAATAACCTTTTCAAATGAAAAAGACTTTGAATTTTTGAAAAAAGAGTCTTTTAAGTAAAAGGGGAATGCAATGCGTGTAATCAGTCCATCTGAAGTAAGTGTTTCCCAAGTTACCCATACTTATGTATTGTGATTAGTATGCTTGATATGTAAACTACATGCTACATTAGGGCTAAGGATACCTCTAGGAATCATATGATAGAATTTTCTGATTTGTGTGATGCCTTATAGCTCAATAGAACTTGAATCCATGTATTAGATGGAATTGATACCAGCTCAGTTATTTCTTAAGTGTATGCTTTCAGAGTTGTATATGATTAGGATTGTATAGACCTACAATGATCCATTTAGCCTCATTTCCTGTTCCTTATTTGTTTGTGGACTTAGTGTAGATTTTTCATTCGACGGTATATGTGATCCTATTTTATGTACAACTTGCTTGCATAAGGCAACCAACGGTGTTAATTGAGGTTCTTGGTACTTCTAGTGGTGAGGGTTGAGAGTTCTTAGAAGAGTCTATGATATGTATGTTGTGTAGAATACGTTTGTTCTTGGTTATGGTGTGGTAAATTATAGGAATGATAATTTACTTTTAGGAAGGTACAGGTAAGTATGGAAGCTAGTATTAGGCCCATACTACTGGAAACACAAGACCTGTACCTAAGACAGGTGTAGATCTAGGGATCCTAAGGGTACCTGTGTGTTGCGAGTTTCCCTCGAGTGTTTGCTGATTGTTTATATCTTGTGTTTCAGTTTGAGGTGGTAACTCGTTTGGGAACGGGAGGTTTTGGTTCTGGCTCTGGATCGGGTTCAGCTTCTGGCTCTGGCTCAAAAATGATTGATGGGAGGCTTCATGAGCTTATTGCGGTAAAGGTTATTCGTGGTATTCTTGACCTCGCCGCCATGATTTTCGGTACCATCAAGGAGGGGATTATCGAGCTCAAGCAGGAGCGATTCAAGTCTTTTAGAGCCGATATTGTTGCTCGTCAGTTTTGGACTCAAGCTCCCTTATTCCAGGAGTTCAAGGTATGTGGAGCGACTGAGTTCCTTAGGGCTAAGGACCCCATCGCTAGCCGATGTTTGATCGCATACATGGAGAATGCTCAGCATAGGAGCTTTTGCCCTGAGGGGGAAAAGGTGGGATTCGCGTCTTGCTTACTGAGGGACAAAGTGCAGGACTGGTGGGAGAAATTTACCCGAGAGGTAGGTTAGGCAGTAGTGGCTGTGATGACATGGGAGGACTGTTGGATTAGTGTCTAAGTCCATAACTAGTTTGGTATGTACTTGACTCGATGGTGCATGATCCTTTTAGGTTGCCTTCACCAAAGCAACTTGATAGGATGATTTGTGGAGAAAGAGATTAATTACGATTTATTAATATATTATTAGAATAATATATTAAAGGAGAAATCATATTGTTTAAGTAATATTAGTCAAGAATTAATGAGAATTAATTTTTTGGCTAAAAAGATATTAATTAAATAAAGGGGACTAGAACTGTCAATTGTGTGATAGTTGAATATTGGGCTAATGGACTTCATAGAGGATGGTGTGGACGAATTCTATGGGGAAACCCATTAGAAATCGTCCAAGGCCTCTAAGGAGCGAGTCTAGGAAATTTTAATATGTGCTCAGTAAAGCACATGGTTATTATTAGAGTGCCTAGAATTTTAATATGTGCTCAGTAAAGCACATGGTTATTATTAGAGTGCCTAGAAGAGAATCAAAAATTCTACTGAAGTCTAGGAAAAATTTTGTTTATGCTTGTTTGGACACAGTTATGTGTGTTAAATTACTTTGTTGTTATCATGTGTAGTGACTTGGGAATTATGAGGAAATTATTGGGACTTGTAAGAATAGGTGTAAAAGGTAGTGTAGGAATGTACTAGTGGAAACACATGATTCACACTTGGCTTAAAAAGAGTAACATGGTTACTAAGGCACTAGTAGCTTAGTTTATTTTGTTTGCTTATATTATTACTTGTATTATGGTGATAACTAGGAAAGCAGTTTTGGTTTAGAACCTAGTGGTCATAAAGAATTGAGTCTGATTAATATAAATCTACGAAGTAAATTGATTGGTTTAGAGAACCATGTTGCGTGTAAAGACCGACTTAAGTCAGGATATTGAAGAAGATGATGATCAAGGCGATCAAAAAATGAATTGAAGCCTTCGTTAAGGTTAAGCAACCAGTAGACAGAGATGCTACTTGTCATGATGTGGTTGTGTGTCGACCTCCCATGTTCAAAGGAGGAAGAATTATATTATTAACACAAGATGGAAGGTTTCTTCCATGTTAGTATTTCTCTTGTGGAGGAAAGAGTTTAGTTCGTTATGTAATTTATTGTTTCTTGTAATGTAAGGTCATTAGAAGGCGAGAATATGTTCTATTATTGTATCCGAAGTAAAGACCTTATCTTGCGCAGTCTCCGATGAAAGTCAAGTTTGTGACTAAAGAGTAAGGACTAATGGTCCATTAGTGAATGAAAGAACTAGTGCATGTTCAAGAACCATCATCAATAGATAGGTTGAAGTAATTACAAGGGTGCTTTTTAAAAATATCATTAAATATATTTAAGATATTATTATTAAGTTTTGTTTAGTTGTTTAAGTAATTATAAGGGTGCTTTATGAAAATTTATTTATTATAAATAAGAGGTTGTAGGCCATCATATTTCCAGCACCAAGTCTTTTTCAAGAGCTTTCCTTTTCTTATCCTTGAGCTTGTCGGTCCCTTGTGTTTTAACATCTCTTTTTAGTAAAGTAAGTTGAGAGCTGAAGTGTTGGAAGAATCATTCAGAAGAAAAATTCAACAATAAACTTGGTCTACAGACTTTCTAAGTTTTCGCTAAAAAACCTAACAATTTAAAAGGAAAAACTAAAGTGTTAAGTGAAGATCTAACTTTCTCGCGGGTCTTCCACCTCAATCAAGTGAGTGTATAGTTACTTTCACGATCACAATTTAATATAAGTATTGATAACTTCAATTTATGCATAAAGTTTGTCTATTTGTACTCTATGATGATAGTATACCTTATATGTGAATTAAATGCCTATTATAAGGAATACGTGTTAGCTATATATTTCCTAATACTACAGAACACTCTGTATGAGTCAAGCTTAATTATATAATTGCTAAAGTGTTAGTGGTTATACCACATGAAAATCTTAATACAAGTATTATTACTTAGAAAGGTTTAAGGTAAACTAAATACTTACCATTTGAATTATATGCTCACTATCTCTCTATCTCTCTCTATTCTCTCTCTCTCTCTCTCTCTCTCTCTCTATATATATATATATATATATATATATATATATATATATATATACTGGTAGGATGAAAAGTATTTCATAAATCATGAAAAACGTTTGTGAAAATAATTACATGCATGATAGTCTTTTCTAGTGATAAAGTAAGACTTATGAAGGATGCTTAGTTCAAAGTAAGTTGAATAAGTGCTTAGTTATACCATGGATCACAATGATATTGCATTTACGAGAAATTGGTATTAAGAGTTGACTATTCATATTATAATTTGGCCTAATTATTAACTAAGGTATACAAGGGATGTTGAATATGAAGTAAGTTGAATAAATATGTAGTAATCATACACGAGATGTATGCGAGTTTGGAACAGAGAGTGGCACTCTGTTCTATGACACTACTATTTGTCAAAGTATGGATTACATAGTAGAGATATTTGATAAGTTGGATATTAGGTGGACTCATTATGGGGTGTGTGTGTGATTTGATGGAGATGAGAGTTTGGTTTCAGTTCCACTGTCACAAGCTTGGGTGTAGGTTTTGTACAAGTCATTTTTTGGAGTGAGATAACAACTACTGACTATTCTAGACAGTATGGTGGAAAGCTAGCATGCTCATTACATGTAGGCGTTAACTAATCATATTATTCGAGAATAAGGATTATGTGCTCATTCGAGTACTCCATCCTAATTAGGGTTGCCTTTAATGACTTACACCAACCAATGAATCCCTAGCTGTGTAGTCAAACAGTTGTTTTAAACTATTCATCAGGCATAATGATTCTTTTTGATGATCCTTGATTAGGATTCATGAGAATCAACTAGGTCGGGTATGTGTGGGTACATCGTTTTATAGATATTCTCGTTAGGATTATATATGTGTAGTGTTTGGTAATAGTTGGTTTTGTAGGTTTGTTGATTATGATTTATTATCATAATAGCGTTGTAGGACTGCAAAACCTATGTATCTCATCGGGCTTCTCAACCTGGCCCACTTAATTTTTATGCATCACAAGTAGCGATATTAAGACTATTGAGGACGTGAATCAGGAAAAATGTTTGTGAAAATAATGACATGGATCATAGTTTTTTCTAGTGATAAAGTAAGGCTTATGAAGGATGCTTAGTTCAAAGTAAGTTGAATAAGTGCTTAGTTATACCTTGGATCACAATGATATTGCATTCACATGAAATTGGTATTAAGAGTTGACTGTTCATATTATAGCCTGGCCTAATTAGTAACTAAGATATACAAGGGATGTTGAATCCAAAGTAAGTTGAATAAATAGGTAGTAATCCTACAAGAGATGTATGCGAGTTTGGAACATAGAGTAGTAATTTGTTCTATGAGACTACTATTTGTTAATGTACGAATTACGTACTAGAGATATTTGATAAGTTGGATACTAGGTAGACTCATTATGGGGTGTTTATGTGTGTGAGATTTGAATGGAGAGGAGATCTAGATTTCCGCTACAGTATCACGAGCCCGGGTGCAGGTTCTGTTGGATTAGATGTCTAAGCCCATAACTATTATGGGTATGTACTCGACCCGATTGTAGCATGGTCCATTTGGGTTGCATATCATCAGGACAATTTGTTAGTATAGAATCTTGAGAGAAGGTTATATATGATTTATTAATATATTATAAGTTCTAGTATATTAATATGAAATCATATGTTTTAATTAGTATTGATCAAGAATTTATTTGGAATTAATTTAGTGATCAAAAGAGACTAATTAAATCTATGGGGACTAATTATGGTAATTAGTTATATTTATATGTGTTGGGCTTATGATCCATGTTGGACCAAGTTTAAGTATGGACACATAAATAGTTGGGCCACATGAACCATGGATCATAATACCCATGGGTATGGATTTGGGTTATATCCATGACCCTTGGAGTCCTACATATAAATGGGTTACTCCATAGCCAAAATCGCCACTTCTAGTACTTGGAGTTCATGGAGGTGTTTTTGGTGTTGAAGAAATTATCTCTCTCAAGTTCCACCTTTGTTCATGATGTGTTGTGACTTCATTTGAGGCTTCTACACTAATAGGGCTAAGATCTTAAGGCCAAATACATTATGATTTCAAGCTACATAAAAGGTATGTTACTCTAACAAGTATCTTATATGGTTTATGTCAAATGCACGCTAGTTATAGGTTTAATGCCTTGGAAACCATTTGCATGTATAATTTGTGAAAACATAGATCCAAGGTATTTAGGGTTGTATGTGCACCATAGGATGTTGTAGTATATAAAGCCCATCAATGGTATCAGAGCCAAGGCATTTTTCAATTATACTTGATGAAAATTGCTGAAAAAATCGATTTTCTGGCCATCTGGACTGTGGACTCGCCGAGTCCATGAAGAAATTCATCCTACTCGTCGAGTAGGTTCATACACTCGACGAGTAGGAGGCCCAGAGTGCAGATTTTCGACTTTTAAGGCTGGAATTGGACTAGGATCATTACCTTAAGCTGTTTTTGAACTTATAAACTTGTTTTTGATGTGGTAATGATCATGCTAATCCAATTTCAAAGATAATTGTCATAATTTAAAGATTTGTACTAGTTTATATGTTTATGCTAATTTCTTGAAGATTGATGATACGGTTTATCTTGTTCTTATAAGTTAGTTTAGATTAACAGAAAATTTATGTGATAATTTGTTTTCGATCCAAATTGATCTAAAAGTTGTTCATAATTTGTGTTTTTGTAACTTGTCATCAATTTAAATGAAAATTCTCATTTATGATTTTTAAAATTCATAAGATTTCCATAAGTTATGAAAAGGAAGAGTCTCATTTTTAAATGCTTTAAAGTCTTCCATAACTTGTCCTCAAGTTATGGAACTTTAAGAGTTTTTTCATTAAACTACTTTAAACTCATAAGTTATGGAAACCAAAAGTTTTTGAATTGTTCAAAACTTGCCTTCAAGTTTTGGAATTTGTAAAATTAACCCCCCCCCCCCCATGTATACTTTAGTTCCAAACCCTAGAATTTTAAATAGTTTAAAATTCAACCCTTATACTATTATAATATTATAGGTTTAGTGTATATATATATATATATATATATATATATATATATATATATATATATATATATATATATATATATAAGAGTAAAAGTCAATATTACCGTTAGTAGGCCTCATTCACGAAGCTGGTCTATAAGGGGGTATAAGGTTACTGCCTATAAAATGGCAGTTTAATTGGTGTCCACTCTCACCCACCGCTTCCTTGACTGGTGGAGGGTCGTTAGCCGAACTGGTAGGACAGGACTATAATTCTCCCTTCATTAAAAGTATAATGATAAATTTTAAGTAACTAAACACTTTTAAATTCTCAATCTTAGTTACTTAGGAAAATGTGAATTTGGTGCTAACCCATGAAATTACACTTTGTACCTTACCAAGTCGTTGGTGGAGCGTGTGTGGTTAACCGACACACTAACATGGACTAGTAAGAGTGGCAAATGGTGACTTAATGTTTATCATAGATTGGTGGAGCGTGTGTGGTTAACCGGCACATCGATTAGGTGATAAAAATTAAGGGTGCTAAGTCAATTTGCATGGTTATTCACACCTTGTTTGTGATCCTCAGCATCCCAATCACAAACTTGAGAGCACACAAATGAGATTTAAACATGCCATTGAAAAGTTCAATGAATCTTAAAGGATCTAGGAGTTTCAATTCACTTAAGACCTAAAATTCTTTTTCGTTTTTCATGGTGGAAATTAGTAAATCGTCATTTACATACCTTCAAATATTTTATAGCTTGGATTACGGCATCCCTCTTCCAAGTTATAAAATATTGTGTTGGGTCCTAGCCTTAATATTTCATATTGGGTGTTATATTAAGGACTTAAATCAACTAACTTGAATTTCCCTCATTGTAGATGTATGGTTCAAACAACTATGATCTTCCCAAATCTCTTGAAACAAGCTTTCCTAATGAAGATGATGTCCCATGGTTCGATCATAGAAATCATAATTCTCTTCCTCAACCTCCTCCAATTATTCTCCCTAACCCACAAGTTCAAGGTCACTCAAGCCCTATTGGCAAGCGAAGTCTGTGTGTGCTCACATCTTGGAGATGAAGTCATATATAGACAGGCCAGGAGATGGATTTTGATCGCATGGTTCGGTGATCAGAGTTTTGAGCTGTTGCTTAAGAGTTGTGATAGATTGCCTAGTAATAAATAACAACATTGTTTTCATATGCATTTTCATTGTATGGATAAGTTTTTCCGCAAGTTTTAAAACAAAAGAAAAAATTTTAATTTTATTTATTTTAAATATCCTTACAATGGCATTTGTGAAAAATTGGTGTTTATATGATTCCATTGATAGCAATATTGGAAAATGGATTTAATTCTTTCGTTTGTGGTAGTGTCATAATTTACCAAATAAGAAAAGATTCTCATCACCCAAGTTTCAATTGGATAGAAACTTGGGATCATGCAACTTTCATTGTATGATGAATGAGAATTTTTCATCTTTGGAAAATTAAGACTAATTCCTTGTTCACATGTTCGTGTGAGTCAAGTGATGGACTATAGGATTGGGTATACTTGGTTGTGTGCTGGTCAGGTCAACCACAAAGATCGATAAGGTTATTCGTCATGATTTACCAAAGTTTAGTGAATATGGTTATACTTACAAGTTTAAGTGTAATTCTGAAACATTGGAAAAGTTTCAATGTATGACAGAACGAATGAGAAGAATCAAATTTGGCAGAAAGATAAAAGTTTCTCCAACCTGAAAAGATGGGAGAGTACTTTAGTATCTTGTTTTATGATTGTTTTAGTGATTATGAAACCATATCACAATTGGCTCTCTAAGGACATCTTAGTGCCTTTGTTTGACTAAGAAGAGGAATCCTGAATTGTTGAATTGGTCAAATCAAAAAGATAAATCATACTTTGTTCCAAATGTTTTCCTACTCTTGTATATTTGAAATTGGTAAGTTGTGATGTTTTATATAAAACAAAGACCAACTAAGACCAATTATGTGAAGTGTTTATCTTGATAAGTATCCGCACTAACTCTTGCATATTTGTTTTGTCAAGGAATGGTTCTAAACAAGAGAATCTTATATGTCAAGAGGTCAATGGGAGTGTTAAAGGTCTTGAAAAATTTCAAGAACTAATCAAGAATAAAACTATTGTTTATGACCAGCACACGACTTGAGGTTTGTAACCTATCGTGTTGACGTATTCTTATTTTTGTGCCCATTCCGGTTAAAGTTGTCTATGCATGTGAGTTCTATGAATTCTCAGTTATTTGAATAACTGCTTGGAAGCAAAGGTAGGCCCTTGTGCTACCACGTGGTAAGAAGTTAAGATTGAACAAATTTAATCTATATGAGTTTGGATTTGTCACTAACCTCCTCTTATGGTTATGTTTTTGACAAATTCACATGAATAGGAACACATGCACCATAAAATCTAAGTGTCATAAGGTTTCTCTTCGATTCATGAAAATGATGGTGAGGAAATGTTTTTACTAAGTAGATTTTAAATAGATAGCAATTGTCATATTTGCATTCTCAAATTCGTTAGTGGAGCGTGTGTGGTTAACCAGCAACACTAACATGTACTTGTGAGAAATGGCAAAGGTCTAAACAATTGAGACTATGATTATGGCATCCTTTTCATAGTTCTAAAAATTGTTTAGACACACATGTGAGCTATCTAAGGAAAGGTGTATGATTTTTTATAAAGTATTATCAAAGCATCTTGTATTAGAGATATGAATTTTGGTAAGAAAGTCAATAAAGTATTGATTTCTAGAAGTCCAACTGATTTCTTCATACATGTCAAAGCTAGTGGGAGCATAAGTGTTATGCTAATAATTATCATGTTAATGGGAGCATGATTATTATGTTAGGTGTTTCAAGTTAGTAATGTTAATTATAGAAAACAAAAGTTTCAATTTGCAAAGCTGCAGGGGTTGAAAAGTTGTTTTGCTATAATTAAGGGAGAGGATTCATACTTCATTTCAATTCTACAAGCTTAGATTGGATTTTAATCAAATTTAGTCATAATTAAATTATTTGCGTTCTGAAATTCAATTATGATTATGACATACCTTTTTATAATCTGAATTTTGAGAACATGACAAATTGTAACGCCCGTAGATCCGGGCAAGTCAATTTAGAGATAATAGGGGTCGAAAACGACTTTTCGACAAAAGATTTTTTTAGAAGAAATAATATTAACCAAGTTGTAGAAAATGTCACAAGGTTTCCGTACATATAAAGAACGCCGAAATCCGAGTTATAACAAAGAAGTTATGGCTCATCGAAGTTTTACGGCAAAACCGACACGACACCGGGAAGCGTAAATAATGAATTTACGATAAAGTGAGTTTTAGCCTTAGCGATCTAAACGAAAGTCGTATAATACGTTAAATCGAGAGCGTCCATAAAAAGAACGCCCAAATGTGACTTCGTATGAGGAAGTTGTGATTTTTCGAAGTTTCGGCTTAGCAGTGTACATCCTGAAATCCGAATATTAGATCGAGTAGTTTTTAGCCAACATAACCTAAACGAGAATCGAATATCTCGTTAAGAGTAGCGTAACGATAAAAAGGTAGGAGAAAACGGACGTCGGACGAAGAAGTTATGAATTTTTAACGGACCAAACTTGTCTTGGCTTGTTAATAGTATAACTTTTATAATAAATCAAAATTAGTCGACGAAGTCTAAACAAAAGTTATAGAATACGTTCCCACCTTCGCGTGGATATAAAGAACGTCGAAAACGGAGCTCGTACGAGGAAGATACGAATTTTAGAAGTTAAGGGGGCAATTTGCGAAGCTGATGCATGGATTGATGACGTGGCCTAAGTCCCAACCGTTCGATGAGCTCGCTCCTGAATGTAACACGCTACCCCTCGCATTATGCCCTGTGTCCGAAGTCGGTAAGCCCAACATACCCTTGACCTTATCCATCCGAGTCCGATGTGCGAGCCAGCTGGTGCGAAGCTGACACCCTTATCCGAAGCCTACGCCCCGCGTAGACTGCTGGACGCCTAGCGTAACCGAGGCTGCTGGCCCCTATAAATACATGCGAGGTTTTCCGAGATTTCCACACCATTCTCTTTCTCTCTCTAAATTGCTTCCTCTCTCTACGGTTGTTAACCCTCCCCTAAGCCTAGGTGATCCCCTAGCGCCCGAAGGAAGCCCCGAGGCTACCGGAGTCCCGAGAAAAAGGGTCTTTCGGTTTCGAAATGCTACTCCGAGCAAAGCCCGATTTTCTTTAAAATCCACTGTAAGTGAGCTACACTTACGCAATTTTTAATATAGCTTTCAAATAATTATAGTAATGTTATTAGGTCCTTAAAATAATTATTTGGGTTATTATTATGAGTTATATAGTGTTGTTTAACGCTTATATAATAGTAATAATAGTCAGACTATTAATTTGTCGCGGTTATCGTTAGACTAAACCCTAGTGGTATTGACACTAGGCTTTATCGAAGGAAAATTGTTTTGAGAGTATCGAAACGCTGTCCGAGTGCTGAGTCACCACCGTATCAAATGAGTGCATAGTCCCTTTCATCTTACACATAGATATGAAGTATTTTAATATAAATTACGTGCTATGTGTGCATATTGTCTGAATACTTGTTGTCTATGCTGGTGAAAGATTTTTATACATGTTTTAAATGATTTAAATGGTATACATATTTTATATATACAAATATGTTGGGTGTGACATGGGTAGATGAATGATGAGAGATAAACGATGATGTGAGTAAACATTGGCATCTATAGACTTAGTGCCTAATAAATAACATCAACAACTATGGACTTAGTGCCTATTGGACAAACACTTGTAGCTATGGACTTAGTACCTGTTAGGAATTGGTAGCTATGGACTTAGTACCTATTAGATAAACACTGGTAGCTATGGATTTAGTACCCGATGAATAAACTATAGCAGCTATGGAATTAGTGCTTTACGAACGAGCATTGGCATCTATGGATTTAGTGCCAGTCCTATAACCCTGGAAGCAAGGGACCTCGGAATCAACCAATGCAAGATAGATGACTCTTAGGGTAGATCCTTAAGAATAAAGAAGATAATGGGGATGAGTAATTGGGTTGATTGATTGATTGTTTAAACATAATAATTATATTATTGTGGGTTGAAAACCCTATGTACTCACCAGGTTTGCCAACTGACCCACTCAGATTATTTATATCACAGGTGTTGTTACGATGTCACATTACACTGAGAGATTAAGGAGATGTAAATCACTAGTAATAACGAATGTAAGTTCTGTTTATGCTTATGTTTCTGTATTGATGATGACATCCCAAATGTTTTAAAATGAATAAAAATACTTTCTTCGGAAATGCTTTGATAACGTATTTATCATGTTTTACTGGGAACAAATTCCGCAACATTTTTATTAAAAGAGGTAATCTGATTTTTAAAAAGCATAAACAAAATCGGTCTTTTCTGGCCGTAAAAATGGGGATGTCACACAAATAGAAATAGAAATATTATAGCAAAAGACTGGTCTAGTATCATGTCTTTACGTGAGACATCATGAATCGTGTCCCATTTGCTTCAGATACAGGATCGATTACATGTGTTGTAATATTCATATGTTCTAATTTTTCCAAATGCCTAGGGCATTAAGAGCGAAAAAAATACTAGAACTGCATATAGTGTTAATTTTGGAAGGACCATATTGACATATTATGAAAGGAGGTAACTCTTGTTCAGAAGTGATAGTCAAAATGGAATATGGAAATGTTTCCATAGGTGGAAGTTATTCATTAATTAAATCTGTGTAAGATTAGAAAACTTAATGCAAGAAGAATGTTCAAAGAAATGTACTTTGAATTTGAGACTTTATTTCCATGGAATTGCTCTCCATTGGAGTACTTTGTAAATGTCTGTTGTCAAGTCTTTGTGGCTATTGTGCATAGTCATTACAAAAGGATCAGTGCATATAAGTTTAGAATCTAATAGATTTCAGTAAATGGCAAAGAATCTTGTATTCTTACATTTGCGGTAAGGATTTGGGATTTTGAAATGAGAATCATTGGAATCATGTTCAATTGATCTATTTCACAAAGTAAGGATCATAGGAAACATAGTGTGCATACTTAGAGTATGGCATAACTATTGTTTAGAAAACATAGTGTGCATGCTTGGAGCATGGGACAAATATTGTTTTAATTCAATTATTAGGTTGATAAACTGAAACATGATACAGTGAATGATGTGTAATCAATATGGTGATAAATTAAAGGTGTTTTATTTATATTCATAAGTTCTAAGACCACATTGGATTCGATTATTCTGATGTTTCACTTTGCATGTTCTGACTTCCCAAATAACTAGGTTATTCAAACTCTCCACAGTCAATCATACTTTGGAAGTAGGTATGAATCAAGAATGTCATGAATTAGGCTTGTAGATGTCTAAAGTGTTTAGACATAACAAAATTTGCTGCAACATTCATGAGTGCTCCTAGAATAAGATTCAAGTATTGGATTAAATCCACACTCATTTGAATCACTTCATGGAATTTATCATGAGTGATCATGAGACGATAATATCTTATATTCTTCAAACCTAGAGATATGAGTTGTTGACTATGAGTTGGTTGTACATTGATTGTACGAAAACGCATAGTAACTTGATGTTATAAAACGTACCTTTGTGTATGATTCAACAAGTAGTTAGTACAAGCATATGAGTCAAAGTTTATCCATTCCTTTTACCCTTGGAGGGATAAAAGCAATATATGTGGGCCCCTCAATGATTTAGTGATGATAAACTTAAGTGCTCGGCCGGGCCTGGACTGATTTGATTTGTTCAATTAGTTAGTCGTCATAAATCGGAAATCAGGAAACAACAAATGGACAGAGAGAATGATTTCAATCCATGTCTAAGTCCATATGATATCTACAATGGAGGAATGTATGATCCCTTATCTAATGGACAAGTCATTGACTAGGCCAGAGTTCGACATCGTCTTTTAAGAGCTACGATTGCTAGTCAGGATCTTGAAGTCATATTTGAAATAACAGTTTTAGACTTATCCAAGTGGGAGACTGTTGGATTAGATGTCTAAGCCCATAACTATTATTGGTATGTACTTGACCCGATTGTAGCATGGTCCATTTGAGTTGTATATCATCAAGAAAATTTGTTAGGATAGACTCTTGAGACAAGGTTATATATGATTTATTAATATATTATAAGTTCTAATATATTAATATGAAATCATATGCTTTAATTAGTATTGATCAAGAATTGATTTGGAATTAATTTAGTTATCAAAAGAGACTAATTAAATCTATAGGGACTAATTATGGTAATTAGTTATATTTATATGTGTTGGGCTTATGATCCATGTTGGGCCAAGTTTATGTATGGACACATAAAGAGTTGGGCCACATGAACCATGGATCATAATACCCATGGGTATGGATTTGGGTTATACCCATGACCTTTGGAATCCTATATATAAATAGGTTGCTCCATAGCCAAAATCGCCACTTCTAGTACTTGGAGTTCATGGAGGTGTTTTTGGTGTGGGAGGAATTCTCTCTCAAGTTACACCTTTGTTCATGATGTGTTGTGACTTCATTTGAGGCTTCCATACTATTGGGGCTAAGCTCTTAAGGCCAGATACATCAAGATTTCATGCTACATAAAAGGTATGTTACTCTAACTAGTATCTTGTATGGTTTATGTCAAATGTATGCTAGTTATAGGTTTAATGCCTAGGAAACCATTTGCATGTATAATTTGTGAAAACATAGATCCAAGGTATTTAGGGTTGTATGTGCACCATAGAATGTTGTAGTATACAAAGCCCATCAGGTTCCTTACAAGTCATTTTTTGGAGTAAGATAACGACTACTGACTGGTGGAAAGTTAGCATGGTCATTACATGTAGGCCTTAACTAATCATATTATTCAGGAATAAGGATTATGTGTTCATTTGAGTACTCCATCCTCTTTAGGGTGGCCTTTAATGAATTACACCAACCACAAAATCCCTAGTTGTGTAGTTAAATAGTTGTTTTAAACTATTCATCAGGTACAGTGATTCTTTTTGATGATAATTGATTAGGATTCATGAGAGTCGACTAGGTCAGGTATGTGTGGGTACATCTTTTTATAGATATCCTCATTATGATTATATATCTACATTATTTGGTAACAATTGGTTTTGTTAGTTTGTTGATTATGGATTATTATCATAATAACATTGTGGGACTGCAAAACCTATGTATCTTACCTGGTTTCCCAACCCGACCCACTCAATTTATATGCATTACATGTAGCGGTATTAAGACAATTAAGGACATGCATAGGATTCTAAGTGATTAAAGGAAGACTTGAAATAGTGTTCATGATTGTTATGTCTTTACGTTATAACGTATGTTTAGTATTGATTATGATATACTTAGAATTTTTTACATTTTCGAAACGACATCTATACTCAAGATATTTTAATAAAACAAGACAATTTCCGCTAAATGTTTTATTATACTAATACTTTCCACAAATAAATATATTTTGATCTATAAATTGTAAATAAAAGTTTTTTTTTCAATCTGGAAAATAAGGGGATGTCACAGTTGGTATTAGAGCATTAGTTTAAGCGAACTAAGAATAGCGATTATTTCTAGATTTCAACTTAGAGATTAAGTGATGATGGTGAAACGTGTGTCTAATATATTTTAAGTTTTATACCTAAATTTATATTACCTAGAAACAAGCACTATAATATTTTAAGGAATATGCCTTGATTAATATTATATGCTAATAAAGTTATTTTATAGCTTGCCTTAGGTTGTATACCTTACTTGCTATTAGGTTCACCAGCATACTTTAGGAGTAATGCCTTACGTTCTAAATGATATGTATTATAGCACAACATAGGCATGCTACCTAGATTGTTATTACTTGAAGAGATTTAAGGTCATTACCGACCTTGATTTGGAAGAGGAAATTTTTTGTATTAAGGATTCTAAATGTATAATGATTGTATTAGAACCAACACGTAAATTTTTGAGGAAATAAGGAGACTTACGATAGTTAACATCGGTAACTTCATAAATAGTATACAAATAGCTATAGAGTGGTCTCATACCTTTAGAGTATGTTTGGTAATATAATACAATCCTTGGAGGAGTATTATATGTGTGAAGTAACTTTTAAATTTGCGGGGTGATAGACCTTTGTTGTGATCCATGAAGTCTTCCCACCGCTTGGCATTCCAAAAGTCGACCAGATTGAAGCAAGGATTGCTTATGGACTTAGAAGAACTGATGATGGTGATAAATACCCCAACGGTATCAAAGTTGAAGTTATATACGATGTTGTGCAGAATATGAGAGGAATTCAAGAAAGACGAAGAGGAGCAAGATAATAGAATTTCCATTAAACTGGGTCCTTCAATGTTGCTACTAAGTAGTATATAGTTCAAGTGATGTGTTAAGAGTTAATATATACCATATACATGATTATCTAGTGTAGTATTTAATGATACCGAGTAGTAATTGACTTTTATCACATACTTATGCGAATTATTAATTATGTTCATCCAACTTTAACATACAAGAGTAGGATAGAGAAAATAGTCATTAGTTTTTGAAGTGCTGATTAGCCTACTTGTTTAGTAAAGATAAAACATTTAGTTGAAGTGGGAATACACCTATAGTGTTTCATGAAGAGAGATGATGTTATCAAGGATTACAAAGAACTTAGTCGAACTAGTGGAACATGTTGAGATGTAGCTGTGATGCAGACTTCCTACTTTCGAATCCTATGAAATACATGTGAAAAACATGCAGTTGAGAAACAAACTTTCTAGGATTAAGGATGATAAAGTGAGGATATAGAATGATATGCGTGGTGATCTGAATATGTCAAAAGGTGGTACAAGTAGTTGGAGAGCATTTGTATCCATATAAATAGAGTAAATTCAGTTGTAGTATGCCTTGTTGATTGTACACAACATTAGAAAGAATTTATACCGAGAGTTTGGATATGGAAATTCCTAGTGAACTAGGAAAGACATTGGAATATGCTTAGGGCACCTAGTAGAGATGCAAAATTCCTGGTAGAGTCTAGGGAAAACTGTTATGTGCTTATTTGGACACATTCATATGTGTTAATCTGCTTTGTGGTTATCGTGTGTAGTGAGTTGGGAACTATGAGAAGAATCTTGAGATGAGTATCAATAGGTATGAAAAGTAGTATAGGCCTGCTTTACAGGAAGCACAAGATTTGTAATTAGATCAGGAAGGGTCACAAGGTTTCTGTCACTACCTATGACATGATAATAACTAAAGAGTGATTCTGGTTTAAACCAAATTAGTCTCGATGGACCGAGCCCGAGTAATGCAGATTTGATAACCAAGTTTGTTGATTCTGAAAATCTTTGTCCGATATAGTAACACTACAAGACAAAGACCCTTTTACGACGCGCAAACCACGACACTCATTGATTTATGTTACGCAAAAGAGAGTGACATTAAAAAAATGCCATCTCTTCAAAAAATTTAAGGATTTAGGTCACGCATTATTACGTGCCCTTAAATTAGTGTCTCTTGTAAAAAAAATTAAAAACACAGAGGGTACTTTATCTAAAATGTGCGTCCTCTATGAATGTCGCTTTATATTTTTTTCTAAGAAACGCGCATCTCTCTTCTCAGAGGAAAAATTAAATCCCCAAAAATTTTAAACCTCGATTTCTTTTCCTAATTTTTTTCTATCTATTCTCTAACATCTCTTCTCCTTCGTCTCCGCCCCTCACCCACCTCCACTGCCTCCAACCCTCGATGATTCTTCCTTTACTGGTGGTCCCACCTCCGAATCACCCGAGACTGAAATTTTCAAGGACCAACTCTTGCAGGTATGTCTATGTAATCGTAGTGGAAAAGGGAAGAAATTCGATGCATGGAAGAGCAAGAAGTCCGGGAAGAAATCTGGTGGGAGTTCAGGATCTAGGGCAAACATGTACCTCCAACTGGTGCCTTCGAAGGAGTCGATTTCAGGTTGAGTTTGGAGTGCGTCTAATGAAATCTCATCATCGGCGATTCAATAACGGTTCTCTCTCACACTCGAACCCTAGATCTCGCTTCCTACCCTCCTTCATCTTTATTCTCTCCGTCCGACCACCAGACCATGCATGAGCACCGCCAATCGACGACGTCACGATGCCTGCAATTCTGACTCCTATCAAATTGATAGTGGCGTGACTTCATTTGACATAGCAGCAGGGAATCAAGGTCAAGGAGGGAATGAGGGCATCATCAGTATGTGGACTTATTATATGCAACGACTGTTGATCCTCACTGTATCACTGGTGTATCATCTGATTGAATCTGGAGTCCCACCCTCCTCCTCACAAGGTATTAATGGTTTAGTCAAGGTTTAGTATGTTTTTACTTCTGATTTGTGTGTTTATTTTGGCTAGTTTTTGTCTTTGCTTCGGTTTTATAGAACCCTTTATCAATTTCATCTTTATAGTTAAGCATAATAATCTTGATACTTGATTTTGGCATTTTCTGCAGTTTTATTTATCAATTGGGGCTTGAAAATATTGGAAATCTTGTTGTGTAAACTTTCTTATACATGTATCTATTATGTATCTGTCTCTACTTGCAATGAATATGATTTCTCATGGATGTCATATGGATGCCATTTTTTCTACTGTAGGTAATTAAAAAGATCATGAAGTTGGATGTAGCTAATCAGTTTAACAGACCTGCAGATCCTTTCAAACTTGGAATTCCTATAAGCATTTCTTTTTATTTCTTTCTACAAATATTTGCTTCTGTTGTGCATTATTGAATCTTATATTCTTATAGTAACACCAGTGCCCATGTATTTGAAAGGGTTGTTGCTCTTCCTTGTCCTAATCTCCATAACTTCACCCCCCCTATACAAACAAACCAAAGGAAATCAGATCTAACATGCTTATATTTGAATAAATTTAAAGTAAAACATTACAGAAACCTAAGTCTCACAGTCTTTATGTTTTAGTAACATTTCATTTTTCGTTCAAGATGGTATAGATACAACATATCTGAGGTTTCTTGCATCAAATGCTGAAGCTGGTTCAATTATCGGAAATGGTGGAATCATAGGAAAGGGTGGATTGTACCCAATAGCTCATGTGGTGGAATCATAGGAAAGGGTGGATCCATGATTAGGTAAGAATGTTGCTAACACCAAATTTGATCTATTACTTTGAAATTTTTTAAATTCGTGACAACTTCCATTTTTGATATGTTATTACATTTATAGGTCCTTCATTGAAGACTCTGGACTTATCATAGGTTTCTCTCTGTGGGGAGTGAAAGGATTTATGTTTGTTTTTGTGTGTATGTGTAAGTGTATTTAGAAGGAGGTATGGTTTGATTTTGGATGTTTAATCATCTGCAATTTGTTATCGATTACGGAAATACTTACTTGTTAGTTCTATTGATTTGTTATGCAATTAGATTTGAAAATTGGGGATATGACAGAAGAACTCCGTGGAAAGGATTGTATAGTTAATTAGTTATAGTGTCCCATGTATGCGGATTTCTTGTATGCATATATATATATATATATATATATATATATATATATATATATATATATATATATATATATATATCATCTAAACAAACCCCATTTAAGTTTTCTTAAAGATTACTAGTCGTTAATTTGATCTGTGTTATATTTCATAGGCCTGCATAGATTCCGGTTTCTTCTACGTAACAAATCATGGAATCAGTGGGGAATTTATGGATGAAGTTTTTGCGGAAAGCAAGAAGCTCTTCGATCTTCCATTAGAGGAGAAAATTAAGCTTCTTATAAATGAGAAACACAGAGGCTACACTCCTGTTCTTGATGAGCTCCTTGATCCCACCAATCAACTCCATGGTTTGTTCAAACTCAAGTAAAGTTTTTAACAATCCACCTGTTCTTTCTAAATTCCATCATAAAACTTTTCACAACTCATTTTCATAATAATCAAAATATCATAGGTGATCACAAGGAAGGATTTTATATTGGTATCGAGCTTCCTGAAGATGATCGATCCTGAAGCTCAAAGAAAATTTTATGGGTCAAATTTATGGCCTGATTCAGGTAATTCTAATTTCAAAATTCAACTACTTGTTGTTGGAAAAATAACCCTTGTTGCATAAATATTCTAATTTGTGTGATTATTTTATGTTTTTTGAATGTTTTTGACAGATATCTTGCCTGGATGGAGGCAGACTATGGAAAAATATCATCAACAAGCTCTGTAAGCTTTCTTGAGCTTATATTCTACCAAATTTTATGACCATTTAGTGGCATAACAAAACATATAACTACCATTTTTTTGTACTTCATGTTTATATGAGTTTTTTCTTTTAGGGAAGTAGTTTTAAACATAGCAAGGTTCATTGCCCTTTCTCTTAATCTTGATGCCAACTTGTTAAAAAAAATACTAAAATAACCCTAAGTCTAGATTACATTTCCAACATTCCCCCTTAATCTAGACTTTCACCAACATAGGTATTTTTGGAATTTCACTTCTTCCATCATCTTTCTCAGTTTTTTTTGTTGCCAGTCATCATAACAGGGGTATTTTTGGAATTTCACTTCTTCCATCATCTTTCTCAGTTTTTTTTGTCATCAGTCATCATCTGCTTGTGTCTTGTGTAATCATCTTTCACTTCCACTATCAAGATACGTAGCAGACCATCTTCCTTCTCATCTTTTGTTGCTAGTTTATGAAAAGAGCCAGTTATGTTTTTCATATGTTCCATAATCATCTTTTCTTCCTCAAGCATACAGTTTATATCCTTCATAAAACTAACCACAAACCCAGAGAATGTCAGATAAAACTCATCATTATGTTCATTTGGTTTCATTCGGAAACCCTCAAAACCATCAGTAATGTCTAGTACTTTTCATCAGATACATTCACACAGTCATTCATGAAATCTTCATCGTTATCATCAATCATCATCAACTTGCCCATAATCTTTTCATCTGGATCAAGAATCATACAATCACTAACATCAAAACCAAACTTTAACTTTACCGAGATCTTTTCAACCCGGTCATCAATCCAAACTTCATCCATTTGATCATCTATCAATAAAAGACCACCTTTTTTGGTTTCCTTTTCTGTCATCAGGTTCTTGCTTTCTTCTCGTTTCATCATTGATTTGCATTCCCTTACAACTTCAACTCCATTATCATCAACATCTTCTTCAATTCTCATCATCTTTTTCTTTCCTTTCCTGCTCTCTTTGGCTTCTCGTTCCTTCAAAGTTTCCTTCTTATTCTACTTCAGATTGTATCTCTCGTTACGAAACAGTACAAATAATGAATGGGATAAACTTTTAATAACCATGTTTGTTATTGAAATTTGAAACTCCCAATCTTATCTTAATCTGATAAATACACCCGCTAACTTTATATCTGTTCAAATCCCATAAATCATTTCAGATAACAACAAAGCCAAAGAAATCTTCACAATTTCCTACAAAACTAACAGAAATATTGATCCAAAGACCAAAAGCATAATCAGCCACCTTTTTTTTCTTCTTTCTTTCTCTATGGTCTCTTTGTTTCCTTCTCCTTCAAAGATTTCTTGTTCTTGTTTCCTTCTTCCTTTCCCCCTCTAGTTGTTCCAGTTGTTTTGTGCACATTACTAAAACTATTGCAAGCATTGGACTTTTCAGATAATTCATTTATTGTTATGCTGATGATTCATATCTTTTTATGTTTATAGAGCTAAAAAACTTGAAAGAGTTGGAAGTTTCTTCCAGCAAGGTGACAGATCATGGGGTCACATTTTTGAAAGGTGAATCCAGTTTGACTTTTACTAATTTACATTTGTGTTGTTTGACTTGCATTTGTAGTCCTCAAACAAAATAGAAATCAGGAGATCTGTAGATCAATTTTAATTTGTAAATTAAGAGGGATTGATTAATATATAAGAAATCCATATTATTATATTTTTATTATTATTCTTATGTTATTTTTCTTGCTCAAATAATGCAAAATCTTTTAATTTTTTTAACGCAGATATTGTGACTCTGCTTTATCTGAATTTAAGCAGATGTAATTTGACTGATAACGGGTGTGATAAATTTTCAAGTAAGTCTTCCTCAGGGTAGCTTAAAGCTAAAAAGCTTTTTTTGTTAAATATGTTAGATTATAGTATAATTTTAATTTTAATTTCTTGGATGCTTTTAGGGCTACACACTTTAACTCAATTTGGGATCCAATGATATTTCGGATGCTATTTTGATACATATGCAAGGTGCTTCATTATCTTTTATTTATATTTATACTAAATATAAAGTTGAAGTTTTTGATGAGTATAAAATATTAAAATTACAAGATTATCCTCATATATAGGTGTTTTGTGCCTCTTGATGCAGGTTTAAATAATTTAGAGAGCTTGAATCTGGATTCATTTAGAATTCGGGATAATGAACTAATTAACTTAGCAGGTGATTCTTTTGTTTCTTTTAACTCTTTCATGTAAAAAAATAAGGTTAGTTTCTTTCTTTGCTTAATAGTAAGTTCATTACTTTTTTTATATTAGTTAACATCAATTGATTAATAAGGTGAATTTGTTGTTTTATACAGTACACTGGATAACATAACAACTAGCTAATGATACAAGCGCTTACTTGCCATCCATACCACTTGGTGGACATAAACCCTAAGATATCATACTTTGGCATGGATAGAAGCTTTGGAGGAAACGAGACTCAAGAAAACACAAAGAGAGTTCTTGGCACATAGTAAGCTAGATAATGCAATTGTATATAAATTCTGCTTCTCTTGAGTTCATTTTGTTATTACATTTACTCAATATTGGAATAATTATTTGTATTTGACATATTAGTGAAATGAATTATCTTTGTTATTTATGGTATTTTATTTTGTATTATTGGAATAATTATTTGTATTTTACATATTAGTGAAATAAACTACGTAAATGGTTGTTGAAGTGTATGACATGCAAATGCGTGTCATCTTTATTTATGACAGGGGCTTTAATGATACGCAATGTGTGTCCTAAATGTGCGTTGTAAGGTTACGACATGCAAATGCGTGTCGTCTTCCTTTATGACAGGGCCTTCCTTGATACGCATTGCGTGTCGTAACTGTGTGTCGTAAATGCGTGTAGTAAATGCGCATCGTAAATGCACGTCGTAAATAGACGACGCGCAAAAGCGTGTCGTCTCTCGTTATGACAGGGCCTTCCTTGACACGCATTTGTGCGTCGTCTAAGCGTTTTACGACATGCATTGTGCGTCGTAAAAGGTTGTTTTTCTAGTAGTGTAACCAAAGTAAGTCGTAAGATTTAAGACGAAGATGATCAAGGTGATCAATAAAAGAATTGCAACCTTCATCAAGGTTCAGTAGCTAGTGGATAGAGCTGCTATCTATTGTGATATAGGTCAACCCCCTATGATCAAGAAGAAAGAATAGATTGTTAACAAAATAAGGAAGGTGTCTTCCATGTTAGTAATTGTCTCATAAAGGTAGCAATATATTTATTTATTTATTTGTTGTGTCGTGCAATGGAAGTCATTAGAGTGTAACTATTCAGTATGTTACTATACCCGAAGTAAAGACCAAATCTTGGGCTGAGTTTATGATCCAATTTAGGAAGGAGTAGGAGCCTCCAATAAAAATATAGTTTGTGAATCAAGATCTTTGGACCAAAGATCCATCAACGGATGAAAGATACAAGTGCATGTTTAAGCATCACCTTCACGAATAAGTTCAAACTTATTTGATTTTCACTCAGAAGGATAGGAGATCTGCACTCGTTGTTACTGACATGTGAAGTAGCAAGTGTCTTGTGTGAATTGCACCTAAGAATTTTAGATTTGATTAGGAGGATCATTGCAAAGGGTCAATTGGATCACGACAAGGTTGAGAGTCCTAAAAAAGAAGGAGAAATTGTAATGAGATCAAAACTTGTCGCTATTGCTAGTGATTTTTCATTATGTTAGTAAAAACCTCTTATACCAATTCGTATATGTGTGCATTGGTGGAAAAATTCACGCTTGTCTTGATCTTGATCAGTGTATGGTCTTGTGATGTGAGATGATCATTCGTAGTATGCACAATCTATAATACTATGTTGGAGTCGTTAGAGTGGTTGATATGATAATCAAGAGTTTCTTCTAAGAAGAAAAGGAGCTACTAATCGCATAAGCAGAGCCAGTTGGGCTTTGATTGGTTCTGAGTAGCAACAAATGGGAGTTCAGACCCAAGTGGGGAGAACCAAACATTAAGGAAAAAGTGCGAAAGGCAACTCGATTTTGGTTCGGCTTCAACTTCTAAGAGAGTTGAAACACAAGAAGCTGAGGGAGAGCTATTAGCTTTGGTTGTTTTATGTTGATGATAGAATGGATGGAAAGTGATAAAATGAAACCAAATATTGTGAGGGGATTTGAAACCATATCTACAGGTAACGGGAATGATCTTATCTTAGATCATATCATAAAGTGTCATAGGATGGTGTAGAAGCACAATGTGTTGTGAGTTATAACTGACCAATTGATAAAAGGATACATTTACGAGTATCACATGCATAGATGATTGGTCTATAGAGAATGTTTTCATATAATCAAATTAAATATTTTTGGTTTAAGATTATCCTCTGAATTTCTTAAAAGTACTTATGTTAGTGATAAAATGAAAACAGTTATGACCATCAAAGTCGAAACCCAAAGGGGAAAAGGATCAGTAAAGATCGTTAACTTTGTCATCTAAATCCTTAATAGATGAGGAGAATAGTTGTGTAGTAAATTGTGTAGTGTGGTGTAGTAGTATGCACTTCTAGGCCCCTTCCCGGCTACTGGATCACTCCAGTGCTTCAAGTACTACGAACCCTCTGCCATCCATTGCAACAGAGCCCTTTCATGAGCGGGGGAGGGCTAAGCACAGTTCTTTGAATCAAACGTTGAATGAAATAGATTCTTTTTTCGATATCAAAATAAAAATCCACTGTCTTTTTTCACTTAGGCGCACTGCGTGCCATTGGTAATGATTCTACTATGGTGCCACAAATTCGCAAGCTGATCCTAAGTAATCGTTGTTGTTGATTGGATTCCAGAGGAACTACTTCGTTAGGATTGAGGAATTGCTGTGATTCTTCCTGAATAGCCTGGATTCTCCCGTCGAGAGTCTCTTTGAAGTCTTACCTAAACTCTTCCGACTGAATACGATAAAGCCTATAAAACAACGAGCTACTATCATTTCTTCATTATAGATTGAGATCTTCTTCGAAGTTGATGCACAAATAGATAGAATTGCAGCAAATAGCAGCATGAATATGGTAGTTCATTCATAGAAAAACTTTAATCAACTTAGTTGATGTTTCATTAAGGGAACAAGGTCGGTATGCTGGCAAGCTATCATAAACGAACCTAAAACATTATTTTAAGACAATAAAGTGACATGATTTAGTACTGTGGAGGCACAACACATATACATTTATTACATGGGAAAATAGAAGAGAGTGGCAGTAGTCTCATTTATTCGTAGAGTTTGTGACTTCAGGAACAAAATCATCCTATGTGGGGATAGTTGTATTGTAATGTCGTAAATTAGGCTAGATATTTTAATTGATTTTAGTTATAATTATTCATATTATTGAATAACTAAAAATACCGAATATGATAACTATTTGTTCTCTGTGTTGCGGGCATATAAATATCAATTAAATATATGCACCTTATATGAACAAATATTAAGTATATAATATCTGTTGAAAAGCTTATTATAAAATGCATCATTGAAGCGAAAAAATGAAGTTTAAAAATAAAAGATTATTTAGGATGAATAATCTTAACGAAAGTTGTAGTATTCGTGATGACAATTTTTTAAGTATAAAGAACGCCAAAATTTGACTTCATATGAGAAAGTTATGGGTTTTCAAAGTTTCGTGTTGAACCCTACACAACAATGTGTCATAAAAAGTGAAATTAAGATAGATCAATTGTGAAACATTAGCATTCCAGGTGTTTTTCTTTTTTCCCTTAAGCTTAGAAATTCATGCATTTTGGTCACTAGATGAGTATGTTGGGCGCATGCTAGGAGTATGATGGGTGTGCTGGGTCGATGGCATGGTCGTGTAGGCACCCACGTATGCAAGGCATATGTGGAGGTACACAAGGTGTATGGTTACCATGGGTAAACCTTAATTTTTAGAGTTTGTGCCTGATTTAAACACCTTAAGTTGCTCATGGACTTTCTTATGACCAGCTTCCAACTCTCTAAACCCTAAGAATGAAACCCTAATTGCCTTTCGAGTGTTTTGAGCTCGATAGTGAAATTTGAAGGTATTTTTGGTGATCTTGAAGGAAGAAGAACTCTTGGAAGTTGCATTGGTGTGGCTAGAGCTTGTAGATCCAGAATCATCTCCAACTTGGAAAGATTTTGGAGGTATAAAGCTCTTATGTTGATGGTTCTTTTGATAAATCTAGTTGGGGCTTGTTTTTATAATTTTATGGTCCTTTAAGCCATGATTGAGAGTGTGAGCTACTCCATAAGCTAGGGATGGTAGATCTTATCAGTTTTGAGGTCCTTTGTACACAAAAATGCAATCTTGATGGGTTATATTCGACCATGCATGATTTAGGGTTCTTATTATGGGTTTTATTGAGTATTAAGTCCCATTAAGACATGCAAATGAGTAAAGGTACCAACTTTACGTGTCAATACATCATTCAAGATCAGATATGGGATATGGACTTAGTGGCTCAACCGATTAAGCACTTAATGTTGAGTTTGGATTACTATGGAGTACGTTGGGCGTACCCAACTCATACACAATGCGTACTGGCCAAACATAGCGTACGTAGGGCATACTCAGTAGTTGTTGACTTTTAAACTCCCAAACCTTTCTTTACCTTATGTTAAATTGTGATGTATGGAATGTAACTTGTTTATAGTCCATCGATTTTGGCTGAAATGATTAAACTTGATGGTTGCCCCAACCTAATCATGTGAGGAACTCCATTGCATATTTTTTACTCTTTCTTGACCTAATTAGGTCTAGTTCCCTCAAGAACAAGAGATTTCATTTGTATTTATTATTTATGCATTTTTACTTGGATATTTTTCCAACAGAATGCATACAACAATTGAATATTGATTTCCAATTCTATCGGCATGGAATCATTAATTCCAATTCCGTTGGAATGAAATATGAATATTTTCTCACTAATTTATGCATGTTCTACACTTCTTGGTTATTGGTTTTTGTGCAATTCATAAGTCCATATATTTTTTCAAAGGAATTTAGTTTTTTATTTTTCATTTGCTAATGCATTATTGGATTCTAAACTATAATTTGATTTGTTTTCATAAAAGTTGATACTTGAAGAACGGACCACAAAATTGAAAGTGATTCATAGCAACATTATTCTTTTAGAATTTATTAGTGTCTTTGTTAGATTTGGATGTTTTTTTTCCCAATTTGAAAGTTTTTTTTGTTTTATTCTTTAACAATAAATGTATTTTTAGCAATGGTTACCCGTATTCTATAAGAACTAATGTAATTTTTGTTTTTATTCTTCAATTGATAGTTCAAGAATTTGTTATTCTACAAAAGTTTTTAAAGTCATGATCAAGAAATAGGTTTAAGAATTTTTTTTTATTATTATTTTATCATTCAAGAATTTTTTTTATTTTTGAAAATATTCATAAACATATTCTGTCAGAATGTCCGAATTAAAATAATTATAATTCGTAAATTCGTATTTTTAAAATTAATAGAATCTATAATCCCTTAAAATACGCAATTTTCCTTTATTTATAATAATTGACTAAAATACCCTTGTAATTAAATTAGATGTATTTTTCAATTTTATTTAATTCAATAATATATATTAATTAATTTCTTAAAATAAGTAAAATAATTGGTCCACAATCATTCCTATATCCATACAGTTATTAATTAGAATACAATAATCTAAGCATATATATATATATATATATATATATATATATATATATAATATATATATATATATATATATATCAATGTTTTAAAAACCAGTTTTTTAGTTAAACGAGTATGGTGACCGGTTTCCAGTTCAACCAGTTTAACCGGTTCGACCGCAAAGTGAACCAATTTCTATATTTTTCATGTTTTTTCCTATTTCTACACATACATACATATATAAATCATGAATTTGATGTTTACAAGTTCAACATTAAAAAAAATATAAAAATAAGTTGTAGATAAATTCAAATACATTAAAATAACACATAACCATAAGTTTTGTGTTTTACATTAATCCATATATGTTAAAAAGAAAATAAAGTATAATGCCGAAACTAAATATGGTTTTGGATGAATAACAACACATCAAAAAAACTTTATAACATTTACCATATGTTTTTATTTTGAAAAAACTAAATAGATATGAAAAAAATAACCAATGTTTATTATGTAAATAGTTCATTTTCATGTTTTTTATTCGGTTTCATCGGTTTATTTTGACCGGTTCAACCGGGTTTCTCAAAAAACCGGTCGGTTCAATTCGGTTTAGAAATTAATGTAAAACCGATGATAGTTGAATCTCTCCTTCTCCGGTTCCTGGTCCAACCTGTTCGACTGGCTGATATATATATATATATATATATATATATATATATATATATATATATATATATATATATATATATATATATATATATATATATATATATATATATATATATATATATATATATATATATATATATATATATATGCCAAACAACTTTTACACAAGCTTACAAAAGTTACAACGTGTTGTCACAAACTTACAGTACACTTCCATTCTCTTATCTTGCGAATCCAATTGCTATTCAAAAAAATTATTGTTAAAGTTCATTTTACCCGGGAATTTTAAAACTTGTATGCTATTATATATGGTTTTTGTTAAAAAATAAACCAACGGCGTTCTAAAGAAGATCATAAAATACTATCCGACGTTTCTCAAATAACCTTTTTATTTATAAAAGTATCCCTCATTCTTAGTGAAATTAAAATATGCAATAATTAAAGTTGTCTGCGATAAACAAGATGACAAAAGATTTAGCTGTCAAATGTGTAACGTCTACGTTACATTCGCCCTTTAAATAGGGTACACTCTTCACTTCTACAGGTCACCTTACCATTGATATCAAACCCTAGCAGCTAAATTCATTCTCTAGCTAGCCATGGCAACTAACTCCATTGCTTGCAGTATCTTCATCTTCTTCCTCATCTGCAACATCACATTCTCCAATGCTTGTGGTTCATGCACACCCTCGACGCCACTACCACCAAAAGGCCCCCCAGCAAACCCCTTTTGTCCTCGGGACACTCTGAAGCTTGGAGTTTGCGCCGACGTTCTTGGTCTGGTCAATGTAGTCGTCGGATCTCCAGCATCTAGCAAGTGTTGCGCGTTGCTTGAGGGTTTGGTTGATCTTGAAGTTGCAGCTTGTCTTTGCACAGCCATTAAAGCTAATGTGTTGGGAATCAACCTCAATGTCCCAATCTCTTTAAGCTTGTTAGTTAGTGCATGTGGCAAGACCCTCCCACCAGGGTTCAAATGCGAATGAGCACATGAGATCTATCGATCCATTTTCATATAAGGTTATAACACCGTTGTTTAATTCATTCTTCATTTTTATTTTATCTTAAAATGAAAATGAAATGGATTAAACAAAATGGGTTGCATTTTTTTAACGTTTAAATTGTGAATTTGTCAATGGGGTTCTTAAATAGGGTTTTCTTTTGTCATAAGCATTGTGGTTTGTTTTATTCCTCTGGATTTTGTCGTATGTATGTTTGATTTGGTGTCAATAAGTAGGCAATAATTATTGCCTAAGTGTGATATGATTTTGTTATTTATTTACCATGATTTTATTAACTTTGAAAGCAATTGTATATTCGATTGAATTTTGCATGTGTATATTCGTACTCTATAATGGTATAATTAATGTGATTGTGATGTGTTGAATATTTTAAATTTTTTATTATAAAAGATGGATTCTGGCGGTGGAAACGATTTGCTCTTCACTGATTTCCATTAGATGTTCCTATATGGTTATATGTAACAACATGTATAAACGAGTAAAAAAAGAAGTTTAAGGAGAGTTCTATTATGGTTTTAAATCTATTTAAAGATCATTGGTTTAGTGTACACTTTCGGATTAAAGTGTTATATATAGTATGAAACTATGAAATTTCTTTTTATTTCAAAAATCAATAAATGAATTTTTTTGCTCGGTGAAAAATGAGTAACCTAAAAACTCGGTCAAAATGGTAAATTCAAACTTTACTCTTTGAGATAATTAACTCTCCATTTTTAATCTCACTGCTCATCTGGATCTTCCCAAGTATAAGTAGAGACTTTTTTCGAGATCTTTTCATTTTCACTTTTCGGGAGAGCAGAAAATTACAGCAAAAGAAAGTTGAGAGGAATCAATCGATCAAAATAGTAGTGCACTACAAGAAACCGGAGTATTACCAGCGACATGGGTCAATAGCGGCGACATGTAATTGACACCTTACATGTCATCGCTATTGCCCCGTGTCGCCGCTAAAGGGATCGCCGGTAATACTCGCAAACGACGATCCGCGTCAAATTACCCCATCCGTCCGATTTGTTTTCAATCCAACGGCTGTACAGGAAAGCGACGACACGTAGTATTAGCGGCGACAACAAGCGTATTAACGACAAAGCAATATCGGCGGCGTACTTGCAGCGACATATCACCACTAAAGGTATTAGCGGCGACACGCCTAACCTTTAGCGGCAACATGTGTCTAAATTGTTTCTTGACAGTAGGACGAATTACTGATTTCACAAAATACTAGAAAACACCATGCTAAAAATTATTCAAGTGAACTATTTTATTATGATTCCTTAAAATTAATGATTAGCTGGCCGAGGAAAAAGACAGTGATGTCTAAATTGGTTAAAAACAGACGTTGGGATTTTCTTTAATATATATATATATATATATATATATATATATATATATATATATATATATATATATATATATATATATATATATATATATATATATATATATACTAATAAAATAGTAGTCATTTTACCAAGTGTCATAATATTAGAACTCCTAATTAATATGATGTCACTTGTTATTCTATTAATTCTCCATTTTAAATTCATTAAACTTCCTAATTAATGTAATGTTATTTGTCAATCTATTTATTTATTATTTTAAATTTTAAATTTTATATTATTGTTTTCATTAGTGCACAAATAAAAATGGTCTAATATATATGATAAATTAATTACACATATTTATTTGAATCAATAATTATAATTTTACATAACTAATAAAAAAATCTCTTAATTAATAATGTATTTAAAATTTTATATAAAATAATTGATTAACAATTTTGAATTTTTTACTATAAATATTTAATTAATTTTGTAACCGTGGTTTCCACGCGTTATAAACTAGTATATATATATATATATATATATATATATATATATATATATATATTTATATATATATATATATATATATATATATATATATATATATATATATATATATATATATATATATATGGTGAAGCTCACTTTGTGCAATAATATGTTTTGATAAAAAGACATTTTTAACTAAATATTTTGTTATCGATACTTTGGATGAAATGAGTTAGCCATGGTGTATCATTTAGAAAAATGTTTACACTCAGGAGCGGAGTGTAAATGAGTTTGTCATCATGTTTGGAAATCACTTTCTAAAATCTGTAATTCGATCCTTATTTCTAGCGTGATGAGAATTGTTATCGAGATTTGAGAAAACAAAGTTTGATTTGAGTAATTGAAGATTTAGAACACAAAGAGTAAATATTAATTAGATCTCATATTGATAAAGAGTGATTACAAAATAAGCAGAAAAGAGATATCTGTTACGAAAAGTCTCTCTCTACTTCTAACCTCAGTCCCTATTTATAGGGAACATGAGTGTACAAAAAATATACTAAGTCTAGACATTTTCTCTTCGCTTAAAAATGACTTAGTAAAATAATCAATAAAATGCGAAACTATACAAAACACTATATTCGACTTTTACAATTTTACATCTACATTCTCCCCCTTTGTAAACAGTCGAAGCTATTCATCCCATAAGCTTTTGAACAGCTGAGTGAATTGTCTTTCGCACTTCTCCATACCAGGAGATCACCTTCTTGAGATCTTTCTTGTCTCCTTCATTGTTCTTCTTGCAATTGTTCATACGAACAATAAAGTGCGTATATTGCGAAGAATTATATCTTTCAATCTCAGAGACTTTAAACAAGAACTTCTTAGGTTTCCCTTTTGTATCTCTTCCAGAAAACACCATGCCGAACGGTTTCAGGCATATTTCCCCAACAACATATTTCGATAATGCTGATTGAGATAAAGATTCTTCCTAAGGAACGTTCACTTCTCTTCCCAACACATTAGCCAGTTCTTCATCTGTAAGAGCCAAACAATCGAAGTAGTTGTCGATGAATGTCTTCACATGTGCGAAACCTATCTTGAACACTTCAGTCTCAGAGCCTTTGAGATTATTTTCTTCCATATGCTTCAAAATCAAAGCCACTTGAATTAAATCATTGCAGTTCATCAAAGGAAAACCAGCTACCATGAAGTCATACTGCTTGTTGTCTGCTCGGATAACAAAATAACGAAAATTTTGAAGCATGTCTTCAAACAATACATCTTTCTTGATTGTCAGCACCTTTTTTATCTTCATTAACGACCAAACTTCATCTGGATTCTTCCCCAAGACAGCATGAAATCTGATTTTCATGTGTGTATAATCATCAGGATTATCAAACTTCTCACTAATCTTGTACTGAGCAGTGATGAATAGCATTTCATTTATTGGAAAACCCAGTTGACAATTGTCTGAATTCGCAATATCATAACTTCTTTTTGGCTTCTTCTCGAATTCGTACATTTCCCTCCCAACAACTTTTGACTCTATAGTTTCGTAAGAGTAAAGCTTCGCAGGATCTCCTTTGTTCATCGTGGGAGGATCACTTGCCCTCTGCCTCATGATGCTTTGTACTTGCCTCATTCTTTCCAACTCTGCTTCAGCCTCAGCTTTTTTCTCATCCTTTGATTTTTCATATAAAATCCCTTTTCTTTTTCCCACCATATTTGTTTGAGGTTTTGAACTTGAACCTCCTTCTTTTTCTCCAATAACGATTCCTTTGGCAATCGTTTTTGTGGTTACTGTGGTTGAGGAAATTGGCTTCGTAAGTATGGAAAGAGTAGTTATAAGCTGAGTAGATATAACTTTCCCAACTGTTTTCGCATCCTCTTCTTTACTTAAACTCTTCTTTCCCCCTTGCACCCCTGTGAAAGCAGGTGGGGCACTCCTTGGTAGTAAAGAAGTAAAATTGGCGAGTGGAGCAAGAGCTTTCTGAATTGCTTGTTCTAAAGTATTAATCTTTAGAGACAAGAACTCAGGAGTGAGAATTTGGGTAGTTGAAGATTGCGAAACCACCATTTTAAGCTCAGACACCAACTTGGTTAGCTGATCAAGCTTCTCCTTTGTTTCTTCATTATGGGCTTCAGAATTAGGAACATCAACAAACTTTTGTACTCTTGAAGAAACCTCCGCAATCTGCTTTTGAACTTCAGCATGTTGAGTATGAATATCCTGAAGCTCCTTCGCAAGTTCAGATTTCAACTCTTGAAGCTTATAGTTGACATCTTCCCGAACTTTCTTCACATCTTGTACAAAAAGAACATGACGTTCTTTTGCAGCAGCTTTCAAATCCTTGACCACTGAAGAAAAATTGCTCCCTTGTGCTTGAATGCGAAGCTCATTATTCTTGTCGGTTGATCAACCTTCTCCATAATACGCTTCTCAGCACCTTTGATCATTACATCAACCTCCATAGCTGAAATAGAAGACATCCTGCCGGAATCAGCTTGCGACTGAATAATAGCATTCAACTTCTGATTCAGGATTTTAAATTGCTTTCCTGTCATAAGCATATGATTAGGAATATCCTCCTCCTCTGAATCAAAATGAATATCTTCAATTATCCCTCCAAAGGCACCTCATTCAGCTTCATTATCAAATAAAGGTTGCGAAGGTTGAGGATTTTCCGGTGATTGAGATGGAAAAAGGGTTGTAAATGGGTTTTGAAGAGCATGATCAAAAATTGATGAAGTGGTGGATAAAGTTGTAACTAGAATTGAAACAATTGGTAATGAAATAGGTAAGGAGATTGGGATTGTGGTTGCAACACTCAGGATAGGTGCCCCCGTATCAGATACGTTGACAACCGTATCAGAAATAGGTACCTCCTCAGAAACTGATTTGGTAGTGACTATTTCGAGTGGTTTGGTGATTGGTAAGGTGGTAGAGATTTGCGAAGTATGGATGATAGGTAATGAAACATTTACCGTAGATGTTACTGGTGGAGTTTCTGGTACTATTTCTTCATCAGATGATTCATTGCGAATCACCATCTTCCTTCTTTTGACGAGAGTACGTTGCATGTTCTTGGCAACATCTTCAGCTCTTTGTCTTTTCTTCCCTGGAGAAACCGGAGCTGGAATACTGCGAATAGTAACGCCTTTACTACTCACCTCAGCCTTGCGAATTTTCTTCAATACCCCAGACTTAGAAGGTATTATTTCTTTCTTTGATTTCGATGAAGTTTCTTCAATCTGAATATCTTCATCTTGAACTTGTTGTGAAGATGAACCCTTCGCATCCTTCTTTATTAGCTTCTTCTTCTTTGACGGAGCAGTAACATCCAATAATACTCCAGTCTGCTCTGATTGATCAATTGTTCGCAAATATCTCACCAAGACTTTGTGAGTTTGAGATACCTTGTGAAGCATCGCATCTGGAATGCGAGCCACATGAGTAAAGATTGCTTCATCATCTTTTATTGCCTTTGGAAACTGATACAAAGAAAATTCTGCAACTTCAACATCCTCCATTACTGGAATTGCTTCTTTTTCATAGACCTTCTCCAGTATCAAGCTCCAATATCTTGCACACGAGATCCCCTTTTCCGAATTTGTGTTTTCAAGACTTTTAACAAATTCCTTCCATAATTGGGTTGCATAATCAACGTTTATATCATAGTATATGCCCATAACCATGGCATATACTTCCATTCGTCCTCTATCCAGTCCAACTGATCTTCCTGTTAAGCATCTAAGAAAAATTCCAAATAAGAAATTCCAGATGCACGGCAACCCAGACTTTCGAAAGTCACTGATCTTCTCAAGCTCTAGTTGATGACCCATCTCGTTGAACATGTGAATGATTTGAGAGTTAACAGGTTTGACAAATGGAGGGTTGTTTGGAATCTGCAAGAATTCAACAAACATCTTCTTGGACAGTTTGACCCGTTTGTTATTGATTAAGTTGAATGTTATCACATCCGCTGTATGATTGTATGATGCCGTTGAAGCTGCCAAGGATAACCATGTCATCGGAACGGAGAAGGAACTAAACATGGCAGTTGACAGAGGTGATCGTTTCAGGGCAACGATAAGCATCTTCAAGCCTTCAGGATAAGAAGATACATTTGGATCAACTTGATAGTTTGTGCTTTGGATTTTCATCAGGGATTGAGAAAGAACTTCATCAGTGTTGGATTGAGTGGCTGCCATTTTTAGGGTTTGAAAAAGATGAATTTTGATCAAGATTGAAGCTTTGGAGGTTTGTGAGAGTTCTGTTTGCGTAACCGTACATAGTGTTCTTGATCCCCCTTTTATAGGTTACTCAAATTGATTTGAAATTAAAGCGGGATGTGTTTAATGTTATCCGATGTGGCACCTTGAAAATCGGATCATGACTGCAAAAGATAACCATGCTTCAAAAAGTAACTGTCACATCTCCTTGAAAACCGGATAGAATACCAACCATCTTGAGTACACAGCCTGTCAAGTTTCCCGTTATAGAATCTAAACCGTTAAAATCCTTCGCATGGAGTCAAGGCTCTTTCACTTTTGGGATATAAAGTGAAGTCATATGCCAGATTTGCGAAATCATCACTTTGAGTTGGTTTTACTCAGAACCTCAAGGATTTCGTGTGTGCATTGTGTCAACAAAATAAGATGAGAAACAAAAAATTTGGAATTTTGTGATGTCAAAAATTGAATTTGACATGAATGCAGTTAAACCCCAGGCAAAGGTTGCTTCGTTAATCATCAAGAGAGATAATCAACAGCTTGTGTAGTTTCCCGTGAATTACAATCGAATACTTGTAGAGAAGTATCGAAAGGCTTCTTTTAAAAGACATTTTGGATTGGTTTGAAATTTCATTACATATCAGCCTTAACATAAGGTGAAAAATTGTAAATGAAATTACTTGTTTGACCAGTGTAGTCAGTGACAAGTTGGCTTGTGAAAATATTTATCATGACTAGGATTTGCGAATGAAACTTACACAGAAATCATATTAAAAAAAAAAAAAAATTTGTTCTGGATCTTGTTGGGTAACAAACATTGTTGGTTGTGAATATTTGATCAAGACCACACATGCGAATTGAATATGATTTGAAGTTTCAAAATTTTTGATACTGAAACAAAGGTTTCGTAAAAATCTAGAACAAAGTTCCCCGTCAATTCCTTAAGGTTTATGATTTTTGGGTTTCACTTCCATCACGGACTCATGATGTTAGATCATAAACACAGACTTGTGATTTGTCTAGGTTTTGATTGGTTTGATCAAAGACCTCAAGGACAAATCTCTTCAAAAATTTGGAGTGTAAGAACTGTTTGGTTTAAAAAAGATTGGATAAGAATCGAAGTGTACCTCTGTTATAATGGACAAAATAGAAAACTCTTAACTCATTTGAAAAGAGTAAGGTAGCTCTGTTGACTTATGCGAATATAAGCCTTTTGGAAAGAAATTTTCATGTGATAATTTCATTAAGGCTTTCTTTTCACACATAGAGTCTTGTTGAGGCTTTTGGTCTACATACAACAGCATGCTTCTAGGGACATCCTAACTAGTGTTTAAAAGAAATTTAATACCTTCCCGTAGAAACACATAAGTATGACATCTTCACATTTTAGCCCTATACTAAATTCTCAGCACACAAAGGTTAAAGAACAAAGAAAACAAAAATATTTTTGTGATTTTTGAATTTTTCAAAATTAAAAACATAACAAAATAAAATCTTTTTGGATTTTTAATTTTTCAAAATTAAGAACATAACAAAATAAATCTTTTTGGATTTTTAATTTTTCAAAATTAAGAACATAACAAAATAAAATCTTTTTGGATTTTTGATTTTTCAAAATTAAGAACATAACAAAATAAAATCTTTTTGGATTTTTGATTTTTCAAAAGTTAAAAAAAATTCAAAATTAGTCGTAAACCTTACCTTAGTTGTTATGATCTCAGATGCGAAAAGATGTGGATGCGAAGCCATGCGAAGCCTCTGAATGAACAGTAACCTCTGAACAAATTTGACTCATAACTGCTGAACCAGACTTTTAGGCATGAGTGTTTGAAATTGAATTCACATTAATCATCCCCAAACCTGCTAAAATTCTAACAAATGATTTTTCATCAAGTGGTTTTGTAAAAATATCAGCAAGTTGTTCAGTTGTTTTAACAAAATGAATTTCAATATTCTCATCTTCCACATGATCTTTGATAAAATGATATCGAAGAGCAATGTGTTTTGTCTTTGAATGTTGTGCTGGATTATGACAAATGCGAATTGCACTTTGCGAATCACAATACAAAGGAATCTTTTTCATGTTTATTGCATAGTCACGAAGTTGACTCTGAATCCAAATAATTTGCGAAGTGCAAGCAGCAGTAGCAATGTATTCTGCCTCAGCGGTTGATATAGCCACACAAGTTTGTTTCTTTGATTGCCAACTTACCAACTTCCCATCCAATAGTTGACATCCACCACTCGTACTTTTCCTATCCAAAGTACATCCTCCTAGATCAGAATCTGAAAAAGCTTGAATGAAAAACCCCGTTTTCGTAGGATACCAAAGTCCTAAAGAAACTGTTCCCTTAAGATAGCGAAAAAAAATTTCACTGCAGTCAAATGAGGTTCTCTGGGATTAGCTTGATATCTAGCACAATTGCAAACCAAAAACATAATATCAGGTCTACTTGCAGTTAAGTACAATAAAGACCCTATCATGCTTCAATAAAGTGTTAAATCAATAGCAGGGGCATCTAACGAAGGAGTTAGTCTTGTTCTTACTGCCATTGGTACTCTGAGTTTCATGCTATTAGACATTCCAAACTTTTCAAGCAAATTCTTCGTATATTTTTCTTGATTGATTAAGATTTCATCCCTGTTCTGTCGTATGTTTAAGCCAAGAAAATTATTAATTTTTCCCATCATGCTCATTTCAAACTGACTTTTCATTAGATTTTCAAATTCAATTGACAATTCTGGATCAGTTGAGCCAAAGATAATATCATCAACATAAATTTGAACAAGAATTAAATGACACCCAACTTTCTTGCGAAATAATGTGGGGTCAACTGATCCTTGTTTAAATTTAGATTGTTTCAAGAAATTTGTAAGTGTTGCGTACCAGGCTCTTGGTGCTTGTTTTAATCCATATACAGCCTTATCTAGGATGTAAACATGATTAGGATGTTCATTGCTTATAAATCCTAGTGGTTGTTCAACATACACTGTTTCTTCTAGTTCTCCATTTAAGAATGCACATTTAACATCCATTTGATAAACATCAAAGTCTTTGTGAGCTGCATAGGCTAAAAATATGCGAACTGCTTCAAGTCTTGCAACAGGTGCAAATGTTTCTTCATAGTCTATCCCTTCTTGTTGCGAATAACCTTTAACCACTAGTCTAGCTTTATTTCGAATAATATTGCCATCTTTGTCGGTTTGTTTTTAAAAATCCATTTTAATCCGACAATTAAAACATCAGAAGGTTTAGAAACTAATCTCCAAACCTTGTTTCGTTCAAATTCAGCCAGTTCAGATTGCATAGCAACAACCCAATCTGAGTGTTCCATAGCATCTTTTACTGTCTTTGGCTCTATTTTCGAAATAAATACATTAAACGTACATAGTTCTTGGTTCGCATTCAGTACCTCATTTTTCGCACGAATTTGAGCTCTAGTCAACACACCATCTTGTGGATTACCAATTACCTATTCTTTTGGATGATTTCTTGTCCATTTCTCAAGTGGTGGAAAATTAGGATCAAATTCTAATGGTGCATCTTCATACATATCTTCATTTTCAGATCCTGCAACAGAAAAGTTATCATTTAGTTCATGAAACTCATCATTTTCATCAAGATTAATTGTCTCTGTTTCATCATGCTCCCCCTCAACATGATCTTCATCTTGATGCTCCTCCTCAAAATGATGTTCCTATTGATTCTGCGAATGCTCCCCCTCAACTTGATGTTCCATAAGTTCATTCTCCCCCTCGAGATTTGGCTGAGTATCTTCATGAATACTCATATGTTCCTCCTCCATACGAATATCAGTCGTTCTTTCACAAGATATCGATGTTGTATTTATTGGTGAATCATCAGTATGTTTTGAGGATTCTGATGTTTGATTATTAGGAGCATTATTTTCTGCGTTAATTGCCCTGTCAGGAATTCCGAAAATTAAGTCATAATCAAAATCATTGATTTCAGAATTATCAATTTGAGTATTTGAATCTACAAGTATTGATTTTGTTTTCAAATTTACTATCCATTTGTTTAAGATAGTAATCATCAAATGTTAAATTGAAAGTTTCTTCAACTTTTCTTGTTCTTTTATTAAGCACTCTGTATGCAACTGAATTCTGTGAATATCCTAAGAATATGCCTTCATCAGCTTTAGCTTGGAACTTGGACAAATTATCTTTGAGATTCATGATAAAGCACCTGCAACCAAAAACATGAAAGAATTTTACATTAGGTTTCCGATTATTGATTATTTCATATGGAGTAACATTGAATCTTCAATGAATGAATGATCGATTCTGAGTAAAACATGCAGTGGACACTGCTTCTGCCCAAAGATATTGAGGTAGATTCGCATATGTTAACATGGTCCTGGCTGCTTCGCATAGAGATCGATTTCTTCTTTCAACAACACCATTTTGTTGTGGAGTATATGGTGATGAGAAATTATGCGAAATACCTTTGCTTGTGAGAAAAATATCAAGAGTTTGATTTTTAAACTCAGAACCATTATCACTTTTAATTTTTCGTACATTCTTCTTCAGACTAAGTTCAATCTTTTTGATAAAATCAATCATTGTCTGAGCAACTTCAAATTTCAACCTGAGAAAAAACACCCATGTGAATCGAGAGAAATCATCTACAACAACTAAAATATACCACTTTTTATTGATTGTTGCAACAGTCAACGGTCCACATAAGTCAATGTGAAGAAGTTCCAATGGTTCTACGATTTTTGAATCTATCACAATCGGATGACCTTTTCGATGTTGTTTTCGTTGTTCGCAAGCTGCACACAAAGAATCATTGTCAAATTTTAGTACTGGTAACCCTCGAACTAAATCTTCAGTGACAAGTTTATTAATATTTCGAAAGTTCAAGTGTGGCAATCTTCTATGCCAAAGCCAGCTGAGATCATTAGATGCTTTTTATAGTAAACACACAGCAGGTTTTCCCACAATTGGTTTGATGTCCAGTGTAAACATATCACCATATCTTTTGGATTTAGGAAGTATTTCATTTGACTTCGCATTTGAAATGATACTTCCTTCTTCATTAAATACAACTTGATTTCCAGTACCAACAACAAGTTGTGACACGCTTATCAAATTATGTTGAAGTCCTTTAACATAAGCAACTCTGTTCACAGTGAATTTTCCATTTGTGACTTTCCCATAGCCTTTCACTTGAGACTTGTGATTATTTCCAAATTTGACTACTCCAGCATTTTCCAAGCATCTATAATCTCGCAAGTTTTCCTTTCTTCCAGTCATATGACGAGAATAACCACTATCAATATACCATTTCGTATCATATTGCTCGTCACACATCACCTGCATTTATTGAAAGAATTTAGGAACCCAAGACTTGTTGGGTCCATCATTAGTAGAATGAAACAAGTTCTTGGAATTTAAAAACCATGTTTTCACTTTGTTTGTGACAGCATCCATTATATCAACATCATCAGATCTAGATATTGAGATATAGTCATTCAATAGTTTTGGATTTCCATTGATTGTAATCTTATCCTTCACAACATTCGCATTTTTGATAACTGGTTTCCATTTTTGAACCGGAACTTGCGAATTATGAAATGTTGAACTAGTAGTGGAAGAGTTATTTGCGAACTTATCAAATGCATTCTTGATTTGTTGCTCTGAAAACATCCCACTTTGATATTTTCTTCCTTTCCCTTCAAACCAACGATTGATCGTACTTACATCAGATTTTCCTTTTGTATATGAAACTTTGGTCGGTTTTGAAACTGAAGGATTTGGAAAATTTGGTTGTTTTGGTGAAAATTTCACTTTTGCTTGAGTTGAAATTTTCAAACTTGATGAAGTATTCGTGAATTTGACAACATTTTGAAACTTTTGATTATTTGCAAATTTTTGCGAATTCTCAAATTTTCGATTGTTGTCATATTTGCGAACATATGGAATTTTGTCAACATAATTTATTGGTTTATGAAAACTTGAACCTGTTTGTTTATTTTTGCTTTGAAAATTTGATGATGTTGTTTTTGAAATTTGTTCTTTTTCAGCTCTTGGTTTGTCATTAGACACAACTTGCCCGAAAATTGCTTTTCTTACTTTTTCTTTTTGAAACATTATTTTCTGTTGAATAATTTCCAACCATCAATTTGAATTCATGAGAATTTAATTTCACTTCAGCCTTTGATTTTTCAACTTTTTCAAAAATTTTGTTTGGTTTTTCACCTTTAACCACCCATTTTTGTAATGATTTTTGTTTTTGAAACACATAAGAATTTTGAGTTAAATTGTTTGCTTCTGTGTTTTGATTTGCGAAAAAACCTTTTGTGGTTGACTTTAGATTATCTTTTTCAATCATTTTGTTGAATCCAGGATGAACTTTCTCAGCATTTCCATTAATGACAAAAACTTGATTTGGAAAAATAGTTTTATCAGTGCATACAAAATTTGGATATACCACAGTGTTGGTTTCCAAATAATGTGCGCCTTTGTCATTTAAAATTTTGTCAAATTCTTTTGTATTCTCAAACACTTGATCAACCACAACTCGTTGAGGTGTTTCATTTGAATCTTTCTTTTCTTCTTTGTTCTCATCAGTATCATCAGATTTCCAGCTTTCAACTTCCACATTATCAAACTTACAATGTTGCGAAGTTGAAGGTTTATCAATTTCATCATCTACTATCGAATCAACTATTATTTCTTTACCTTTGATCTTAGATGTGATATTAATGATTGACAATTGAGAACAATCAACCTCTTCTTCCTCTTCTATCTCACTGATTTCACTCACATTATCTGAATTTTCATCAATATCAGCATAATTGAATTGTGAGGCAAGAGTTGAATTTTCTGTTTTCTTTAAGATTTTCACTTGTTCACTCTTTGTCAAACTTTCATTGACAATGTTAACCAACTCATCAGCATTTAGAAATTCATCAATTTTGACAATACCGTATGGATATCTATCATCAGGTATTTTGTCAAATTGAGCAATTGTATTTTCGCAATCATAAGAAACAACATCAACTTTTTCACGTTCATACTCAAGAAAAGGTAAAAGTTTCCTATGTTGTTCTTTGCTAATTTCAAAAGAATGATGTAAAGCAGTTAATTTTGCATACAATCGTTTGGTAGAATTACAGTATATGTTCCTTTGTGCTAGTAACAACCTAACATCATTTGTAAGATTATTCCTTTCACAATCTATATTTTTGATCTGCATTTCAAGTTTTTCTACTCTGCTCCTCTTTATTTCTAATTCTCTCCGTGTCTCACCTAGTTGCAAATTTAATTTTTGAGCTTCAGTACTAGCAGACACAATAACATAATCAAAATAAGCCACAGTATCATCAAATAAAACAATTTCAGCATCATAAGAAGATAAAGGAATATTAAAAGATTCAAGTATTGCACGTACCTTGGTTGTCATGGGTGATTTGTCCGTGGATTTGGATACGAAGCACCTCCCTGAAATTTCCTCTTCACAATCTTCAAAACTTGCGAACATTGCTCCATGTGTGGGATGCCTCATTTCCCCGTCATCAGATCCTGAAGACCAGATTTGATACGTACCATTCTCTTCATCACCAGATTCACCCTTCGCAACCAAAGACATTCCTTTGGTCTTAGCACGTATCTCTTCAATCTTTTCAGAGTAGTATGCTTCATCTTTAACTTTTTCCTTCTTCTCTTCTTTCTTTCGCAACATGCAATCAGCTGCAAAATGATTCGCACCGTTGCAGTAGTGACAGTAAATTCCTGAATCACCTTTCAGCTTCTTTTCTTCTTTCGCATCTTTTTGTTTCTCATCAGCTTTCTCTAATTTCTTCCTCTCCTCCCCTCCAGTTCTTATGACTGCATTCTTCACATCACTAGCCTTTCCTTTTGGATTAAAAGGCTTTTTGAAAAACTTCTTAACTCTGTTGTTTGAATAGAATGCCACAGCTTCATCATCATAGTTCATCAAAAATCCTTCTTCATCTGAACCATTTTTTCATTAACATCAGTTTCTGATACCTTTGAAACAAGAGCCAAAGGACCTCCAATACTCTGTTTTGATTCTTCATACATTTCTGAAACCTCACATTCATGTGTTTTCAGTTGATTGTAGAGATCATTCAATTTAGTTGTATCAAAACTCTGTTGATTCTTAATCATCATGCTCACACTTCGCCATTCCTTGCAAAGACCTATAATGAAAGTTAAATTGAACTCCATAAGAGACCTAGTGATTCCATACCTATTGCAGCGAAACATAAGCTCATTCAGACGATCATAGTAATTTTCAAGAGTTTATGCATCCTTTTGTCTGAATTCCTTCAGTTCAACTAGACATTGCTTCACAGAGTTGATCTTCGTCTTTTCGCTACCTTGATACTTCTCTTTCAGAGTGTTCCAGATCTCCTTGGCTGATTTACAACTACGGATGTAATTGTAAACCACAGGAGGTAGAGCACCTCTTAGTTCCCTCATGCACCTCTTTTCATTATTCTTCAACCGTTTTTCTTGATCAGCAACTTTAGTAGATGTTGTAGAAGAACCAATTGGTTGAACATTAACAGGAGCTTGCACTGTTCCATCGATACAATTCCAAAGTTCTTCATCAATTCCATTTAAGTAATCTTCCATTCTATCAGCCCACTGACCATAGTATTCTGGAATTCACATCAGAATTTTAGTTGAGGAACCAAGCAAGTGAGAGAAGGAAGTCATTGTATTCATGTTGAAGTTCGCCATTGATGAACACATAAATTTTCAGAAAGCTTGAAAAACTTGATGAAATAGAGAATTTGATCAAATGAATTGATCACAAATCACTAATCGATTACTCGACTTAACAATTCAAAGACAGAATCAATTCAAATCTGAAGATCAAATGTGATTTTCAAAACCAAAATGCGCGGAAAATTTTGAGTAAAGTTGCAACTCAAAAAGCAAATGATTCTAACATGAAAATCAGATCGAAGCAGTTTGAATCCTGCTCTGATACCAATTGATGAGAATTGTTATCGAGATTTGAGAAAGCAAAGTTTGATTTGAGTAATTGAAGATTTAGAACACGAAGAGTAAATATTAATCAGATCTCATATTGATAAAGACTGATTACAAAATAAGCAGAAAAGAGATATCTGTTACGAAAAGTCTCTCTCTACTTCTAACCTCAGTCCCTATTTATAGGGAACATGAGTGTACAAAAAATATACTAAGTCTAGACATTTTCACTTCACATAAAAATGACTTAGTAAAATAATCAATAAAATGCGAAACTATACAAAACACTATATTCCACTTTTACAATTTTACATCTACATAGCGTTACAAGAATGCAAACTTATGAGATAATCACTACAAGAATCCAAAGGATTGAATCACATACATAGAATACTTTGATGTGTGATGTATTATTTTAATACTACCAGTTTAAATTTATTTATCCTGTCAAATTTCAACCAGTTAAAAACACAAATAGGTAATGTACCTTGTAGCAAAATAATATAGTTAAGCTAAGAAATGGTGTCGAAAACTAGGGGGCATGTTTAATTATAATGAAAAACTATTTCTACTGTTAGGGATCAAGATCCTGAAACACGTCCAGGATCCTGAATCTTAAATTGAATCAGGATCTTATTATATATGTTACAACAAGTTAGATCCTAAATATTATCAACATTATTTCCTAACGAAATTAACAGATATATTTCATGTTTATTGTTCGCGTGTGTAGAAATAATAAACATAGGACTTGTCAATAATCGCTCCAGTCAAGCTTGATACCCGAAATTACAAGTCAAGGCAGCTTGTTCAACATGATCCCGGAAATCTCGAACTTATAGTTACTTGAGCCAGACTATAAATACACTTGTAAAAGACACATAAACGGGGACAATCTTTGTTCACCTTACACACCTAGAGCTACACAAACACTTGTACTCGCACTTTTATCATTATTTCTGTAATTTGCATTCAAACCAATAAGATCAAATAAGGAAGGTGATCATTATCACCTCCTAAGGTTTTATGTTGGAGATCCTAACAAGGATCAAGGGATTTCATTGTAAACCACTTGTGTCATTTTGATTTCAATTCGATATTTATTTTAGCTACAACACCACAACCTCTCATACACTTTGGTTGATATCCATTTGATTGATTTTTTACCACAAAAATTTGGTGCCCGCCATAGAGTCGTGGTCTTCTGTAACGCACACAAAACAAGCTATATGATTAAAGAATGATATGATAATTAATAGTCACTATAACACCCACATTTCTAGCTACGCATTATTATAATTATGTAATAGTTAGAGTCTAAAAAATTGTAACATATTTTGAAGTAATGAAAAAAATTATTTGAGTATTATGTGATTTATATGCAACATATTTGCTTACAGTGATATAATAAAATAATAATAATATGCATCAAAAAGAAAATAATAGATAGACTAAATATCTAAGAAGAAAGTTGAAGTAGTTGTAACAAGGATTCCAGAGATATAAGGAACCCTGAAATCCGAATTATAACGAAGAAGTTATGACTCGTCGAAGTTTTACGAATAAACCGACACAACAGCGCGTATCGTAAAAAGTAAAATTTTTATAAACTACTTTTTAGCCATAGAGATCTAAATGAAAGTTGTAGTATATGTTAAACCGTTAGTGTGCATATAGAGAACATCCAAATCTGAATTTGTTTGAGGAAGTTATGATATTTTTCTAACTTTAGCGTACCAGTGCACAACCCGGGAATCGGATTTTAGATCGATCGATTTTTAGCCGACACAACCTAAATGAAAATTGAAGATCTCATTAATAGGAGCTCAACGGTATAAAGACATTCGAAATCGGACGTCGGATGACCAAGTTATGAATTTTTAACGGACTTTAACTTTTTAAGTCTGTTAAAATATAACTTTAAATAACTAAAGTTAAAATTAGCCGATGGAGTCTAAACAAAATTAGTAGATCACGATCCTACCTACACGTGGATATAAAGAATGTCAAAAACAGAGCTCGTATGTGAAAGTTACGGATTTCAGAAGATAATTAAATTTTCTATTAAGTTCCGAAGGTGACTCGTGGCACAATGCAACACCGTAAATTTTCAAACAAATTTTTTATTTTAAAATCACATAAATCTCATTAACACATTTCACAAAATACCCAAATTGTCAAATTATCAAAAACACATATTCATAATTGCTCAAATAAAATCCAGGATCCTCAAAAACATAACTCCATTTCGTGTGTACAATCAAGCCGGCGCCTTCCCGCGATCCTGAGACGTAATTGAAACACATATCACATAACATGGTAAGCACGAAACTTAGTGAGTTCTCTACAATACCACACACATCTCATTAGCCTCTCATGGCTATACTCGAAGAAGTCCCTCCGGTCAATGTGTCTCAGTGGAACCCTCCGGTCCCACAACTCGGGTGGAACCTCCGACCCTAACTCAGTAAGCTCAGAATAATACACGACATAAATCACAAAGACTTAATGCAGGATATCACAATACTCAATATAAATACATAAGTGCCTCCGGTCACACAAAGATTACCACTCTAGGTAAGTATAGTGAGAAGACTCATCTTGTAAGCGAGCAAATAAACCTCGTACATGAATCACCGATCTAGCCTCCGCCTACCACATGCGATAATTATGTCTAATTAGCACTTAAATCACAACTCTAAAAGTCAACGAAAGTTAACACTCAAGTCAACAATCCATGTTGACTCAACTCACCGAGTACAACTCATGAACTCGTCGAGTCCCTCAGAACTCAGTACATCGTGAAAACCTGAGTCAACTTACAAAGTTGCTAGTCAACACGTCGAGTCCATGCAACGTCCAAAAGACCAGGAAAACCCCACCTACTCGTCGAGTCCACACTGAATCCAAAGACAGGTAAAACCCTTTCAACTCGTCGAGTTGTCTTGTCAACTCGCCGAGTATGCAACGCGTCCAAACCATCGGGGTAAACCCTAACCGACTCATCGAGTTGTATCATCAACTCGTCAAGTCCCTTAAGTCTATTTTCTCATTCAGACGATTTTGAATAGAAATAAGGTCTCATACTCTGGATCTAGCCTACCAAGGCTGAATCATCACTTAAAGCTGCAACCTTTACGTTCATGCATGGAATATAGGGCTCAAAATACCAAAACATGCTCCATAAAGGTCTTTATGCTTAAAGACTTGCCCAAACCTTAATAAAGCTTGAATCTTTGGGCTCATGGGGACTCATATAACTCAGATCTGTAGTCTCCACTCACATGACCAAACCAACCACTCCAACCCAAAAGATGGATAGGAATAAGCCTAAAACTCTCTAGAAAGAGATCTAACAAAAGGAATGATCAAGGAGATAGCTTTTTACCTCCAATTGATAGCTAGCACCAAAAGAACACTGTACCCAAAGCTTCTTGTCATTCCAAACCTTCTTGTTCTTCATTCCCATTCTAAGAAAGCACTTGAACACAAGATCTTTAGCCTTTCTCTCTCGCAGAACGACTACAGCTCGCCTAGGGTTTCTCTCAATGTGTCTAAATGGTCAGGGAGGTGGAAATGAGGGCTTAAGGGCCTTTAAATAGGGTGCAAGCCCTAAAACTAGGGTTTTCTCAATATAGGCTCAACTCGTTGATTCCAACCCCTCGACTCGACGAGTAGGCTTTATAACTTGCATAGCCAACTCAGCCCCTACACGACGAGTCGGGACCAACCAACTTGTCGAGTAGGTCCTCCAAAGTGCATTATAACTCTTAAATTTCTCATCCAGGATTTGGGGTGTTACACACAATCTCATCCGCAACTTCTTCCCCACGAATTCGCATGCGATCTCGACACATGGCACCGGTACTCCCTGCGTATCTCGGGGTACTCCTAGCGTATTGAGTACACCCAACGTACTGAGTATGCCCAGCGTCCCCTTGCGTATGCCCCACGTACAAGGGTGCTGGCAGCCTATAGATAAAAGGCGTTTTCACTCATTTTCTCACATCTTCTCATCTAATTCTCTTCTAAACACCCCCAAACCCTCTATGTTTTTCCCTAGAACCTCCTAGGTGTTAGAAGCAAGTCCAAGAGCACCAGAAGGCCCTAAGGATAAGATATTTTGGCTCAGAAGTTATGCCCACGCAGAGCCTGGTTCTTCGCTAAACCCCCTTAAAAGTGAGTTATGCTTACCCTACCTGAAGTATAACTTATGTTTAAGTTCATTATCGTTATTATGCACCTATAAACAAGATTTATCAGTGATTAAAAGTCATTATATTGATTGATCTACTTACGGGGATGATTTCTAGGTTGTGATTTAGTAAGGTGTTTAACGTGAGATTTCCAAACAGTATACTTCGTATACCAAATGGACCCTACCTCCAATATGATCCTACCTTGTTGTTCCTTACTTGATAGATCATGAAAGTAAATTGTGAGTTAATGATGAATCTAAACAAATAATTAGTCGCAATAAATGTTAGACTAAAACTTAGCAATAATGATACTAGGTTTCGTCAAAAGAAAAGACAATTTTTAGAAGCGAAGTGCTGCCCGGATTTCGAGTCATCACTTTAACAAGTGAGTGCATAGTTACTTTCATCTAACACACAGATATGAAGTATTTAATATAAATTACGTGCTATATGTGCCTATTATATTTGTTCTTGATATCTATATTGGATGAACGATTTATACATTTTTTATCTGATTTAAACTATATATGTATTTTATACCTATAAATATGTTGGGTAAAGATGGGTAAACGAAATAGATGATGAAATATAAAAGAAAAAAACGATGAGAGGTCCCAATGTTGAAATCTAACACAGTCATCTAGCGGATTATAGATGACGACCACAAACTATTCTAGACAGTGTAGTAGAATGCTAGAAGACTCGCAACCTGTAGATTTTTGTGAACGATGTGTTCACCAGGTGTACTCCATCCCCCTTGTGGTTGCCTTATTGACATATACCGTTGAGGAATCCCCTAAGCAGCATTGTGTAACACTTGGTTCCGGGTATGCATTTAATTCATTTATTTATATATTTTGAAAGAAGAACTTGACCAGTTGGTGGCCCTAACTCGTCGAGTAGAGGTCAGATTATGTGTGGGGTTTGAGTTATCTACTCGACAAGTCAAGAGCCCTCGAATCGACGAGTAGCTTAGCCAGAGTGAAACCCTAATTTTAAGGGTTTGGCCCCCTATTTAAAGAACATAACACCCCATGTTGCCTCCCCCATCATCCCTCATTATCCAAAAAACCCTAATCAGTGAGCTTGAGTTTTGTATGAGTGTGTGAACCATTTTTGAGTGATTTTGTGTGATTTGAAGCTTTTGAGAAGAAGAACAAGCTAGAGGACTCCAAGAGAAGGTTGTAGATCCAGGAGCAACATCACATTTCCTTCACTTTATGGTAATCAAGTCTATTCCTTGGCCATTTGTTTTCTATATCTTCTTATGGGGTAGTTAGGGCATTTTGGAGTACATTTTCGGAACCATTCATGAGTGCAAGCATGAGTTGGTGTATCTACTGTATATCTAGGTCCTTGAGGGACTCCATGGCCTAAAGGTGCCAACTTTATGGCCATGGGAGTCCCACGCACCTTATGATCCACCTTTTTGGACCTTTTGAGCTAAAAACCGCATGCATGCATGTAAAGTTGGAAACTTTACGTGACATAAGGGCCTTAGGGATCCAGATCTATGTTTTGGAGGCAATGAACCCAGATGAAATCGACTGAATGGATTAAGATCTTGGGGGACTCAACGAGTTATTCGTGCGACTCGGCGAGTCGGGTCACGGTTCCCCAACTTTTCTGTTAATGAGTGAACTTGTTGAGTCTAGAAGATGACTCAATGAGCTGGACATAGTTTTGGACTTAGAGGTTGAAGAACTCGATGAGTCCAAGGAAGGACTCGATGAGTTGAGACGGGTTGTACCGATTCTGAGAAAGCAGAGCCCGATGAGTCTGACGATGACGCGACGAGTTAACTCGCTTAATTGCGACTATGAGTGGACAGAGAACTCGACGAGTTGAGTCAATCAGAATGTTGACTTTAAACAGGGGTAAAATGCTTATTTTACCCTACGAAAGATTAATCGATTTTGATTAAGTGTATTGTTTTGATGATAGTTGGGGAGTTGTTGGAGCAACTATCAGAGATTCCTCCCACGAGATTTTAGCAGTCATCTTTGTGGGGTGAGTTTTCCTCCAATAGGAACGGGTCTAAGGCACTGATGTCGACCCCTTTAGATGTTAGTCATTTCAGACTACAATCCGATGTCGAGGAGGTCCCGAGAAGCGTTTATGTATGCTTGATGTCTTCGTGATTCTTGCATGTTATGTGTTATGTGTTCCGGGCTTCGGTCTGATGTCAGGGCAAGCCCGATATATGTTAGCTTATATGTTATGTGTTATGTGTTTCGGGCTTTAGTCCAATGTCGGGGCAAGCCCGATGAATGTTTATATGTTTATGTTATGTGTTTATGATATATGATATGTGGTATGTATGTCGGATCAAGCTCAATGCTAGACGAGGTCCGATTCCAGACACGGTCTGATGTCGGGGTAAGCCCGATGTCGGGTTCGTCCTGATGTAGTTGGGCGGAGTCCCAAAGTTATGTTATATGTTATGTTTATGGTATGTGGTAGTTTGGAAAGCTTACTAAGCTTCGTGCTTACGGCTTTTAGTTTTGGTTTCAGGTACTTACACTAGTAAATGGAACAGCTCTGGATGATCACATGGCACACACCACCGTTGTTAGACTGGGATTTTTGCTCTGATACTTTTATATGTGATTTGGAACATTGATACCGGTTTTGATATGATGTTTTTGATATTATCACGACTTATGGTTTTATTTACCAAATAACAATTATGGTTTATTTAATGGTTTAAAATGAAATTTTTGGATTGTATTTTTGGGACGTTTCAAGTTAGTATCAGAGCCTTGGTTTGAGGGATCTGGGCACACTTTTGGGTGTGTCTGAACTCAAACTAAGGACTTGGTATGAAATTTTCAAAAAGAAAATCGTTTTTATAAAAAGAAATTTGAAAAGAGAAAAAGAATTTAAAAAAAGAGAAAAGGGTGTGGTGCATGCAATCAGCGGAGCTCAAGTAAGTCTCCCAAATTACCCATACAAGTTTATGTTAAGATGTGATAATAAGAACTGCATGCTAGATTAGGACTAAGGATCTAAGAAGGATGCCTTATGTGTATTATCTGTGTATCGACTTTATGAAAATTACATGCTAGATTAAGACTAAGGATCTAGGAAGGATGCCTTATGTGCCTGTTATATATGAATCAACTTTATGAACTGAATGCTAGTAAAGATTAGTCAGTACGATGGCCTGATTAGTATATGATTGATTATGTTTACGCAATGCTTGAATGCTGCTTGCTTTGTGCTTTTAGGTGTTCTAGTTGTCTTTTACTGACTAATAAACGAATATGTTAAGTTACATATTGTGAGGACTAAATAATTTCAGAAGGTTAGGTTTAGCTCTATTTCGCAGCTCTCGTCTGAGTCTAACCGTTGTAGAGTAGGACCTCTCATTCGAAGAATTATATAGTCTTAGTGATATGTAATGGTATTTGCGAGCTAGTTAGGGGGAGATAACAGGGACTTCTTATGCAGCTGATGGCGAAGAGTGGGTTGAAGAGTACCCTAGGGCAAGCCTAAGATGAGATTGTTGGATTAGGTGTCTAGGCCCATAACTGTAATTGGTATGTACTTGACCCGAGTGTAGCATGGTCTATTTCGGGTTGCCTTCACCAGAACAATCTGAAAGGATGGATAATCGAGAAAGAGGTTATTTGTGATTTATTAATATATTATAAGAATAATATATTAATTGAGAAATCGTATTATTTAATTAGTATTGATCAAGAATTAATTTGGAATTACTTTAGTAATCAAAAGAGACTAAATAAATTAACGGCGACTGATACACTATATATGTAACCCCTAAGCCAAAAACTGTGTCTATATATGTAAGTCCCTAATTTGCCTGTGTATCAATCAGATCCGTTTGATGGTGCGGAATCCCAATCAAACGGATGATGTCAGATAAAATAGAAGAGAAGGAGAAGAAGAATAATATGAATCTTGTATGAATTGATTAGAATGAAGATCTGGATACAAAAGATTCACACACACAAAACTTCTCTCTAGTTTCTCTCTAGGCCGTACACTCCTTGTGTTTCATCAATCAATTCCTCACACCCTAACACCTATATTTATACAAGGGGAACATGGGCTTGGTGGACATGGGCCGTAAATGGGTTTACGGCCGTAAACCTATTTATGGCCGTAAACACCCATTGGGCCGTAAACCTGACCGTAAACTCATAAACATTACAGAAAAATACAATTTCCTAGAAAAGCAAAGTATAAACCATATTTTTGACCCAACAATCTCCCCGTTGGTTTATAGCTTTCTTTTCTTAATTGACCCAACAAGCTCCCTCTAAAAAGTAGCTGGCTTTTCTTGTTAATTTTCATTGGGAGATTGGCTTCAGCATTTATCTTCAAATCCTTCACAACTTCAAGATGTACTTGATGAATCTTCAATGAATCACTTCATCTTGAGCACTTGAGCTTTTCTTCAAGATTTGACTCTGAACGCACATTGGGTGAGGAGGCTTGACGAACTGATTCTTGAAAGATAGCGCTTTCAGCTTGAGAATCTTCAGAGAGAACATCAGAGAGAACAAATCTTCTAGATCACTTCAGCAGGTACAAAGATAGCATCAGACTAATTGAGGAGGTTTCAATGCTATCTGTCACATAATCTTCAAGTCAGCTTGACCTTTCTTCTGGGGTTGAAGGATTGAATGTTGAAAGAATAATCTTCATTTCTTGCTCCTTCGAATGAGAATTCTTCGATGCTCAAGGACGAAGCCTTGGCTCAGAAATCTTCGATACAGTCTCCATGAGTTTCATCTTCACCTAAAATCACTTTTCAAGACAAAACAAAACTAAAAGAAAACTTAGAACAAAAGTAAAACAGAAATAACACTATTTTTGATTTTGAGTTTTTTTGATTTTTGATTTTTGTTTTTTTTTGTTTTTGTTTTTGTTTTTTTTGTTTTTTTTTTAATTTTAATTCTCCCCTAATATTTAAATTAGAAGAACACTATGAACAAACTTAACAAAAACAAAAATAATAGCTAACTTTAAGAGTGATTTGGGATCAAAGTTGTTGGACAGTCTTATTCCACTTGTCGGTACCCTTATCTTCACATCTTCGTCTGATCGATCGCCAGTATTGTGGTCCACTTAAACACGAATTATTTGTGACAATTTTGGACAATTTACCAATGACATGATACATGCATATATCTAATTGTAACTTTATTATCATGATTGGCCCTAATTCTTAAATAGATTTTTCTTATGACCATTTAACTGACTACAACCAGGGATATTGTTGTCCACCTAAATAGAACAGCGAGATCTACAGACAATCTGTATGTGTTCAATTTTAAGTGTACTAGAACATGTTTCCTGCTTCCTGATATGCCCCAGCCATCAAGAACTTCCAGAGTACTCCTTACATCGGGTGAGCAGACAATCATTCAGAGAGAATAGATTCAAAATTCTATTACTTATTGTTTCAGAGGGGTTGAAAAGTAGAAGGTTGCATATGTTGTGTACCAGGTCGGATTGGAAGTCACGCAAAGGAGACTTCATGTGGCTAACAAATAAGAAGAATTTCATATATATAACATGCAGAGAAATAGAGTTGCATATGTTGTGTACCAAGTCGGATTGGAAGTCACGCAAAGGAGACAACATATGACTAACAGACAGAAAGAAAGAAAATGATATTCTACAGACCTAATTTATCGGAATTTACCAGTCGCCCCATCCAACCAGAATTAAGGACACAATCTGCACATCGAGGAAAAGTGAATCCACAGTTCTAGATACTGGTTATTTAATGTGACCGGTAGATTCCCATGTATATCTCCCTGCTCAACCTATCCGAGCGTCGTGAAGTCAGGTTAAACGGATCTAACTAGGTAAAAGTTTGTCAAGTCCTTAAATTCATTAGGTTCAACTTTCCCTAGTCAAGTCCATTTAAAATCTTTCGTGCCTACCAGCGCATCGAACACAGAGCATAGACGACTCAACTTAGGTACGTTACGCCGATTCAGACTGCCCGTTATCACTTGCTAATTTCATTTCCCAAAACATCTCCCTCAAGAACTTTTCATAGCCAACATATTTTTTTTTGAATTTTATTTTTTTTAAATTAAAATTTTCTAATTTTTGTTTTGTTTTTATTTCTCCCCCTAAATTTGTGCATAGGAGAGAAACGAAAGTAAATGCACAAATTTAAACTATCCTAAAACAAAAATTAGCCTTTAAAGCGAATCACCTTAAGAAAAACTCAGGAGTATAGAGAAGAAAACGCAAACCGTAATTCACAGATTGAATCTGCATTCAGAAGGTCTGAGAACAGCACGCATATTCTCAGAAAAGATCCAAAAATTCTTCATGTCATTAAGCACTAACCCCATTTGTGATCTCTTCCTTTCTTCCTTTCCCGCAAAAGGACACATACTCTCAACAAAGGTCTGAATGTTGTACAGTTAAGAGATGTCCCCAATCATATGCCAGGAGCAGCAACTACCAACAAACCGAAGTCTTATGATATGCCTCCATAGCTGCTCCAGCATAGAGCGGGATTAATTGGTCTTTGGAATTCAGTCCATTTTGAAACTGGGTCGACCTTTGTCATCAATGCAGGGTACTCTCTCCCATGACATATCCTGTTTATCACTAACAGAAGATGTAGAAATATTAGGATCATTAGAAGATTTGGGAGATTGAGCCTTTGGAACCCATTTGTAGTTGGGTTTAACCCAATTCTTTTTCAATCTGATGGGTGGCTCAGTGCTTGCTTTTGATTTTGATGTCAGACGTTGAGATAACTTTGACCTAGCCGGTCTTGGTTTCGCTGGAGCATCTCTTGGATTGAACTTCTTGGCCGACATTTCCTTCATGCCCTTGGGATTCGGATTCTTGGCCTTGTGGGTTTGATTCTTGGCCTTCTGCACGTTCCAGTCACCATGTTCTGAACATGACCTTGAGGGATTTCTGTTGGAGTATCTCCCTCTTGACTCATTCTGCCACCCTTGTGTGTAGTAGGGAACGTATGCGCGATTTGGACAGTTTCGGGCAATGTGTCCAGGTGTTCCACAGTGAAAACAAGTCTTTTTCTTCACTATGAAGTTATTTCTTCCTGCCCCTGGTGGCATATCCTTGCCTCATTTCTTGTTGTTCCCACATGCACACTTGCAACAAGCACTCTATTCCGTTGGAATTGGATGCCTATATTTCTCAACGGCAGGTTTGTTAGGAGTAACAGAATTAGAAGCAACAGATTCTGAGTTCAAGGAGATGTTGGATTGATCAATGGTTTTCTCCTTGTTCTCATCTTCTGCTACTTTACCTGCACATGAAGTAGAAACATTAAAATTTTCTACATTAATAACTCCTCCTAACACAAATCCAGCTTGTTTGCCATAATGAAGATGTGCCTCCCTGGCAATTTCTTCCTATGTCATAGGGATGGATGTGTAGTTATGATTGAAAGGTGGAGGAACACTATCATACCCTAGACCCTTGTTTTGATTTTGTTTGAACTTTAATTGGGTTACAAATAAGGACTCGACTGTCTGACTTGATGCAGTATAATTTTTAAAACTAACGTCTGTTTTTCCACACTTAATTTTTAAAGCGTCAAGTTCTTTAGTTATAGCAGCAAGTTGTCTCTTAAGATAGTCATAATTTTCACACTTGTTGTTATACTCTTCCTGAAGTTTCCTAAAGTCCTTGGTTTTTTCTTCTAATTCAGCCTTCAGGGGTTTCTTTCCTTTCCTGAGTTGATATCCTTCATATCTCAGGTCTTCAACTTCTCTTTTAAATAAATCAATTTGTTCCCGAAGAAATTTAATCGTAGCTTCACAAGCTGGAGTACATGTAACTTTAGTCACCGGAATGTTTTCAGAACTCATTTTTTTTCTACACTTCAAAGCATCAAGTTCTACAATTACATCAGCAAGACTAAGATGATTGAGATCTTTTGTCTTCTTGATGATAGCCACGTTCATATCCCACGATTTCAGAAGTGAATTCAGTAGCTTTTTGTTTATCTCAGATTTGGTCAAGAAGATCCCAACTATATTCATCTCAGTAGTAAGTGTAGTAAGTCGTTGCAACTGAGTTTCGAGGGTTTCTCCAGGGATATAATCGAAATGTTGAAATTTTGTCTTAACATCTCCTGGTGACTCTCTTTCATGTTTCAACTCGCTCGTAGACCTTAAAATCAATTAAAAAGCACAACTAGAAGCCAAAACCAAACTTAAAAGTCAAACCCTTTTATTATAAAAGTCAACCTTAAAAGTCAAATTTAAAAAGTTAAACTCAAAAGTTAAACTTAAAACTCAAACCGAAAAGTTAAATTTGAAAATTTAAAAGTTAAACGAAAAAGTTAAAGTTTAAAGTCAAAGGTCAAACTTGGAAGTCAAAGTCAAAATTTAAGGTCAAAAGTCAAAAATTAAAATATAATTTTATTTATTAATTTTAATTTAATTTAATTTTTATTTAATTATAATAATAATAATTATTATTATTTTATTTTATTTTGGATGAACAAAGAATTTAGAATTAAAAGGAATTGAATTTTGGGCTGAAATTGTAAAAAATGCGAAACTTGAAGCGAAAAAGACGGGTTATGAATTAAATGGGGATGGAATGTATCAACTTGTGGCCTAGAGGAGTTGGTAAGGCGCTGAAGGAATGCGAGCTGGAGGTCGCGGGTTCGATCCCCAACACCTCCAAAGTTGCGTCCTATTTTTTTAAATGCGAAGCGAGGTTGCAGTTGCGAGGACTCCTTCTGGCCGCGAACTTTGGACACGCTGCTGACCGCAACCTCGGATCGGCCGTAAACTCCGAGGCCGTGAACTCCTCGGACCGCAAACACCGGCCTCAAACACTTTGGAAACCCTAGCTGCTGGCCGCCACCCCTCGCTGATTACGACCAAAAACACCGATTTTTTGACTTTGAAGCTCCAAAACTCGATCAAAAACTTTTTTTTATGAAAAACACGAAGAACAAACCCCCTTATTTTTCAGAGATCTATCAAAAAACGCAAGAATATTTTGAAAATAAGATCAAATAATGCTCGAAATCTGACAAAATTGACTGATACAACCAAGATCTGATACCAATTTTAAGTCCCTAATTTGCCTGTGTATTAATCAGATCCGTTTGATGATGCGGAATCCCAATCAAATGGATGATGTCAGATAAAATAGAAGAGAAGGAGAAGAAGAATAATATGAATCTTGTATGAATTGATTAGAATGAAGATCCGGATAAAAAAGATTCACACACACAAAACTTCTCTTTAGTTTCTCTTTAGGTCGTACACTCCTTGTGTTTCATCAATCAATTCCTCACACCCTAACACCTATATTTATACAAGGGGAACATGGGATTGGTGGACATGAGCCGTAAATGGGTTTATGGCCATAAACACCCATTGGGTCGTAAACCTGACCGTAAACTTATAAACATTACAGAAAAATACAATTTCCAAGAAAAGAAAAGTATAAACCATATTTTTGACCCAACAATATACTATCTTAGGAAGTGATAACCGATTTTTGTGTTTCCAAACCTCTTTCTTATATTCATCTAATTGTTTATGGTGTTTGTGACTTGTTTGAGGCATCACAGTTGAGGTGCTAAGCTCTTGAAAGTCCAAATTCAACAAGCTACAACAAGAGGTAATATGCTAACTACTTTTTATGATTCGTATATCAGTTGTATGCTAGTTTTAGGTTTCATGCGTTGGATAATTTTTGTTGCATGTATAACTAGAGAAAACTTAGATCCAAAGCAACTAGGATTGTATGTTTACCCTAGGAGTGTTATAGTACCTAAAACCCAACAGTGGTATCAGAGACATGGGTGTTTTCTATTATATTGATGCATTGGTAATTGTTCAAAGAAAAAAAATCGTTTTTTTTGGAATCTCCATGATCACCATGAGATGGTGACAGGTCAATTGGCAATTTTTCGGGTGTTTTGGCCTAAATTGGACTAAAATCATTACCACAAACTGTTTTACATCATAAAAACTGATTTTTCTGAATTGGTAGTGATTAGTCTCATCCAATTAAAAGATAAATTTTCAGATTTAAGATAATAACAAGGTTATATGATAAAGCTAATTATTTTGAAATTTTTTGAAATTATCTTACTACAAGAGTTGAATTATGATCAAACTGATAAAAGATAAAATAGTTATTTTATAAGTTTTAAATTTGATCTAAATGTTTTTGGAGAGTTACAAAACTTGTCTTTAAGTTTTGGAATTCTAAAAGTTTTTTTTGAGTCACAACTTGTTTTGGAGATCAAAGGATTTTTGAAGAGTTTCATAACTTGTCCTCAGGTTATGGAACATGAAAAGTCTCATTCATTAAACATTAACTCCAAAAGTTATGGAATCCAAAAGTTTTCAAAAGTTACAAAACTTGCCCTCAAGTTTTGGTATTTGAAAAGTCTCAAATTATGAAGCACTGAATTCTAAGACTTAAGTAATTTGAAAAGTTTTTTTAAAAGGTGTAACTCTTGGGTTCATAACTTAAAAACTAATTAAATAGTTTTAATTTTGAAGTTTATATTTAGAACCTTGATGTGTTTTGAATAGTTCAATTACACCTTATGGACTTTACTAAATTGATTAAAGTGTCTAATTAAGAGAGAATTAATAATTTCATAATGATATGGTTTAAGTTTAATTAAATTAAGAGTATAATTTATTAATAGATTAAATCACCAAGTATTTTAAATGTGTAAAATACACCCTTATACTATATAACATAAAAAGTTTAATATATTATATATGTATAAGTAAAAGGTCAGTCTTACCGTTAGTAGGTCTCATTCACAATGCTAGTCTATAAGGGCTGTTTAAGGAAATTGCCTATAAAATGGCGATTGGATGGGTATCCACTCTTACCCACCGCACTCTTGACTAGTGGAGGGTCGTTAGCCGAACGGGTGATAGGACACTTTAATCCTCACTAAAAGTATAATGAAATATAAAGTAAATAAACCTTTTATAAATTCCCAATCTTAGTTATTTAGGAAAAATGTGAATTTGATGATAAACCATCAAATTGCACATTGCGCCTTATTAGTCGTTAGTGGAGCGTGTGTGGTTAACCGGCAGACTAATATGGGACTAATGAAGGATGGAAATGGGTTTATCCTAAAATATTATTATTCAATGGAGTGTGTGTGGTTAAACGGCATATTGATTAAGTGATTAATGACATCGAGAATACCAAGCTAATTTGCATGGTTATTCATAACTTGTTTGTGATCCTCGGTATCCCAGTCACAAACTTGAAGGGAAAAATCAAGATTAAACATGCCATTGAAAAGTTCAATGAATCTCAAAGAATCTAGGAATTTCAATTCATTTAAAACCTAATATTTAATTTCATTTTTCATGGTGGAAATTGGTAAATCGTCATTTACCTACCTTCAAATATTTTACAATTGGATTACAGCATCCCTCTTCCGAATTGTAGACTATTGTGTTAGGTCCTAGCATTAATATTTCATTTTCGGTGTTATATTAAGGACTTAAATCAACTGAATTGAATTTCTCACTTTTAGATGTCTAGTTCTAACAACTATGGTCTTTCCGAATCTTTTGGAAAAAACTTTCCATATGAAGGTGATACTTCACAATATCATACTTCACTTCCTCCACCTCCTCCAATTATTCTCCCTAACCCACGTCTTCATCGACTTGAAGAGTTCAAGGTCACTCAATCCTTATTTTCTAGCAAACACCAAGAGAAGGTATGTGTGTGCACATGTCTTGGATATGAAGTCACACATTGATAGGCTGGGAATGTTGGGTGTCGTTGTCCAAAGGAAGTTGGTTGCTGACTGTGTTCTTCAGTCACATCCTAAGGCATATAGTCAGTTTGTTAATGACTACTGTATGACATATCACGACGTGACCCTTGTCAATCTTACCTATTTGCTAATTGTTGCTGAATCAGCAATGATTTGGCGCACTGGTCAAGTAGATTTGATTGGAAGATCTACTTCCCATGCTGCCATGGACATAGGTAATGACATAGATAGTCCAGAAAAGATCACTTCTCATATGGGAAGGGAATTGGCTATGGTCAAAATATTTGACCATAAGAGAAAGGCCAGTTCTGAGATAGTTCCATGAACAAAGGCCAAAGATTCCACTTGTTTCTATCGCCAAGAGAAGGGGCATTGGATGCAAAGCTGTCGTATCTACCTGAAGGACCATAGGGATGGTAAGATCAAAGTGTATGATTGTGCTTCAGGTAAACCCAATATATAACTCTATTAAGTTCCTATTTGAATATTCTTAATACATGATGTAATGAGATCACATTTTGATGTTTTGTAGGATCGAATAAGAGAAAGGAAGCTTAAAGGAAGAGTAGGTTGAGTCTGATTGCCCAGATATAGATTTCGATCTCATGATTCGATGATCAGAATCGTGAGCTGCTACTTAGGAGTTATGATAGATTGCTTAAGAATATTTAGAAATATAGTTTTCATATGTACTTTCATTGTCAGGAAAAGTTTTCCGCATTTTATAAATAAATAAAAATTTTGTTTTTTTTTCTTATTTTATATTACCTTGCAATGGCATTTGTGAAAAAATTGATGTTTGTATGTTTCTATTTTTAGCAATATGGATTTGATTCTTTCGTTTGTGATAGTGTCAAAATTTACCAAATAAGGAAAGATTCTCATCACCCAAGTTTTATTTGGATAGAAACTTGGAATCATGCAACTTGTAATGTATGATGAATGAGAACTTTTGTCTTTGGGAAATTAAGACTAATTCCTTGTTCATATGTATATGTGAGTCAAGTAAAGGACTAGGGGATCTAGTACACTTTGTTGTGCACTGGTCAGGTCCACCACAAAGAACAATAAGACTATTCGTTATGATTTTCTAAAAGTTTAGTAAATATGGTTATGCCTACAAGTTTAAGTTTAATGCTGAAACATTGAAAAAGTTTCAAGGTATAGCAGAACGAAAAAGAAGAATCAAATTAGGAAGAAAGATCAAATTTTCTCCAATCTGAAAGGAAAGGAGAGTACTTTAGTATTGTGTTTATGATCATCTTAATGATTATGAAAACCATATCACAATTGATACTCTAAGGACACCTTAGTGCACTTGTATGGCTAAGAAGAGGAATCAAGAATTGTTGAAATGGTTAAATCAAATAAGGTGAGCCATTGTGTCATACTCCGAGATTATGCCTTGAGTGACATGTTTTTAAGTAGGTTTATAACACATCATAAAATATGGAGTAGAAATGTTTTCTAACTCTTGCATATTTCAAATTGGTAGTTGTGATGTTTTTAATAAAACAAAGACCAACTAAGATGAATTATATGAAGTGTTTTTCCTTAAGGAGAATCCGTGCTAACTCTTGAATATTTGTTTTGTCAAGGAATGTTTCTTGACAAGAGAGTCTTATATGTCAAGAGGTCAGTGGGAGTCTTAAAGACCCTGAAAAGCTTTAAGAACTAATCAAGAATAAATCTATCGTTTATCACTAACACATGACTTGAGGTTTGTAACCTATCGTGCTGATATATTCTTATTTTTTTGCTCGTTCCAGTTAAAGTTGACTATGCATGTGAGTTCTATGAGTTCTCAAATTGCTTGCATAAGTCAAAGCACCTTGATCGGTGAAAGTTCATTGATTAGTGAAGGTGATCTACTAAAAAACTTGGAAGACATGGTAGGCCCTTGTTCTCTCAAGTGGTAAGAAATTAAGATTGAGTAAGTTCAGTCCATATATGTCTGATTTTATCGTAAACCTTGTCTTATGATAATGGTTTGAAATGACATTTTCACATTGATAGGAACATGTACACCATTAAATCTAAGTGACATAAGGTTTCTCTCCTGTAGTGGTGTTGATTATGATGGCATGTGCGGAATTAGAAAAGATCTAGTGAATCATAATACAAAATTAAGAACACATGAAGTAAATAAATCTGGGCTTAGCTCTCATTAGTATTGATAGAAAGAGTACAAAATGGGTCATGCACTTTCTCTCTCTAAACTAATTCTCTCAAAGTGTTCATTAGATAAAATGAGTGTCACTTACTTCCTTATAAAGGAAAGACAACTCCTTACACACATACAAAGGAGTAAGCCCTCATGACATCCAAGAGTGACTTTATTGGCTCCTATTTATTGTACACATCACATCCTCTTTGATTATTTTGAAAACAATTTTGAAAATCATTTTTAAAAATCTTTTTCATAGTTTGAGACTGGATTCATACGGGTGTTCCTGAAATTCAATCAAACGAAGACTCTGATACCAAATTATAACACTCATAAAAATCATGAAAAATTTAAACTTTTAAAACAAACCAATTTCACAAATTGTTTACAAAATAGTTTTCAAAACATGTTTAACATCAGAGTTTGCCAAAATCATATCTCACACACGAGGATGTGTACGGTCATGCCTTCGCCTTCCCGTGATCATCTGAAGTACGTGAAACATAACCCAAAATTGTAAGCCAACACTGAGTGAGTTCCCCTAAAGTACCAACACACATTACACATAACAATACAACAAAAAACTTTCATATAGAGCCTTCAGCCTGACTGGAACGCCCCAACGGCCTAAAGTCTATCTGGTATGGTCACAGAACCTTTAGCATGACTGGTACGCCTAACCGGGTCTTTAGCCTATCTGGAACATTCTTCGGGCCTTCGGCCTGACTGGTACACCCCTCAGGCCTGTAGTCTATCTGAGACGCCCTGGGTCTCTTGGCCTTTAGCACACTGGTGTGCCTCAACCCAACAGCATATGACATGTCAACATGTACATAACAGATAAACATATATAACCAGTAAGCAGACAGATCTTATAGATCACTAAGCATAACATCATCCTATGTATCAAGATACCGATCTAACATATCACTATAGCACAAGAACATACTATCACATAACATGATATCTAATCCAATGGGTCGACCTTGGTGCCTTCGACCCACAAGTATAGTGAGGAAAACTCACCTCACAAACTGGACAGAAGCTGATGAGGTCCCGACTCCGAATCTCAGCTCACTAACCGGCACCTAATTCCATCAAAATCCCAAAATATCCTCAAGGTCAAACTTGGTCAATGTCAAAGTCAACTGGTCAAACCCACTAAATCAATTGAGTCAACCCAGCCGAGTCAACCCAACCAAGTCAACTTGACTAAGTCAACTCACGGTGCGTACGCGGGACACACTCCTGAGGCACACAGGACGTACACGAGGTCTCGCGGATTGACCACCATCGGGGTGGTTGACCGAGTATGCAGGGCGTACCCTCGCAAGCCCAAAAATCTTGTTAAGAGCTTAATGGCTTAAGCTCTTACGTCTCAACTTTAGATCCATGGCCAAAATACACTCTAGAGTCATAAAGTTTCCTACTTTATGACTTTACATGCCTATTAAGAGCTTAACTCAAGGTCTTAATCCATTAAGACCATCTACAAGATGCATGGAGCAAAACTAACCCATTGGACTTCATTTTTATGACTTAGGAACCCTCTTAGGGTCTAAAAGGACAACTCAAATCGTCAAGAACATGTCATGCTTAAGATAAGTCATTTGGGACCAAAAAGCACATGAATCAACACATAAGAAAGATCTAGAAAACTAGCCATCAAGGTATGACTTTTTACCTTGAAATGATGGATAAAGGTGCAAAACTTCCTGATCCAAGCTTTTCTTCAAGCTTCCAAGATTTACCACCACCTTCTTCTTTAGGAACACCCAAAAACCCACACTCAACCTTTCAAGGACTCAAATGAGGGTTGAAAATGAGGAAAGAGTGAGACTTAAGGATGCTTAAATACTAGCCAACCCCTAAAAAATAGGGTTTACTAATCTGGAAAGTACGCTCAGCCTACACTGATGTACACCTAGCGTACACCACGTATCTTCGAAGTCCCAAAAATTAAAATAATGTCATTAGGGTTCCATTGCATATTTTCTTGAATTAAGGGCCCAAAATGCAACATAAATAAATTAAAGGACTAAAATTAGAAGTACCTTAAAATCGGGATTTTATAGATCTAACATTTTTTTTGTATCATTGCAATTGTGATGGGTTTGGTTGCTGGCACAACTTCTGGTGCACACTCTATCGCACATCGAGGTTCAGGTAGTTGGTTTCCGTTACCAATTCCCAGCTCGCTGCAAGTTCTCACCATGACGTTCTGTACACCAAACAACCATTCAGAGTACCAGAATCACGAGTATATTATTATAGAGAGTGTCTTAGTTTATGTTAAGAAGCATAATCCTCCTTATCACTCCGAAAAGTTATATGTTAGTTCTAATACAGTAATTAAATGTTTAGAATCCTAACATATAAAGTTTCCTAATCTAGGTCGGCAACAAACCTCAAATATAGACAAGTAGTAGCAATTTAGGCAACCTAAAGCATGTTTAAATCATTTAGCACATAATAGAAAATTAGGCATCTTATCCAAAAGTATGCTAGTGCTTGTGTCAATTTAGATATGCTACCAAAAATAAAATGGACACACACCTCTAATGACCATTTCTTAGCATTCTAAGTTTAAATCTAGAAATCCTCAAATATTCCTAGTTTGCTTAAACTAATGCTCATATACAAATTATCACATCCCCATTTTTACAGTCAGAAAATACCTTTTTATTTATGCTTATTAAAAAAAAGTTTTTTTATAATTAAAGAATTTGTACCGTAAAAAGTATTTTTGGAGAAATGTATTTCATTGATTATTAAAACTTGGAATGTCATAACTGATACAAGAAACATAAGCATAAATGTAATCATTATTGTCCTTGCAATATCTAATGGCCTACATTCCTTTAATTTCTCATCAAATCCAAACATTAAATATCTTCATATCGATACCTATGATACACAGAAACTAAGTGGATCAGATTGGGAAACCTGATGAGTACATAGGATTTTCAACCCACAATAATATAATTAATATGTTTAATTATCAATTTCACATCAACAATTAACCTAATTACCCATCCACATTTCATATTATCTTTATCCCTAAGAGCCTATCCTAAGGATCATCACAATCCTCGTTGTTGACAGTAATTATTCAGGGATTTCTCTGTAATGCATTTTAGTAGGTTTTCCTCTATATTCATTCCTAAGGAATTATCCTAAGGATCATCGTTCCTGATAGTACCATTTCTTAGATTTCTCTGAAATACATGTCAGTAGGACCTATCATAGGGATCATCATGAACATCATTGTTGACAATACTATTTTAGGGATTTTTGTGCAATACATGTTAGTAGGAAGCAGAGTACATCAAATGGGAACACACTCCATCACCTACAGGTTATAAACATGCTTGTAATCCATAGGACTGTCTTGAATAGTTTGGTGGTTGTCACCTATACTCTTTTAGATGACTACATTAATATACTAGTACCATTCCTGCATCATTAGTACAATAGTACCATTTCTACATCGTGAGTACACTAGTACCATTTCTGCATTACTAGTACCATTTTTATATCGTTAGTACAATAGTACCAGTTAAATTTGTGACATTCTATCATTATTTTCATTTTTATCATACTATGGCATCTTATAATTTTTACCTTTCATTACCCATCATAACCCAATGCATTATATTCACAAAAATACATATACAATATAAATCTTATAAATTTATCTTTATAACTTTTCATTTGACATAGAATATCTTTGCACATTAGCACATATAGCATTCAAGTATCCAAGGTTGCAGAAAACGTTAGACATCAACTAGTCGGTGGACTGGGATCTAGGGACTAATCAACAAGGCAGGGATTAATCGGAGACCATTAATTATTAAGAAAATTATTCAAAAATTTATAAATATAACCTTAATCGTAAGAATATAAATAAATAAGCATAAAAGTTTAATAATAAGTTTAACAAGCACAACAATTTATCATCCAATTAGTAAGAAAAGTTATTCAAATTTTAATATATCTTAAGAAAAGAAGTAAATTTATGTATTTGTATATTTGAAAACATAGAAATTTTGGAGAAAAACTTTAAAATTTATTTTTAAATTTTTTTTGTATATATTAGTTGAACATTGAAATACTATGAACTTTTGAAATTCTGAAAATTTTGGTTTTAATATTTAAAAATTTGAAAATTTGGCTGATTAGGACCGCCTAGGACCGATTAGAACCGTCTAGAACCGAATTTGACCCCTTTTGACCAAAACCGATTAAGCCGACCGATTAGCCTTAATCCTATTCGGTTGAAGACCGCCTAACGATTAATCACCGATTAATCGGCCGCCTAGACCGATTTTTACAACACTGCAGTTATCTAAATACTTCATATCTATGTGTAAGATGAAAGTAACTATGCACCCACTTAGTTAAAATTGGATGCCTTGGAATTTGGGTAGAAGTTCGCCATAGCACTTAGCTTTTCCATTGACATGACCTAGGTACGAATATCACTAAGTCTTAGTTTTATAGTCTAGATTCCTCACTAATCTCAATGTCTACGTCAAGATCTATCAAGTAAGGAATAAATAGGTAAGGTCCGTTTGGTATATAGAGTATATTGTTTGGAAATCCCATTTTAAACACCTCACTAAATCTAGCCTAGACATCAATCCCGTAAGTAGATCACTCAGTATAATGACTTGGAATTACTGATAAATCTTAATTATAGGTTCATAATAATGACTATGACTATAATTATAAGTTACACTTAAAGCAGAATGAGTGTAACTCAACTTATAGAATATTTTAATGAGAACCAGGAACTACTCATGCAAAACTATGACTCGAGAGCTTCATCACTGACACCGCACGGCTTCACCAAAGTGGCCAAGAACTTGGGAGTAAAGGGAGTAAGGGCTAGAAAAAGTTCCAAAGAGAATCGGAGGATAGTGTAAAGTGCACTGGTTGGAAAATTGCAGTTTTTATAGGCATTTTAGGGAGGCACGCCACGCTCTATGTCGGAATAAGATGATTTGGCTTTTTCCTGACCTAACAAGTGGCGTCTTTTGGGTGGGGTTGCATGGTTATGTCGGTGTGCGCCGCACACCTTGTTTGCATGCGGGAAATCTTACAGAACTTCAAAAAATCGTATCTTCCTCATACGAGCTCCGTTTTTGACGTATTTTATATCCACGCGTATCTATCGATGAAATCTACAACTTTCATTTATCTGTTGGCTAATTCTCACTTTATTTTTTATTTATTATTTTAGAAGGCTTACACTGTTAAATTCTGTATAAAAATCATAACTTTCACATACGATATCCATTCTTGACTGTATTTATATGGACAGACTCCTATTTACGAGATCTTCAACTCTTGTTAAGATATTTCGGCTAACCCTCATCTTCAACTCTTGTTAATATTTCTTGACTGTCTTTATATGGACGGAATCCTACTAGTCCCGCTCGAGGTCGCGTGTGTGTGCAGTAGTGACCTCCAGGGCAACCCTAATCTCCATCGTAAAACCCTCGCTCCATCCTGAATAGTAGACGTTGTCCCTGGTTCCGACTCCATCGCTCCAGGTCGTATGCCAAGGGGCGTAGGGCCATTGGGGCCCAAACGATGCGTTGGTATCCTCTCCATGTAGGGAGGGTCGATGACTTAAGACTCAGCGTCCGAATCATCGTCATCTTCTTCCTCGTCGTCTATCTCCTCCTCTTCGATCACTCCCTCCTTGATCTCTTCCAGATCCTCCTTCGGGTCCTCTACTATCCATCCCCCATTTTCCCTGGTTTGGGGGAAAAGGATCACCTGGTTGGTGGAAGTCTGCCATGTCGTCTACACGAGAATATATATAAGTACGAGAAAATAGATAGAATGTCAAAATACCCCTATGGTATTTTATTTAGTTTTGTTCTTACAACCTTATGGTTTTAAGGTTGGTAAGTTTTAGTTTTGTTGTCCACCTTGACCACTCCTAAACACATGTTGGTCATATCTTGAATAAATATAGTTGATCATGCTATATTTAGCCTAGATATGATTACATAATTGTCTAAGTTTAGTCACGATGTCCAACTCCTCTAATCACCTTTTTATTATTTCTCATATGCGTGTATGTATGTAGACTTTTAATCAGAGTGTTTTAGTCCATTGTATTTATAGTTGTATATCTTGTATGGTTAGATATACAAGTTCACTATAAACAATGCTATGATACCAATCTGTCACACCCCCAAACCAGGACGGCGGAAACGTCCGAGGGCGGATGACATCATTGCGTAGTATCATAATAATTGAATATGAATGAAACATAGCAACCAAACATGATACATTAAAAAATACCAACATACATTGTTTACATGTTGTATTGGTTCATTAATTACACAAAAGTGACATAACAGTAATTAAATCCAAAATGTAGCAAATATACGAGATCCATGGTCCAAATACCTGCTCACTGAGTCCCTAAGAATACAAGTCGTTTTGAAAAGCATCAACATGGAATGTTGGTGAGTTCATAAGCATATTTATACGAAAAACTTTGTAACATCTTCGTTTGCAATAATTTGTGAAACTCCAAAAAATCCGATATTTTCTATTGAAAAGTGGTTTGTAAGTCTCGTTCCAGAACTGTAAAAAATTGCATACACGTACTTTGTTTTTATTAGTATTTGTAAAGTATAGGTTCCCATAAAGTCCAATACTTTATGTTGAATGAAAAATTGTAGTCTTAAACCCTAAGACTGGAGTGGTGATAATAGTGTACAAAACAAATGAAGCATAGTTTTGTATTTTATAAAAGTAGTGAAGTGTATACTTTCCGCAAACCCAAAATAACGTTGTTAATCCCTATGTGAGTTGTAAAAACCATGCTTGATGTAACTGATATGCCTGTCATGACGTTCTTCAAGCGTCGGTTTCGTTAAGATATTTGTCACCCTAGGCTGGCCCCGTCTAGCTGTAGTAAATAGCTCAAATGTGGGGGTGTCGACCCCGTATAGATCTATACACAATTACCTCGCTCTCCCTCCAGGAGCCTCTTGTTATAACTACAGGATTTACGGTGTATGCTATGCAGGTACAGTGAAGGAGAGTCTCATAAGAGCCTTAACAGATTTATTCGAACTTTGACTCTCATTATTGAGTAATAAAAATGACCTTAATAGTGTAAATTTATGACTGAAGTTTTATGACACGCGTTTCACAACTTTATGACATATAGTTTACTACTCATGCTTAAAGGCCTTATGATAGGCAGATTATGACACACAAACGTTTCTTTCACAAATTCAGTTGTATATTATATTGGTTAATTTATTTATAATACCCTTTTTATAAATAATTCTTAGTGAACAAGACATATGGCACAATTTCTCTAAGTTTTAACCCACTAAAATAGCAACAACATAGATAAAAATATTTTACTAATAAAATTAATAAAAAAAAAAATCAAGTTTTGTAGCTTGTTTAACACACAAAAATTTGTTTGAGAGAGTTTGTCACACAAATATCTTATTTTGTTGTGACTCTTTCAAGTCACGATTTCTACAAAACACATATAATAGCTTTGAAGTTTATTATTTTGAAATATTTGTGTAAGTACAAGTGTTAAAAATATATATATATCCAAGAGTTAAACATGTTTGAGCACAAATCTCCTATTTTCGCTATTTTTGAGTGTACAACCCATATCTTCAAGTTTTTATGCAACAAATATGTTAACAACACACTCCACACGATTTTTATGAAGATGCATAAGATAAAATCCATGTTCATGAAATCACCAAAGGGTCAAACACATAACGCATGGGTTAATACAATTATCCAACGGTTAAACGAAACTTGACTTGTATTACCCCCCCCCCCCCCCCCCAAAAAAAAAAAACTATGATAAACATGAAAATAGTGGGGTATGAGCTCACCTTGAAGATTTCGAGTGATAGAAGAAGAAGAAAGAAGTTGTTGAGCCTAGACTTGTGTATCTTGGAGGTTACTCGAAATGGTGATGCTCTAAGAGGCTACACATGAAAATGTTGTGTAAACGTGGAGTTTTAGTTTGAGTGATGCAAAAATGTTTGAAGTTTACAAGATTACTTTCCAAGATCTTGAGAGTTGCTTGAAGAAAACCTTACAAATGGCACACACACTCACAAATTTTTTTAGAGATAATGAGAAGAACTTGGGAGTGAAATGAGTGAGAGATTTGTGTAGTGTGTGTGGGGGGAAGTCAGCCGATCATAAGAGGGAAAAAGGGGGAAAGAATGGGTTAACTTCCTTAGGTTTTGATGTGATACATGCATGGATACATGAAAGTCCAAAGCATTGTGGTTTTTGATATGTCGGGGGGGGGGGGGGGGGGGGCTTTTTTGGGTGTTACTTGATCCAATAAAAAGGTTTCTCGGCCCAAAGGAAGGCCCAAAAGAATTTTTCGGCCCAATAGGGTGTTAGGCCGAGAATTCTTGGGCTAAGGCCCAAAATTTGATTGGACTTAGCTCTTAGATCGATTTTTGGGCTTTCGTGAGGCTATTCTAACTTGATTCACAATGTATGCACGTATGAATAACGTTGCGGTTTGAATTTCACTAATTGGGTGTTGCAAGGTTACATGGAGGAAATTGTTTCGTACAAGAAGTCCCAATCTCAACCCTAATTTGCAAGTTGTGAGAGTAGTTTCGTTCGAAGATTATTGATGTTGATTTTTTTTTACCTGAACCGAATAGAATTGTAGCTTCTTTTGAATAGGGAATCATTGTGTTCAACACTCCCCATCCAAAAATCTATCGATTCAATGTTTTGTGTGTGTAAACCAACTACCACTACAAGGATACGGACCTATGTCGACGATACCTATCCCGACGACGCATGTCGTCGGTACAAGTCATATTATGCCGAAAACATGTCGTCGCCATACCTTTTGCAAACTTTGACTAAATTCCTTTGACCGGGATATCTGTGCCGATGACAAGTCTGGCAGACATGACAAAATTGTTTGTTGGATTCTGAAAGTTTATACCGTCAACTTATCGTCGGGATTGGTTTCGAAAAATCTATTTTCCATTTATTTTTATTCCATGTTCCAGAAATACTGTACGTCGTGGTTTTGTGTAAGCTATACCGACGACAAGTCATCGGCAAGACACCTAGCGATCCATGTGAAACATCTATCCCGACGACAAGTCGTTGGCATAGGTTTTTAATTTTAATTTTTTTTTTGTTTCAGCAAAAAAAACGAAACGACGTCGTTTATATAGACCCTATACCTACGACATGTCATCGGCATAGGGTTTACCCTAAAAAAATTCAGTCTTCGTTCATTTGCACACAGCGAAACATGGGTTTACCCTCTCCGACGAAAATCACCTTCTAGCTTCCATAACCGGCGATTAGCCCCATGTAACATATTTTCTACTCCTAATTCGTTGTTTATTGCTATGTGGTAATAATTTTTACCCTGAATTTGGGTTTTTTTTTGGTGTTTAGAGTTGTTCACCGGTGGTAAAGAGGTTTTGCTTCACCACCGTCCTGATGGGTTTTGATCAAAAGAACATCCTATGTGCACATACAAAACCCTGAAGCTTTGGATCTAGGTTTCTTTATTGTACATGCAAATTTATCCAAAACTTGAAACCCTAATCTAGCATACTATCAAAAATGAAATCTAGAATACAATAAGTTTAGACGATACCTTTCAACAGTTGCAAGATTCTTTGATCTTCAAGAAGCTTAGTGTCACAAGTGTAACACCTCTAATGGCTTACAAACAACACAAGCAAGAAGATGATCTAAGAGAGAGGAGAAGAGAGGCACAATTTCGGCTATAGTAACCTTAGGTTTTCTTGGTGTAGTCGAAACTGAAGCCCTAGGTCCCTTAAATAGCTGAGCTGCTAGGATTTCAGTCAAGACCCTAATTGGATGACTTAGGCCTAAGCATCTTGAGAACCTTCTGGAATAAGGCCTCCTTGGATGAAATTAGAGTGGACCTCCACTCCTAATTTTGTCGCCCTTATGCCCAAGAGAGTTCCCACCCCAAAACCAACTATCACACAATTGACAGTTCTAGTCCCCTTTATTTAATTAATCTCTTTCAGTCATAAAATTAGTTTTTAATTTATTCTTGACTAATATTAATTAAACTATATAATTTCTCCTTTAATATATTATTCACATAATATATTAATAAACCATAATAACCTCTCTCTCTCTCTCTCTCTCTTTATAAATCATCATGTCATGTTGCTTTGGTGAAGGCAACCCAAAAGGACCATGCACAACCGAGTCAGGTGCATACCAAATATAGCTACGGGCTTAGACACTAATCCAACAGTCTCCTACTTGGATAAGTCTAGTAACTATAAATGCAAGTACGACTTCAGGATCCGATTAGCAATCATAGCTCTTAAAGACGCTGTTGAACTCTGATCTTATCAATAACCTGTCCTTTAGATAAGGGATTGTATAGTCCTCCATTCTAGATATCGTGCGGACAATTACATGGAATTAGAACTTTATTGAACACATCAATTTAGTCCTAACCGGGCTCGACACATAAGTCAAACCAAATCATCGAGGGGCCCAGATATCGCTTTTACCCTATTAGGATAAAAGGAACATATAAAATTCGACTTATACGCATTTACTATTCACTTATTGAATCATGCACAACAATTCGTTTTATAACATCAAGTTACTGATGCGTTTACGCATTATCAATGCACAACCAACTTGCAAACAATAAACCATATATCTAGGTTTAAATACTATATGATATTATCGTCTTGCGATCACTCGTGATAAATTCCATGAAGTGATGCCAGCAAGCATGGGTTTAATCCAATGCTCAAACTTATTAATAAGCACTCATTAACATTGCAGCAAACCTTAGCTATGTCTAATACATTTTAGACAGTCTACAACCAAATTCATGACAATCTTCTTTCATACTTACTTCCAAAGTATAAGCGACTGTGGACTGTTCGAATAATCTTATTATTTAGGAAGTCAAAACTTGCAAAGTGAAACAACAGGTAAATGATTAACATAAGATAGTAACTTCACTCATAAATAATACTCTTTTATTTAATCATCAAATTTTAAATACAAATTATCTATTACACGTTTCTAAGCTATCTAATCTAAACTAATATCGTCCTTCAGCCCAATGCTCTTAGCGTGCTGCAAGTGCTTAACCCTACTCAGTCCCTTCGTAAGGGGATCTGCTGGGTTATCCTCTGACGATACCCTCTTCACTACGAGGAGTCCCTCTTCCACCTGATGTTGAATAAAATGATATTTCCTGTCGATATGTCGAGATCTACCATGATCCCTTGGTTCCTTGGTCAAGGCAACTGCTCCTTCATTATCACAGAAAATGTCTATAGCCTCCTTTACGGTTGGAACAACTCCAAGGTCTTCGATGAAGTTCTTCAACTATATTTCCTCCTTTGACGCTTCACTCGCTGCTATGTACTCTGATCCGCACGTTGAATCAGCTCCAGTCTTCTGTTTGGAACTTTTCCAAGTCACTGCTCCTCCATTTAGGGTAAAGAATCAGCCTGACTAACATCAATAATTATCTCGGTCTGTCTAAAAACTGGCATCACTATACCCTCGCACCCTTAAGTCATCACTCCTACCGAGGACTAGAAACCATTCCTTGGTCCTCCGAAGGTTCATAAGAATATTCTTGACTGTGGTCTAATGTGCTCTGCCAGGGTTCCATTGATATTTGCTGACCATGCTCAAATCAAAGGTCACATCAGGGCAAGTACAAGTCATAACATACATGATCGAGCCAACTACGAAAGCATACATTACTCGACTCATCTCTGCTATCTCGGCTTCGGTACTCAGACCTTGAGTCTTTCTCAACTTGGAATTACTTTGGATTGGTAACTCCCCTTTCTTGGAATTCTCCATACTAAAATGCTTTAGTACCTTGTCCAAATAAGTATTATGACTAAGTCCTATTAGCCATTTACTCCTGTTTCTCACTATCCTTATAACCAAAATATAGGCAGCCTCTCCGAAGTCTTTTATAGCAAAACACTTCCTAAGCCAGGACTTAACCTCCTGCAGGGTCAGGATGTCATTTCCTATGAGCAGCATGTCATCGATATACAATACGAGGAAACTAACTATACTCCCACTGGCTTTGACATATACACATGATTCATCCTCACTTCGTAGGAAGCCAAACTCTTTGACTTTCTTGTCAAAACAAAGATTCCATCTACGAGACGCTTGTTTCAACCCATAAATGGATTTCTCAAGCTTACACACTCTATTGGGATGCTTCGCATCGACAAAAGCCTCTGGCTGATTCATGTAAACATCCTCAACCAACTTCCCATTAAGGAAGGTGGTTTTGACGTGCATCTGCCATATTTCATAGTCATGAAATCCAACAATAGCCAGCATCACCCTAATAGACTTTATCTTTGCAACTGGTGAGAAGGTCTCATCATAGTTAACTTTGGGAGTTTGAGTAAAGCCCTTAGCCACCAATTGTGCCTTATAAGAGTGTACCTTCCCATCCATGTCGGTCTTCTTCTTGAAGATCCACTTGCACCCGACCATCTTACGACCTGGCACATTCTCAACCAAATTCCAAACTTGGTTGTCATACATGGACTGAATATCGTTGTCCATAGCCTCTTTCCATTACATAGACTTCGGGCCTACCATGGCTTTATTATAGTTGTTAGGTTCATCCAAATTTACTAGTTTACTATCACTAATAAACGTATCCCATTTAGTAGTGATATGGAAACCATAAAACTGGGGTGGAACACTAACTCTTTTGGAACGTCTAAGAGGTAAGGACTCGTCAATCGGTTCAACATGAGTTTCCTCCTCAAGTTGAGCGTCGGTGTCAGAGGTTCCTTCATCGTTCAATTCTTGAAGCTCCTCAAGATCGATTTGCCTCCTACTATCCCTTTGGCTTATGAGTTCTCGTTCAAGGAAAACCGCTCTCCTCGCAATGAAGACAACATTGTCACTCAGTCTACAGAAGAGATAACCAAAGGACTTCTATGGGTAGCCAATGAAAATACACCACTCACTATGAGGTTGAAGCTTGTCGTGAGTCTCTCGTCTTACGAAAGCCTCGCAACCCCACACCTTGATATGTGCCAATGAGGGAGCTTTCCCTGTCCACATCTCGTGAGGTGTTTTGGCAACCTTCTTTGTAAGGACTAAGTTAAGGATTTGGGCGGCAGTCTCTAAGGCATACCCCCATAATGAGATAGGTAGCGAAGCATGACTCATCATGGAACGAACCATGTCGAGCAAGTTTTGATTACGCCTCTTAGCCACACCATTCAACTGCATTGTCCTAGGCGGTGTTAATTGTGAAACTATTATGCATTCCTTGAGGTAGTCGTGGAATTCAAGACTAAGGTACTCTCTACCTCGATCGGATCAAAGCATCTTGATTTTCCTGCCTAAATGATTCTCCACTTCTTGTTTAAACTCTTTAAACTTTTCAAAGGTTTCCGACTTGTGCTTGATCAAGTAGATATACCCATATCTGCTATAATCGTCGGTGAAAGTCACATAGAAGCGGCTTGCATCCCTTGTGGTGGATCTAAAGGGCCCACACACATCGGTGTGTATGAGATCCAATAAACCCTTACCCCTGGACAAGTACTAGTGAAGGGTGACTTGGTCATCTTTCTAAGTAAACAAGACTCGCACACATCATCGTCCATAAGATCGAATGACTCCAACAATCCATCCTTTTGGATTTGGGCTATGCGTTTCTTATTGACATGTCCAAGACGACAATGCCAAAAGCATGCTTTTTCCAAACTGTTGGAAGATTCGATACACAACACATCATTTCCTAAGTTGTCTACAACCATCATAGTTTCATATATTCCATTACAAGGCAATGCTTCAAATTAGAAAACACAATTAAGATAAGCATTAATAGAACCCTTTGAATTATCAAATGAATATCTAAATCCTTGACTATACAAACCATGATTAGAAATGATGTTTCTTACCATTTTTGGCGAATAGCAACAATTATTCAAATCTAGTCCTAATCCATTACTAAGCACTAAAGAGTAAACTCCAACCTTGGTGACAGGCGACGATCTTCTGTTCTCCATGATCAAGTTTATCTTCCCATGCTCCACATCCCTATTTCTTCTTAGGCCCTGCAAATCAGAACAAATGTGAAAACCACATCCTGTATCAAGTACCCACGAAATAGCATGTGATGAATCATTAGATTGAAAAGTGTAAATACCTGCGAAGGATGGCTTGATCTTCCCATCCTTGATATCTTGCAAGTACTTTGAGCAGCTTCGTTTCCAATGCCCTACATCGTGACAGTGATAGCACATTGTATCCTTTGGGTTTGTGGTGGGTGCAGCGGGACCAGCCTTGGTTCCACTAGAAGAGGTGCCATATCGGGACTTTCCCTTATGGTGGCTCTTTGAAGGAGCCTTCCTCTTCTTATCCTTCCCTTGCCCAATATCCAAAACTAGGGCAGTAGTAGGAGTTGATGCAACAGATTTATTCTTGAGGTTGCTCTCAGCAGTCCTCAACAACCCTTGAAGCTTGCTCAACATGACCTCCTCTTTGTTCATGTGGTAGGTCATGCGGAACTAGTTGTAGCATAGTGGTAAGGAGTGAAGAATTATGTCAATTTCTAGCTCCTCATTGAAGTCCACATTTAACTTCTGCAGGCGATCAACATATCTTTGCATCTTTTGGAGATGAGCAGTGACAGACTCTCTGTCCCTCATCTTGATAGTGATCATCGAAGTGATGATCTCGTACCTCTCCTTCCTCGCGCTTTGATGGTACCTATCCATCAAATCTTGATGCATCTCGTAGGGGTAGAAGTCCTCGTAGGACTTTTGGAGTTATGCGGTCATGGTAGCGAGCAGGATGCAATGGAATTTTGTGGCATCACACTCGTGAGTTGCATAAGCAGCAATCTCCTCGGGAGTAGCAGTTTCAAGGTTTATCTCCTTCATCTCCTTGTGGAGGACATATTCCTTGTCCTCGTAGCAGGTAACCATCCTTATGTTGCGGATCCAATCATTAAAAATGTTTCCGTCGAAGATTACCCTCTTACACAAATTCATGAGTGAGAATGAGCGTGAAGAGTTCGAGCCTTGAGCGTTGTTTGAGTTCGACATCTGAAAAGGAAAAGAAACAAAGTTTGATTAGATAAGAATCCCCAATTAAACACACAAATGAGAAATTAGGGCTAGGATCCAACAACATTATTTACAACTTAAAAGAGGGATGTCGTAATTTAACTTGCAAATAATTTGACGGTAAGTGAATGATGATACACTAATTTCCACCATGAAAAACGAAAACAATTAAGTTTTAAATGTATTGAAACTCTTAGATCTTTTGATACTCATTTAACTTTTCAATGGCATGTTTAAATCTCGATATGCCCCTCAAGTTTGTGACTGGGATACCGAGGATCACAAACAGGGTGTGAATAACCATGCGAATGTACTTGGTGTCCTCGATGTTATAGTCACCTAATCAATGTGCAGGTTACCCACACACACTCCATTGATCTATGACAAACAACAAGTCACCCTTTGCCACCTTTGCTTAGAGCCATATTGGTATGCCGGTTAACCACACACGCTCCACTAACGTCTTAGCAAGGGTACAAAGTGTAATTCCATGGAATAGCATCAAATTCACATTTTTCCTCAAAGTAACTAAGATTGAGAATTTTATAAAAACATTTAGTTACTTTATTAATCATTATACTTTTAATGAGGAATTAGGTTGCCCTATCCTACCCGTTCAGCTAACGACCCTCAACCAATCAAGGAAGGGGTGGGTGAGAGTGGACATCCATTAAACGACCATTTTATAGACCATAACCTTATACCCCCTTAGAGATTGGCTTCGTGAGTGAGTCCTACTAACGGTAAGACTAGCATTTATGTTATACGTATATAATAATTATTCTTATAATATTATAATAGTATAGGGTGAATTTTAAACTTGTAAAATTCTAGGGTTTTGAATTTAATTATTTCAAAATTAAGCTTTTAATCCATAAATTTTAATTCCAAACTTGAGGGAAAGTTTTGAAAACATTCAAAACTATCTAGATCAAAATTCAAATAAATAATTAAACAATTAGTTTTAGTGATTATCTAATTTTGACCTAATCCAATTTCATGCAAGATAATTGACCAAATAATTCAAATAATTAACATTTATCATATAAGGAATAATTATTCAATTAATTTGACATTATCTTTCATTTTGGCAAGGATAATCCCATAATATTAATAAAATTCGTATTTTATCAATTCAAAATGTTTCGTTAATTATCCCACAGCAAAATAGGCATAAAATCCTGAAATTCCCTCTGTCTGACTGCCCAACTCGTCGAGTCCCTTACTGGATTCGTCGAGTTCATTCGAATCGGTGAGTCCTCTTTGGGACTCGACGAGTCTGTCAGACATAAAGCCATAAAAACGAACTCAAGCAATGATCAATCATACACTGCATCAAATACAATAGAAACCAAGCAAGGCTTTGATAACATTGATGGGTTTTGAGCAAAAGAACATCCTATGTGTACATGCAAAACCCTAAAGCTTTGGATGTAGGTTTCTCTATTGTACATGAAAATTTATCCAAAGCTTGAAAGCCTAATCTAGCATACTATCAAAAACGAAATCTAGAATACAATAAGTTTAGATGATACCTTTCAATAGTTGTAAGAGTCTTTGATCTTCAAGAAGCTTAGTATCACATGTGTAACACCTCTAATGACTTACAAACACCACAAGCAAGAAGATGATCTAAGAGAGAGGAGAAGAGAGGCATAATTCTGGCTATAGTAACCTTAGGGTTTCTTGGTGTAGCCGAAACTGAAGCCCTGGGGTCCCTTAAATAGCTGAGCTGCTAGGGTTTCAGTCAAAACCCTAATTAGATGACTTAGGCCCTAAGAAGCTTGAGAACCTTCTGGAATAAGGCCTCCTTGGACGAAATTAGAATGGGCTTCTACTCTTAATTTTGTCCCCCTTATGTCCAAGAGAGTTCACAGCCCAAAACCAACTATCACACAATTGACAGTTCTAGTCCCCTTTATTTAATTAATCTCTTTCAGACACAAAATTAATTCTAATTTAATTCTTGACTAATATTAATTAAACTATATGATTTCTCCTTTAATATATTATTCATATAATATATTAATAAACCATAATAACCTCTATATATATATATATATATATATATATATATATATATATATATATATATATATATATATATCCTCCTGTTAAGTTGCTTTGGTGAAGGCAATCCAAAAGGACCATGCACAACTGGGTTAAGTACATACCAAATATAGTTACAGGCTTAGACACTAATCCAACACGTCCGTCTTCCACCACCTTAGCCTTCCCTACCTACGAGTTGACCCCCTTCTAGATTCTCTTCCGTTCGTTTTTTATTGCACGTAAGAAACTGTGGGTTTTTCATGTTTAATTTTTTTTTTTCTGATTTTGTGTATTCTGGTGACCACCAGCCACCACCGGAGACTCACCATCAACTTTGACAAGCGGAATCCGTCCATTACAGCAAGAAGAACGAACGAAATAGGTTAGTTTTTTTTCCTAATGTTGATTGAAATTGAACTTGTATATATGTATAAGCTTATATGAAATTGAAATTGATCATCCTATGATTATAGAATTGTGTTGTTTGTTTGTTATATGTATGATTGTGTTGTTTGTTTGGCATATGTATGTTGTTTGTTTGTTTAGGTTTATATGAAACTGAAATTGTATGTATAACATGTTAATGTACTTGTTTAATGTTATATGAAACTGTAATTGTGGTTAAAATATTATATGAAATTCAAATTTATTTAGGTACATATGAAATTGAAATTATATGTATAGAATGTTAATTTAGTTGTTTAGATTTCTTTGAAATGGAAATTTTGTATGATTGTGAAATATGTATGATTGTGATCTTTGTTTAGGTTGATATGAAATTTTATGCATAAAATGTAAAATATGTATGGTTGTGTTACTTGTTTAGTTTGTTAGCTTGAGTGAATGAAGTGATAAAGTGTTTAATTTTTATGTTTAAATGTTTGTCATTAAGAACAAACGTTACTAATAGCAACATAAAACAAAATATAAAAATATTTAAACTAATAAAAGTACGTTTATTGAGAACAAAGTTTATTAAGTAAAAAAAATATTTAAACTACAAAGGTTATTAATAGTAACATATTTTTTTAGCTTGTTTATTAAAGTATTTTATTTTTATTTCTATTTGATAGTTATAACATAAAACAAAATAATAAAACCACGTTGCTATTAAAAGTACGGTGCTATAATGAAACAAAAAAAAAATAATAATATTAAAAGTACAATGTTGTAATTGAAAAAAATAAGATGTATCTATACTATAAATATTAAAGAGAAATGAAAATAAAATGCTTTAAACAAACTAATAAAAGTACATTGCTATAAAAGTACATTGACTCTATAAATTCCATCCGATTTCTACTTCCAGGGTATATATTTCTTTATATACTTGTGAATACTCTATCCATTCCGTCCGTTTTTTTCTCAAACAAAAAGTCATACAATACATATTCACATATAGCCAAAATACAATTTAACTATGTATATAATGTAATTTTTAATAATGAAACAGTAATGACGATCGATAAGAGTTGGATTCGTGAAAACTGAACGTCTCCAAAATTCTTGGAAGGTCTTAAAAACTTTATGGAGATTGCTAGGAAACATATTGACTTTGAAGACAAAGTGCGTTGTCCGTGCATAAAGCATGTGAATATGTATTGACAGTTGTTGAGTACGGTTTATGCCCACATATATGATCGTGGGTTTCTAAAATCGTATGTTTATTGTTATTAATTATAGTGAATGTGTTGTTTAAATATTATTATTATTATTATTAATTATAGTTTTTGTTTAAGGAATATTATTGTTATGATTTTAATTTTTAAGTTTAGCTGTTCGTTATAATTAACGTATTTTTATTGTTTTCTTTATTTTAGGAGTAAATTCAATAGAAATATAAGAAAATGCAAAACGAGGTTGGGGAAGGCAGAGAAGTAAACGAGGAAGAATGTTTAGAACGTGCCCTTGGGACGAGATGTGGGCATGCTCGCGGGGTGGGTAGGAGACCAATCACCAACTTCGGTTTAATTCCAAATGAACGACCTTCCACTTCCAAATCGTTCCAATCTCAATCTCAATTTGATGCAAAATAAATGCAAGAATATTTGCAACGATATAATGCATCATTGGCGGCATGTATTCTGAACTTCCAACCACCATCATTTCCTAACTTTTTATTCAACTATAACACACAAGCAAATACCTCTCAACAATTTTCCGAAAGGATGGAAGAAGAAGGAGAAGAAGAAGAAAAAGGAGGAGGAGAAGAAGAAGGAGAAAACGATTATGATAATCATGGTTGATGTTTTTTTAGTATTTTGAACAATGTTAGTTAACTACTTGTTGTAATATTAAACTTGAATTTGATGTTTTGAATTTGAACAATGATACCTAGTTAATGTATTTCAATTGATATATGCTGTCATGTTTTCTGGATTTGTTAAAAATGCAGGAATGGTAATGTACAAAATCTGTAAAACTAAAAAAAAACCAATAGCTATCCCGACGACATGTCGTTGCTATAGGTATATAATCGACAACTGTGAAAAACCTATAGCGACGACTAGTCATCGTAATAGATTAAACCTTTCGCGACAACATGTCGTCGCTATAGGTTTCCCGACGACATGTCGTCGCCACAGGTTATTAATAAAACTTTATTTTTTTCCTTAAATATGATTGACGGAAGTTGTACCGACACCAAGTCGTCACAATAGGGGAAGCTATGTCGATGACAATATTGACCTACGCCGACACGCCTATATCGACGACGCTTTGCCGACAACATGTCGTCTGCATACCACCGACAACATGTAGTCGAGATAGAGTCCAAATTTGTCGTCGCCATAGGGTGCTCAGGTTGTAGTGTACTAAGGTGGTCAAGGCATTGCTGAATTTGATAACTAAGTAGTTTAACTCAAAAGTTGTTGTTTCGACTAAGTGGTTCTTATAGATCATCCTTATACCTCATATAACTTATTAGATGTTCGTCTAAACTTTAGCGAGAATTAATCAAAGTATACGTATCCCTATCCTAATTTAATGATTTTAGTTTGTCTTCTTATATGCTATGAAACCTATCTACGTAAAACTTTTGCAACGTTTATATTATAAGTACAATTTATGCATTCATGAAACTTATTTTTAAATGAAATTTGTCACAAATGGGAAATTTTTTGATCATTTGGAAATGTTATGATCATGTATATGTGCATGGATGGGTTATCACTTAATTGTCATTATGATTTGGGATCTCATGTGTTATTAGAATACTTAGCTAGAGGGTTACAGTCGGCATTCAAAAACGCTCTCACACGTATGTGTGGAATTGCTAACCCACATGTGGTCTAGAGTGATAAGTCACTGTTAGTAGTTTATTAGAATGGGAAATGGTGTATAATATGTTATGTGATAAGCGTACATAAGTTATGATGGCAATGGTGTGTAGTAGTAGTAGCAGTAGCCTAGGTGCTTTCTATAAAATATCTCGAATTTTAACCATCATTATGAGATTTGGTCTATAAGATTTACTTGAGGACTTGGAGTAGAACATACTACATTTGAATTATATTGGAATTGTTGGTTTATTTTGATGAGTTGTTTTTATTTTTCAAACGCTTAATTGTGAAATGTTTTTTCCCCAGATTTGATACTTCAAGAATATTTTGGAGTTTTATAAACCTTTTTTATGAGTTTAGTTTTGGGTTTGGAATGTTTACTCTTTTCAATACCTTTTAATGAAGTTTTAGAAATGATAATCATGATTCATGACCAAAGAAATCTTCGATTAAACTGATGAAAACAAGCTTACATGGTTTATATATACTGTTACAATGCACCGATTATAATAACATCCACCTAACAACTTTCTAACAAAATAACCAATTAATCACTTAACGAAACCAATGTCTATTACTAACGAGACTGAAACAAACGTGTTTAACTTATAGCTTTGTTACCCCCATCAAGATGGATCCGTAAAGATGGATTGAAGGACCATCTTGGAAATAATAGGCAAAATCTTTGATATCGGTAAGGTTTTAGTAAGAATATCGGCCAATCGTGTTGTTGTATAAATTCACATTAGCTTAACGGTTTTATCAATAATCTTGTCTCAAATAAAGTGGTAATCAATTTCGATATGCTTCGTGTGTTCATGAAATGTTGGATCTGTAGCTAATTGAATTGCAAAATAATTGTCACAGAAAATCAGAGAAGGTGTTGTTGTAACATAACCAAAATCATGTAGTTGATGACACAACCAAACGAGCTCACTTGTGACAGAAGCAAACGGTACACTGCTTCTATCGACGAGCATGAAACAATAGTTTGTTTCTTAGATTTCTAGGAAATCAATGAATCACATTAGAAAAAAAACAGTAACAGACCGACGTGTGTCAACACAGCCAGCCCAATCCGAGTCATTGAATGCTTTAAGTTGTAAAGAAGGAACGGTTGAAAAAAAATCCCTTGGCCTGGATTATTTTTGATATATCTCAATAGATGATGAACTGCTTGAAGATGAGGATGTTTATGATTTGTGACAAATTGACTCAACCTGTTGACTGCATAAGCAATGTCAGGCCGTGTAATTGTTAAGTATAACAATCTTCCAATTAATATTCTATATTGGGATGGATCAAAAAAAGGAGCACCTTGAAAATTTATAGTTTTGAGTTTTGGATCCATTGGATATGAAACTGGTTTAGAAGCTAGAAAACCGGTATCTTCAAGTAATTCTAAAGCATATTTTCTTTGAGAAATAAAAATTCTAGGTTTTGACCTTGCAATTTCAAGACCCAAAAACAATCTGAGATTGCCCTAACCCTTCAATTTGAATGGTTGACTCAATTTCTACTTGAGAATATTAATACCATCAAGTAAAGCTCATGTTATAACTATGTCATTAACATAAACCAAAGGGCAATGTACTTTCAACCACTACCCTTATAAAATAAGGAATAGTCTCCTTTTGATTGAGTGAATCCTTCATGGAGTAAAAATGAAGAAAATTTGAATACCATTGACGTGAGTCTTGTCAAAGATCATAGAGAGATTGATTCAATTTGCAAACCATAGGGGCATTTCGGTCATTTTTCTGAAAAACTGTATAACCCTTGGGAATATCCATGTAAACATCTTCCTCTAAATCCCCATTTTAAAAGGCATTATTCACATCAAGCTGAATAAGTGGCCATAGTTGTTGAGCAGTAATTGCAAGCATAATCGTGACTGTTACTAATTTTTCAACAAGAGAATACGTATCAAGAAAATCAACTCCTTCCAATTGATTGAATCCCTTTGCTACCAAACGTGCCTTATACCATTCAATGGAACCATCAACCTTTCTTTTCATTTTAAAAACCCACTTACAACCTAAAGGTTTTCTATTTTTCGGTAATGGAACCATATTCCATGTACTGTTGACTTCAAGAGCATTTAATTCATCATTGATAGCCTACTTCCATGTACTGTTGACTTCAAGAGCATTTAATTCATCATTGATAGCCTAATTCCATTCACATTTTGAGGAGAAGGAACATGGGGTATAGGAATAAAAGGAAATGAAGGAGAACTGTAGGAAAATTCATCCAATTTTGTTAAATTAATAAGAGGGACAATACGTATGACAACCTAGGAAATACGCCTCCAACCGTCGTCGATAGTCAAACAACAAAACACGATAAAACAATCTTGTAAAACTCCAAAAAATTTAACCATCACTCTTATTAACTTTAGAACCATAGGCTCAAAAATAAGTGCGCAAAAAGTCACGTCACTTTACGAGCAGGTCACTTTGGCATCCTAGAATTTAGGTCTAAAACTGTAGACATTCAGTTAACTGTGAACGCCTTTTTAATCTGGCATATTGAGCTTTAATGCGTATTTTTATAAATGTATAGTGTCATTACAACTAAAATAATATACGATATGATATCTTACATTCAATTGTGGAATATCACAAACGAATCAAAACAACACAAACTGCAACCATACTTAATATGTCTGCAAAACTGAAATTTCCTATTAAGCAGTTGTGAGCAAAACAAACCTTCTAGTCTCAATGTACATGTTTTCCTATTTCCGGAAATATAAAGAACATCCAAAATGGAGTTCGTATGCAAAAGATACGATCATTTTAAGAATAAAAAACCTGTATAATACTGTTTTGCTTAAAACTCCCAAAACCGTTTCTATCAGTTGAGGGACTTGCACTCCTTAGATGGATATTTTGAGAATATTTTTGGACTCAAGATATGATCTAATATTTAATTCCATAATCAAAATAATTTTAGCAAACATATTTGCAAAAGTAAAAAAAAAATGGACGTTTCGCGTCATTTAGACGCGGATCATAAAACGTGATTTCCCAGAGTTTTACAACTCGAAAAATTAATTTGTTCGGGTTTTTGAAATCCTTGAACTCGGTTCTATCACTTACAACTTTTGAAAAAAAATATTAGGGTAGGATCTTGGCATGCAAATCTAGGAAGGTTTTAGAGTATTTTTTAGAAGATGACATCACTAGACCCCACCATGCTTAGTTGGAAGAGTGAAAAATAAGCCAATACTTCCCTCTTGGACCCTTACCCACATTTTTTACCACCTCCCCTTCTGCTTGGTTGAGTGCACACTTCTCCTTCTAATACAATCATGGTGTATATTGTGTGTTGGACTTTCTATGAAGGTATGGGTGCCCGACGCATGTGAGAGACCTCATACACTATAAAAGTAAGGCTTTGGGTGTTCATTTCATGAACAAATCATCAGCCACTTCCCCTCTTACTCTCCCCTCTCCGTTATCTCTTTTTTCTTGGTTTGGAACCCACCACCAAGAACCACCACTCCACCACCGTAAACCACCATAGCCACATCCTTTTGCCCCTATTTTTGACGACCAACCGCCATCACCTTGTGCCACCTTTGTGATGATATATTTTTTTGGTGTTTTCTAGTTAAATACTTGAGTCTTCATTGTGTTTTTGGGTTTAAATCAAGTCCAAAACAACCCCAGTTTAGATCGTTCCTAGTTCGTGTTTTATCGAAGTGTTTCTCAAAGATAACCGCACTCTCAACTCAAGTTCACAAATCAAACATTAAGGTGAGTGCTTAAGGCCATTTTTTATATTTTTTATATATTTCGTTGGTAATACATGTGCTCACATATTTCGTTTATGAAAAAACACTCTTGAAAAACATACTACAAAATGTTATGATTTTATGTGAAAAATTATGGTACATTCAAGACCTGTTTTGCCCATCTTAAACCCTATGGTTTGCAAAACTGTTTTGTATTCAAATAGTTCAGGTTGATACCTTTTCAGGGACTACTCACGCTTGTTCATAAGATCTGTATACAATTTATTATGATTTTTTCAAAATTACATATCATTGCAGCCCTTTTTGGACCAGTCTGCAAACGGTCATTTTCACCTTAGTTAGAATTCATATCAGGTCAGAAAAAAAATTAGGGAAAAAGTAGACTCAATTTATAAATATTGAGAGTATACAGATCCTAATTCCGACTCACGATGATTTTTGTATAATTTTTCGAAAACAGGGACAAAATCAACATTCTAGATTAATTTTCCTGTTTTGTCTTTCAAATACATATACATATGATATGTGATATTGCCACTTTTATGTTACTTAAAAAGTCAAACTATTACCATGCATGTGTGTGTGTGTGTGTGTATATATATATATATATATATATATATATATATATATATGTGTGTGTGTGTGTGTGTGTGTGTATGTGTTTAAATACATATTTATACAAGTTATAATTATTATAAAGTATGCTTTATACATGTACTTATGTTCATTACTTTGGAATGTACCTCTTTATAAAAGCGAGTACATTACACTTTTGCATACATACCAAGCATACTTGGATTTTATAAACTTTATACAATGAAATTCATTATGCCTAGTGACTTATGGACAAATAAATTAGGGTTGAGAGCTATTCACATACCTCAGTTAAGGGATTTTTAGTGAGAGTATATTCATTAGCTAAGTTTAAACACTTAGTATGTTCACACTATTATAACCATTAATCTTTGGAGCGAGATACATATGTATAGATCTATATAGGGTTGAGATCTCCACCCGATGTTGCTAGCTACAACCTCGACCGATGAATCGAAGCAGGTGATAAGTTTCTACAATCATTACTACGGCGTATAATGAAGCGACGTAGGGGTACATAAAGTCACATAGCTCGGTTATAGGACTCATTATAAACATTAACTGGAATCTCTCTCTCTCTCTCTCTCACACACACACACACTCTACAAACCATGGGCTTGGTTGCTTTCACAACTATTTTAAGTATGAATTTACTTATGTAACAATATAGTTTGGTTTTCAAGTATATTAAAGGAATCTTTGCAAACACAGTTTTAACTATTGTTATACATATAAAGAAAATATTTTTTAGACCTTTTAAAAAGTATTACTGTTGTTAGCAGAAAACTTGTAACTCTCACCAACCTTGTGTTGACCCTCAAAACTCCCTGTATTCTCAGGAAATCACTAAACATACATTCAAGACAGATTTGATTACAGGTGACCTAGTTTACTAGTTGTTGTAATACCTGCCTATATGTTAAGGCAATTCATGTACTATTATTATTTGTAAAAACCCTTGTTTTCAAATATCAAGATGGAACATGAATGCTATTTTTTATTGTTGTACTTTTGCTATATATTCAGTTTACCTGTAATCCATGAACTTAGTCGCATAGCCTGGCGTGTTCCGCTGCCTCGGCTGGGGGTGTGACATAAACATAGTTAGATTCTACACGTCACCGTCGTTCCAAGAAATATAAATTTCACACGAATCTGACACAGTATGAGCCAGATACAACATTTATAGGAAATAAATGTCTATCGTACTTACAAAGTTACAACGTTGAAAACTACAACAAGATTGGCCGACTTTTGGGAAAAGTCACTAACTAGACAAACGTAATACTACTTAAAGTAGGGATTATGGAGTAAAGAACACTTAAAACAAAGATCATATGGGGAACATATGAGTTTTAACAATAATAAAAAACACATCGAAAAATGAAAGTAAAAAATAGACAAAACGAGCAAAAGGAAAGTTGAGAGAATGATGATACCTACACAAATATATAAGAGTCATGAAAGAGAAGTTTGTATGCGAGAGTTACGGAATTTCAAAGTTGAATTTTACCGTCACACACACTCACCTGCAGTGCGCCGCGCGCACTGACACCCGATTGTGTCGAGATACAGGATGACACTACACACTGAGATGAAGCCACGTGGCACGATCGTAATATCCGCATGCATATGTGTGGCACGTGCACCAAACCTGCTATAAATAGCAAGACCCATAAGTTTATTTTCTCACACAGTTCTTGATTCTCTCTCTCTCTAAAAACACCTCGTGTGCTATCGCATCGATCACTTCTCGAAGTGCTAACTTCTCGTTTCTACCCTACAAAAACGGTTTCACGTATATATGTATGTTCACGGCCCCATTTTCAACTCTTTTCGCGGGGGGGGGGGGGGGGGGATACATGTCTAAAATGCGACTTTACATAGTTATAATTAATTGTAGTTAAATAATTAGGCTCATAACATTAGGATAATATTTTTCCTGGTAGAAAATTTGCCCAAACTTTTTTGCTAATATTATTCCTAGTTGTTATACTAAACTACAATTATAGATAGAAACATACCTAATTGTTATGCTGGCCAGTTTCCAAGAAACACCAATACTATTATAGTTAATATAGTTGAATCTCTAGGGTAACTTAGTATGTAGCCTTTATTCTGGCCAAATCTCTCGGATAGAGTTTCACCTAGTCGTCATTCTGGTCAACTCTCTAGGAAAACATTATACCTAGTCGTTATTCTACCAAATACTCATAGAAAATAATATATTACGACATTACTACGTATGCTTAACTCAAACGGATAATTGTAGTATATTATGTCGTCACTATGCTCGACTTAAACGGATAATAGTAATATCACTAATATATTATGTCGTCAATACACTCAACCAATGTATAATAGTGGTACATTATCTCTTCGCTACGCTCAACTTAAATGGATAATATTAGTATATTATGTCATCACTACGCTAAACTCAACACGAATAATAATAATATATTATACTGCACTACGCTAACAAATAATAATATATTACGCCGTCACTACGCTCAACTCAAACGGATAGTAGTAGTACATTATGTCGTCACTACGCTCGACTCGAACGGATAATAGTAATATATTATGCTCCGAACTAGTACTTCCTTAGGAATTATGACAATAGCCTAGGGACTTATACTCCGATTAGGTTTGTACTCAAACTTTCAACTAAAACTCACTACTAGAAAAACAACCTTTTACGACGCTCATTGCGCGTCGTAAAAGGCTCAGATGACGCGCAAATGCGTGTCAAGGAAGGCCCTGTCATAACGAGAGACGAAGCGCATTTACGACGCTCATTACGACGCGTAATTACGACACGCGTTTACGACGCGCAATGCGTATCAAGGAAGGCCCTGTCATAAAGGAAGACGACATGCATTCGCGTGTCCTAACCTTACGACGCGCGTGTTAATGACATGCAATGCGTATCAAGAAAACCACTATCAAGAAAGGCCATGTCATAAATGAAGATGACACACATTTTTGCGTATCATAATTTTAAATGTTTAAAAAAAATTATTTATAGATTTACTAATTTTCAAATTAAATTTGTATTTAATGTCTCATAATAGAAAATAAATATCATATACAAAAAATACAATCCATTGCATAAAATTTAATGTCATACAAATAAAATACCATAAATAACAAAGATAATTCATTTCACTAATATGTCTATTCCAATAGTGAGTAAATGTTATAAAAAAAAATGAACTCCGGAGAAGAAAAATTTATTTACAATTGCATTATCTAGCTTACTATCTGCCAACAACTCTTCGTGTGTTTGCTTTTTGCTTGAGTCTCGTTTCCTCCAAAACTTCTAGATCCAGTGGCTTGCTTCTTCCTCGTTACTGTACAGTACCTATGGCCACAACTTTGCAAGCTTGACTAAAGAACTTTGTATGCCAACTGTTGTCATGCATTAATATTTAATAACTAATACTATGCATATAAACATTAAAAAACTAATTAATTGAAACTCTCTATTTATTCACAGGTATGAATTACATTACCAGATGATTACATTTGGAAAGGGCATTTATGTCTTTTCCTCCATAGTCAAAGTTTTAATTATAATTTTTAACTACAGTGCAAGGCTAGGGTTACGAGCACCAGAGGGGAGTGTAGCAAGTATAACAGAAAACAAAAATGGTCAAAAACTAATTGGAATGTCAGATCAACCTAATGAACAGCTACAAAAACTATCTGAAGTTCAAAATTGCAACCCTAATATTAATCACCCTAATGAACAACTACAAAAACTATCTGAAGTCCAAAATTGTAACCCTGTTGTTGAAGAATCATCAACACCAGGGACAATAATTGAAGTAGCATCAACATCAGGGCCTATAGTGGATGTGCCATTATCACCAGAGCCTATAATTGAGGTTCCCACAACACCAGAGCCAGAACAGATACAACAAGAGCTTGATATGGAGGATTTTTGTGAAGAAGATGGTGAAGAAATTCCTATGATTAAACTAAACATGGAAGAGTTTACTCAAAATTTGTAGACTTACATGGAAAGACACATAGAACTTGGAGAAGGTGACCTGTCAAAAGCACTAGTTGCCTTAACATCAGAAGCTGTAGCAATCCCTGTACCTAAACTTAAAAATGTCATCCAACTAAGAACAGAACACCAAGTGTAAGTAATTGTGAAAAGATGATGTGATTTGTGATTTCTAATTTCTAAATTCTTTTTTTATTTCGATTTTGCAGATATGAGCTTCCGGATTCACATCCTCTTTTGGAAGGGGTAAGTGTAGTGGTGTAGTGTAGTATACCTTATGAAGAACCTGATATGCTCTTTGATTTGATTTTTGTTTCTTAACAAATGTGTGATAAATTAAAGATGGACACAGGAGAAGCCTGATGATCCTTGCTCATACCTTCTTGCAATTTGGACACCTGGTGAGTGGATGAAATGCTGATTGAATTATTTGTTTGTTTATATTATACCAATAGGTGAAACTGCAGATTCGATTCAACCGCCAGCTGGACAATGTTCTTCCCAAGAATTTGGCACGTTATGTAATGAAGAAACATGTTTTTTTTGTTTTTTGCAACAGCACATGAGAAGCAAATAACCAAACTGTTAGAGGGACACTCTTGGTGAGTTTGTAGATATAAAAAAAAGTAATCGAAGAAAGATGCTATAATTTGCATTTAACCTAAAACCAAACAACTAAATTTACAATTATAAGATAGATAAAGAGAGTAGCCTTAAGTCCATAACCACAAAACACTTATAAAGAACAATGATAAAAGGCCTTAAGGAAATGTATGTGCTTTCTTCATCTATGTTTGAAATAATTGCACAATACACAAAATGGTAATTGTTCAAATCAAGATGTAAATTCAAATACATTGTCATGTTCATATCTCTCAATTTTGAAAATACAAATCATGTACAAATACCATGTAGAGCTGCAATGAGAGGGAGCTTTCCACTCAACGGGACATATTTTCAAGTCAATGAGGTATGACTTTGCTTAACATGAACTCTTCTTGATAATCAAGTATTTTTCTTTTTTCTTTTAGTTCTTTCTTTACTAATGTTATTGTGATGTTTGAAACAAACAAATAGCTTTGGTGAAAAGACAATGTCTGTTGTTGATGGCCATAGTGGCTTGATTCATAGCTTTGGATTTCATATAGACAACAGTTAATTTGTATTAACCCAAAGATAAATTCTGATATTGTATTGTTTTAGCTTTGTTCTAGAGATGTTAAGAGTTTTTACTATGAATCCTTAGCTGTTTGTTCTAGAGCTATACTGATATGAGATTGGTTAACTTGCAAAACACAAATTTCAAAATAGAAGACTAAAGAAGCAGAAGGTGACTATTAGTGCATAAAAAAAAACTGAAAGGGTTGCATAAAATTGACATACAGGGACAACATTACAAAACTTTCAATTTAAAAAAATAATAAAAACCATTCGTCCACGTCAGCATTTCACAGGTTTTTGGTCAAAATTACCCAACACAAGTCGAATTTGAAAAGTAAATGGTCTTATTGATGATTTTCCAAGTCCAGTAAGCAAAATACAAAAATGATTAAAAGCAGATTGCTATTTATGAGAGTTTATCAAGTTGTACCTTAAAATTATTGGCTGTCGAAAAGCTTCAAACAAAGTATAAACAAAGCAGGGGACAGAATTGACAGAAATGAGAAAAGTAAAAATATGTTGCCCATTTGGAGGTTAGTTAGTGCATATCCTCCAAATAGAGCAGGGGACAAAATTGACACAGAGAAGAAGGCTGATTTCTCACGAGTGTATAACATTTTTGCTTCCCGATACAAACTTGCATTGATCATCAAACATGAGTTTATGAACAAATGTTACAATCATACAAACTAATTTCTCACGAGTGTATAACATGGGTTTCTACAAATAAGATTGAAGCAAGTTTGTCCTAACAGGTCCAAACAATCATTATAAAATCACAAAATATGTAAATAAGGATACAAAGATATACAAATATTGAGAATTGTGGTACCTATTCAACAATCGATAAAACATCTATATGACAACTTCTTTGAGTAAATCCAGCACCACAATCCCCTTTGAGATTCCCAAAGCTAGCAAAACCAACAGATGAAATTTTGGAAGTTAAGGGCTTTGAGAACTGGAATCGGAATTTCGTTTCCAGAGTTCAACCGAAATCATATCATCTTCCGAGACATGGCCACACACTTTCTGCCAGGTTCGTGTGAGCCGGTTGGCCACATTTCTTCTGACATTTTTGTGCATTATAAGTTCCTCTATAGTTACAATTATCTGTACAACCTGTTGATGGTGAAAGGTAAGTTGACCAATATCGTCCTATACTCTCCCCATGCTCCTAAGGTTCAGTGATGGAGGACCTTTTCCTTAAAGGACAACAAATGTGGACTGAAAAAATATATAATGAAAAAAATAGAGTCTTGGAAGTAGTGGTGCCTTATTATTATTATTAATGATTGAAGGGTTATATTCCTTATACCAAATTAGACTCTGATTAGTAGGAAAATCACTGCCATGGGTCCATAAGGAACTATTAGCAACATCTGTTTTATCAAGTCCTAGGCTTTCCCTTTCAGTTCCAACCTGAATGCAATCAAAAGTATGCAACAGCTCAAAACTATGTGTGAAATGTGAAAGAAACCCTAATAATCAAAGTTAACAACAAACATGGTAGGTCCATTCGTTAGATGAAATGTCTTGTTTAGCATTCTTGAGATCAAGCAAGGTGACAGAATATAAGCCTGCTCCCCAGATATCAAACCATGGACCATAGCTCTGGAGAGCAAACACACACACACAAACACACACATATATATATAACCCTTAAAATAAGGAGACCCAACAAATTATAATGTCAGTCACATCAATATTCAATGCTCTGATGCTCCTAATCCACTCATTTATTGTGTTCTTTGAAGTCAAAAGACTGTAGATATGGGAAAATAAGTAGTAGATCATAAAGATATGGTGTCACCTGTAGACCAATCATCATACTAATGATATCCAATGTGTTTGCTTCCTTGTTCGAGACTAATCTTTTCATTTATGCTAAAGATTGCATCATCAATGAAAGAAGATTATTTTATTTCTTCCAAATAACTCTCACTATTATTATTATTATTATTATTGACAATCTATTATTTTATATTATAAAAAAAGAAGATGATTTCTTACAGCAATAGAAGATAATCTCCGAAATGAGGGAGCATGGGCTACATATGAAGCAGCTGCAACTGCTGCTACACGTATCCTGTTGAAAGCAAATATTAGTTGGCTTTTTTATTTTCATAAAAAATTGAATAGCATATTATAATTCTATAAACTTAATGTACCTTTTATGCAGATCAACATATTCATCAGTCACATCTACAATCTCCTCCTGCATTCATAGAAAATTTTACCATATGAAGCAGCTGCAACTGCTGCTACACGTATCCTATTGAAAGCAAATATTAGTTGGCTTTTTATTTTCATAAAAAAAGAATAGCATATTATAATTCTATAATTTATTGTGCCTTTTATGCAGATCAACATATTCATCAGTCACATCTGCAATCTCCTCCTGCATTCATAGAAAATTTTACCATGTATTTAAAATTTTAAAAGCAGGTAGATACTTTAAACTACACATGGTATTTAAACGTACAGATTATAGGCAAGGGAAACAAAAGAACCTGAAGAAGTTCCTCAAATACATCTTCTAAAGTGATTATACCAATGACTTCACCTTCTTCTAAAGTGATTATTGCCATTACAGATGATACATGTGTAAATCTTTCAATCGCGCTCATAAATAAAGTTCCTTATTTGACCTTTTTTTTCTGTAATATAGAATAATACAAGTGTTATTATGATGGCCATAACAAAATGAAAGGAAATAAAATAAGATACCTCACCTTTTAGTAGATTTGTGATATCAATTGTCTGATTATCACTGAAAAATGGAGTGATTAAATATCTTGCTAAACATCCCTGATATTCCTGTAGTAATTCACTACTAGTTCTGCAAACCAAACCAAAAGAAGAACAATTTTTACAATAGACTCATCCATCTTTTTGATTAAAAGAGATGTGAAGTAGAAATTCACCTTTCCAAAAAAAACCTTATTACATATACTACAATAAAAACCACCAAAAATGATTACAATTTTAAATTTCAAGCGTATTGAACCTCTATTATCAAATAACATTTCAGCAGCAGCAATTACAGCTGCAAGGAAGACCTGAGCTTCCTTGTGGCTTCTCTATTTTCTCCCCTAATCCTTGACTTCTCTAACCTCAGAAAGATATTGGCTCACCAATGCAGTTCCTTATAAGTTATTAACTCTAACGAATCCTTGGTTCAATCATTTCATCGAACAGTTGGACTGCATAGTAAAACACCCTTTCAAATCTCAATATAAAATGGGCAGGACAAAGTAATGTAAAAACAAATCAAAAACATAATCGACACATAAACCCTTGGAAAAAAAATAAACACCTGGTGGGAAAACATCTGAACAACCACTGCCATCGTCCCATGAATAAACTCTAATATCAAGCTTTGTGCGCTCCGAGCGAGGTACATAGGAGGTCTTCAAACAACAAAAGAAGTGTGACGACAGAGTCATGGTAATGGAAGAGAAAAATAGGAGGAAAAACAGGAGAAACTTTAGGAAACATAATTGGTTGTAGAAAAAATGTACAGATGGAGAATAGGATGTGTAAAGCTATCGTCGTATTGAGGCACCTTGTTTTTTTCAAGAAGTTGGCTCTTTCAAGAAACATGAACCATCAGAACAACCGACAACAAGGACCTATGATAAATTAAACTCAATAGATAAAATAGATCGATATCATTCATATTAGGTTGAGAAGAAAAACCGAGCAAGATCAAGTAATGACAAGAAGAAATATTGATTACGACACAGAAGAAATATTTGATGAAGCAAATAATTCTTACCATTTGTTTGGGACAAAGAAAAGCTCGTCTCTACTCTTTGAAACCTTCATCATACGTTTGTCACCCTAAATCTTCTTGTTCGTCTTTCTCCTTCCCTCTCACTTTCTGTTAACGGTGGGTTCAATAAAAATAGAAATTCGTGTGAGAACAGATATAAACATTAAACATATATTAAAAATGGGGATTAGGTTTTGAGAGTGAAAGAAGGGGGGGGGGGGGGGGTCATGCTGGTAAACGACAGAGAGGCGAACCAACCAACGTCTATTGTAGCCGACTCCATCTCCATCTTCTCTGATCGTCACCTAGTGTTGATTAGTGGAAGAAAGTAGCCCCAATCGATTAGAAGATGTGGAGGTTAGACTGGATGATGGTTTTCCACAAGGGGATGGAGATAATTGTGAATGGGCGGTGGATTGTCAGAAAAGGTTTGACATCGATCGGCAGAAGGTGTAAGGATTAATCCAGTTGGATGAGGCGGTGAATGAAAGAAAGTGGTGAGGTTAGTCTAGTAATTTGGAAGATAGATGGTGATGGGGAAGAAAGGCCGTCTTTCATTGGAGGTCGACGGCAGTGGGAGACACTTAGAAGGGTCGAAGAAGCAGCATATGGCGGAAGGTGAATGGAGGTTTGAGAATCGAGAGAGAAGAAAGAAAGAAAGGGGCTTTTTGGCAGGATGAGCTAGGGTTTTCAGCCGGTGGAAACAAATCGGGCTTTTTAATTTTTGGATTTCATTACCCCCTCGGATGAAACGCACGTTTCATTAGAATTTATAAAGCGACATGGTTAGACGACACACATTTTATTTAAGGTGCCCTCCGTCTTTATTTTTTATTTTTTATTGGACACTAATTTTAGGGCGCGCAAAAATATGTGCCCTCTATGCTTCATATTTTGGAAAACTGACATTGATTTTTGGGGCACGCTCAAATGCGTGTCCTCTATCAACGCGTGTCATTGATTTCGCGTCGTAAAAGGCTATTTTTCTAGTAGTGACTATTATTATTAATTACACTACTAATAGTCTTGAACTGTCACGTGGGTTGCTAGATTTTAGAACGACTATATGCTAAAATGATCCTGCCCTCAGGAACTTCTCAGTTGGCTGATCCTTACTTGATAGTCTTGAAGTATAAAACAAGAATTAATAATAAAACACAAACAAACTTCAGATATAGAGTTATATAGCCTCAGTCCCTCAATGAGAAAACTCCTAAATATATGCATCCAAATCTATAGGAACCCAAAGTCAAGAGTTTAGGCCAAATAAGACATCTAGGATTAGCACACAATGTGGGTCGAACCACAATTAGGCATAACATTTACACCTATGCTTAATTATGGTTAGACTGACATACAACTAAATCGTGGATATGGCAGTTGATAGACTAAACCCTAGAGAATCCCATAGAACTTAGTGATGGGTTTTAGCCATAAGAACTTTCCTATGTCCGCATGCAAAAACCCTAATGCTTGGATCTAGGCTTTCTAATTAAACATGCTTTGAATCCAAGACTTATAATGACTAATTAGGTATACAAAAATAGATCTAGAATCATACCTTTGAATCTCTTGTTTGATCTTGTTGTCTTTGAGCTCTAGAGTCACAATTGTCACTCCTCTAATGGCTTACAAACACCAAATAGCAAGGAGGATGATTTGAGAGAGAGGAGAGGGGAGGAAATTCGGCTAGGGATTCTTTATTCTCAATGAGGTGCCGATTTCCCTTTGCCATAGGGTCTATTTATACTTGTAGACTCCTTAAGGGTTACAACTTAAACCCTAATTGGATAATCTTCTCTTAAAGCAATCCATATCCTTTCCTTAGATAACCTTGGACAATTTTAAGCTATCTCTGGCTTCTAGAATTCGTCCATCCTTTATCCAATAAGGATTTACAGTCTAAAGTTTAACTATCAAACAATTGACAGTTTATACCCTCTTGTTTAATTAATCTCTTTAAGTCACCAAATTAATACCAATTAATTTATGACTTATATTAATCAAATAACAATATTATTATTATTTATATTATTCTCATAATATATTAATAATATTTATTCTCTCTTAATAAATCATCCTATCAAGTTGCTATGGTGAAGGCAACCCAAAAGGACCATGCACAATCGGGTCAAATACTTGCCTAATATAGTTGCAGCCTTAGACACTATTCCAACAGTCTCCCACTTGGATAAGTCTAGTAACTATATGCACAAGTACAATTCGATTTGCAATCGTAGCTCTCAAAGACGCTGTCAAACTCTGATCTAATCAATCTTGTCCTTTAGATAAGGGATCGTACAGTCCTCTGTTAGATATCATGCTGACAATTCTATGGAATGATTAGTCAAGCATTTAGATTTCTCGATCTCTGATTTATTTGACATAGAACTTAATCGAACACATCAATTCAGTTCTGACCGGGCCTGACACATAAGTCAAATCAAATCATCGAGCGGCCGAGATATCGCTTTTACCTACTTAGGATAAAAGTTACAGATAAACTTCGACTTATATGCATTTACTTATTCATTAATCAACTATACACAACAATGCGTTTTATAACATCGAGTTACTGATGCATTTTCGCATTATCAATGTACAACGAATTAACAAATAACAAACCATATATCTAGGTTTTAAGACTATATGATATTATCGTCTTGCGATCACCCTTTTATATCATATTCCATAAGGTGATTCCAGCAAGCGCGGGTTTGTTCCAATGCTCAAAACCAGTTCATAAGCACTCATGAACGTCGCAACAACCCTTTGCTATGTCTAATACCATTTAGACAATCTACGCACCAATTCACGACAATCTTCTTTCATATCTACTTCCAACATATGAACGATTGTGGACAATTTGAATAATTCGATTATTCTTAATAAACTCAATTATTCTGGAAGTCAAAACATGCAAAATCAAACAATAGTTAAACAATTAACATAAGACAGTAACATTACTTATAAATAAAACTCCTTTATTTAATCACCAAATGTTAATTACATTTATCTATTACACGTTTCTACTACTATCTAATCTATGCTAATATCATCCTTCAGCCCAATACTCCTAGCATGTTGCAAGTGCTTAACCCTACTCAGTCCCTTCGTAAGCGGATCTGCTGGATTATCTTCCGATGATATCCTCTTCACTACGAGTTGTCCTTCTTCTATACGATGTCTAATAAAGTGATATTTTCTGTCGATATGTCTTGATCTACTATGATCTCTCGGTTCCTTGGTCAAGGCAACCGCTCCTTCATTATCACAAAAAATCTCCATGGGCTCCTTTATGGAAGGTACAACTCCAAGATCGCCGATGAAGTTCTTCAGCCATATTGCCTCCTTCGACGCTTCGCTCGCTGCAATGTACTCTGATTCACACGTTGAATCAGCTACGGTTTCCTGCTTGGAACTTTTCCAAGTCACTGCTCCTCCATTTAGGCTAAAGACTCAGCCCGACTGCGAACGGTAGTTGTCCCTGTGGGTCTGAAAACTGGCGTCACTATACCCTCACACCTTCAAGTCATCACTCCCTCCGAGGACTAAGAACCATTCCTTCGTCCTCCGAAGGTACTTAAGGATATTCGTCACCGCAATCCAATGGGCTCTGCCAGGTTTCCCTTGATATCTACTAACCATGCTCAAAGCAAAGGCTACATCAAGGCAAGTACAAGTCATAGCATACATGATTGAGCCAACTGCGGAAGCATATGGTACTCGGCTCATTTCTGCTATTTCAGCTTCGGTACTCGGACTTTGAGTCTTACTCAACTTGGCATTACTTTGTATCGGTAATTCTCCCTTCTTAGAGTTTTCCATACTAAAATGTTTTAGTACCTTCTCTAAGTAAGTGTTATGACTAAGTCCAATTAGTCTCTTACTTCTCTCTCTTACTATCCTTATTCTCAAAATGTAAGAAGCCTCTCTGAGGTCCTTCATAGCGAAGCACTTCCCGAGCCAGGACTTAACTTCCTGCAGAGTCGGGATGTCGTTTCCTATGAGTAATATGTCATCAACATATAGAACAAGGAAGCTTACTATACTCCCACTGGCTTTGACATATACACAAGATTCATCTTCGCTTCGTACAAATCCAAACTCTTTGACTTTCTCATCGAAGCAAAGATTCCATCTGCGAGACGCTTGCTTAAGTCCATAAATGGACTTCTCAAGCTTACACACTCTATTCGGATGCTTCGGATCCACAAACCCCTCTGGCTGAGCCATGTAAACATCCTCAGCCAACTTTCCGTTAAGGAAAGCGGTCTTGACATCCATTTTCCAAATCCCATAATCATGAAATGCGGCAATAGCTAGCATCACTCTAATAGATTTTATCTTCGCAACTGGTGAGAAGGTCTCATCATAGTCAACTTCGGGAGTTTGAGTAAAGCCCTTCGCGACCAATCGCGCTTTATATGTGTGTATGTTTCCATCCACGTCGGTCTTCTTCTTGAAGATCCATTTGCACCCAACGGTCTTACGTCCGGGCACATTATCAACCAAATTCCAAACTTGGTTATCATACGTGGATTGGATCTCGCTATCCATTGCCTCTTTCCATTTTGCAGACTCCGGGCCTGCCATGGCTTCCTTATAGCTATTAGGTTCATCAAGATTTATTAGTGTACCATCACTAATATAAGTGTCCCCTTTGGTAGTAATATGAAAACCATAAAACTGGGGTTGAACTCTAACTCTATCGGAACGTCTAAGAGGTAAGGACTCGTCAATCGGTTCAACCGGAGTTTCCTCCTCGGGTTGAGTGCCAGCGGTAGAGGTTCCTTCATCTATCGACTCTTGAATCTCTTCAACCTCGATCTACCTCCCATTGTCTCCTTGGCTTATGAGTTCTCGCTCTCGGAAAACTCCTCTCCTTGCAACGAAGACAACATTGTCCTTCGGTCTATAGAAGAGATATCCAAAGGATTTTTGCGGGTAGCCGATGAAAATACATCGCTCACTATGAGGTTCGAGCTTGTCGTGAGTATCTCGTCTTACGAAAGCCTCGCAACCGCAAACCTTGATATGTGCTAACGAGGGAGCTTTCCCTGTCCACATCTCGTGAGGTGTTTTGGCAACCTTCTTAGTAGGGACTCGGTTAAGGATATGGGCGGCAGTCTCTAAGGCATACCCCCAAAAAGAGATAGGTAGTGAAGCACGACTCATCATAGAGCGAACCATGTCCAACAAGGTTCGATTACGCCTTTCTGCCACACCATTCAACTGCGGTGTCCTAGGAGGCGTCAATTGTGAAACTATTCCACACTCCTTGAGATAATCGTGGAATTCAAGACTTAGGTACTCTCCTCCTCGATCGGATCGAAGCATCTTGATTTTCCTGCCCAATTGATTCTCCACTTCATTCTTGAACTCTTTGAACTTTTCAAAAGTTTCTGACTTTTGCTTGATTAAATAGATTTACCCATATCTGCTATAGTCATCGGTAAAAGTCACGTAGAAGCGGTTCCCATCCTTCGTGGTTGATCTAAACGGTCCACATACATCGGTATGTATTAGGTCCAATAGACCCTCACCCCTTTCGCAAGTACTTGTGAAGGGTGACTTAGTCATCTTTCCAAGTAAACAAGACTCGCATGTGTCATCTTCCTTAAGGTCAAATGACTCCAACACTCCATCCTTTTGGAGTTGGGCTATGCGTTTCTTGTTGACATGTCCAAGACGACAGTGCCACAAGGATGCTCTATCCATACTATTGGAAGAATCTATGTTCAAAACATCATTTCCTAAGTTATCAACAATCATAACAGTTTCATATATTCCATTAGACGGTATAGCTTCAAAATAAAAGACACCATTTAGATAAGCTAAAATAGAACCATTCTCATTATTAAAAGAAAATCTAAAACCTTGTCTAAACAAACAATGAAATGAAATGATGTTTCTAGCCATTTCTGGCGAATAGCAACAATTGTTCAAATCTAAACATAAATTATTCCTAAGAACTAAAGAATACACTCCAATCTTGGTCACAGGCGACGATCTTATGTTCCCCATGATTAGATTGATTCTTCCTTGCTCCACATCCCTACTTCTTCTTAGTCCCTGCACATTAGATCAAATGTGGTAACCACAACCGGTATCAAGAACCCAAGAAATAGCATGATTAGAATTGTTAGATTTAATTGTGTATATACCTGCGAAAGATGGCTTGATCTTTCCTTCCTTGATGGCTTGCAGGTACTCTGGGCAGCTTCTCTTCCAATGTCCTATCTTGTGGCAGTGGTGGCACTCTGCCTCCTTTGGGTTAGGGCAGGGCTTAGCAGGATCAACTTTGGTCCCACTAGAGGAGGCACCATCTCGGGATTTCACCTTGCGATAGTTCTTAGACGAAGCCTTCCTCTTCTTTCCCTTCCCTTGACCAATAGCCAAGACAGGAGCAGCGGGTGGATTGGGAGTTGGTGCAACAGACTTGTCTTTGAAGTTGCTCTCAGCGACCCTCAAGAGACCTTGGAGTTTGCTTAGGGTGACCTCCTCTTTGTTCATGTGGTAGGTCATCCTAAATTGATTGTAGCTCGGAGGCAAAGAGTGAAGCACCATGTCGATCGCCAAGTCTTCCCTGAAGTCAACATTTAACTTGCGAAGGCGGTCGACATACCTTTGCATCTTTTGCATGTGTATGGTAAGAGATTTTCCATGACCCATCTTAGAGGAAATCATGTTAGTGAAAATCTCATAACGCTCTTGTCTCGCGTTTTGGTGGTATCTCTCCAATAAGTCTTGATGCATCTCGTACAGGTACATGTCCTCATAGGACTTTTGGAATTCGGAGTTCATAGTGGCTATATGATGCAATGTACCTTCGTTGCATCGCGCTCATGAGTTTCAAAAGCGGTCATTTCAGCCGGAGTAGCGATTTCAGGGTTGATTTTCTCGAGCTTCTCATCGAGGACATACTCCTTATCCTCATAGCGAGCAATTGTGCGGATGTATCTTATCCATTCGCTAAAGTTCGTCCAATCGAAAGTGACCTTTTGACAAAGGCTCATCAATGTGAAAGAACTAGCAGCAGTGTTGTTTGCGTTCGACATCTACAAATAGAAAGGACAAAGATAGATTAGAATATGAATCCCTAATTATCACCCAATAAGAAAATTAGGGCTAGGATCCAACAATAATATTTACATATTAAAAAAGGGATGTCGTAATCTAACATGCAAATAATATGAAGGTAAGTGAATGACGATTCACTAATTCTCCACCATAAAACCTAACTATAATTCCTAAATGTATTGAGAATTCCTAGGTTCGGATGAGATTCATTGAAACTATTCAATGGCATGTTTAAATCTCGATATGCCCCTCTTGTTTGTGACTGGGATACCGAGGATCATAAAGCGGGTGTGAATTACCATGCAAATTCACACGGTGCCTTCATTGTAACGATCACCTATTCGATGTGCCGGTAAACCACACACGCTCCATCGAACTATGATAAACAATGAATCACCATTTGCCACCTTTGCTTAGAACCAATTAGTGTGCCGGTAAACCACACACGCTCCACTAACTTCTTAGCAAGGGTGCAAAGTGTAATTTCATGGGATTGCATCAATTCACTTTTCCTAAAGTAACTAAGATTGGGAAATTTTAAAAAAAATGTGTAGTTACTTTGTATTTCATATTAAACTTTTAATGAGAGGATGAGGTTTCCCTATCCTACCCGTTCGGCTAACGACCCTCCACCGATCAAGCAAGCGGTGGGTGTGAGTGTACACCCATTAAGCGCCATTTTATAGGCCGCAACCTTATACCCATCTTATAGATCGACTTCGTGAATGAGGCCTACTAACGGTAAGACTAGCATTTTAGTTATACATACATACATATATATATATATATATATATATATATATATATATATATATATATATATATATATATATATATTAATCTTGTAATATTATATTAGTATAGGGTTGTATTTTAAACTTTTAAAAAACTTAGGATTTGAAATTTAAATTGTCTAAATTAAAACTTTTAATCACAATACATAAATTTCGAAACTTGAGGACAAGTTTTAAACATTTAAAACATGGAGGATCAAATAACAAATAATTCTAATTAACAATTAATTTCCCAATTAACTATATTTGATTTATTCAAGATTTCTTGCAAGATAATTACTAATTAATCAAAATAATTAGTTAATTATCATATAAGGAAATTAAATATTTTATTAGTTGATAATTATCTTTAATTAGATCAAGATTATATTCATATATATCAAAAAATCTGATTAGGGTTGATCTAATATGATTAAGGTAATTTTCCATAAGATAATAATGAAGAAATCCCGAATCTGGCCATTCTTGACGCTTGGACTCGCCGAGTGCACCAAGGGACTCGCCTAGTCAGGCCAACTCGCCGAGTCCACTATGGAACTCGCCGAGTCCATGACTCAGAAACACAAAAAAAACGAATTTTGCAGTTAAGTTTCAAACAAACAAGCAACAATTTAATAGAAACCAAGCTAGGCTCTGATACCACTCATGGGTTTTAGCCATAAGAACTTTCCTATGTGCGCATGCAAAAACCCTAATTCTTGGATCTAGGCTTTCTAATTAAACATGCTTTGAATCCAAGATTTCTAATGACTAATTAGGTATACAAAAACAGATCTAGAATCATACCTTTGAATCTCTTGTTTGATCTTGTTGTCTTGGAGCTCTAGAGTCACAATTGTCACTCCTCTAATGGCTTACAAACACCAAATAGCAAGGAGGATGATTTGAGAGAGAGGAGAGGGGAGGAAATTCGGCCAGGGATTCTCTATTCTCAATGAGGTGCCGATTTCCCTTTGCCATAGGGTCTATTTATACTTGTAGACTCCTTAAGGGTTACAACTTAAACCCTAATTGGATAATCTTCTCTTAATGAAATCCATATCCTTTCCTTAGATAACCTTGGACGATTTTAAGCTATACCTAGCTTCTAGAATTCGTCCATCCTTTATCCAATAAGGATTTACAGTCTAAAGTTTAACTATCAAACAATTGACAGTTTATACCCTCTTGTTTAATTAATCTTTTTAAGTCACCAAATTAATACCAGTTAATTTATGACTTATATTAATCAAATAACAATATTATTATTCTTTATATTATTCTCATAATATATTAATAATATTTATTCTCTCTTAATAAATCATCCTATCAAGTTGCTATGGTGAAGGCAACCCAAAAGGACCATGCACAATCGGGTCAAATATTTGCCTAATATAGTTGCAACCTTAGACACTATTCCAACACTTAGAACCCAACAATTCAGACCAATACTATCTAGGAAAGATAACATGGTCAATGCATACGACTGGCAGATCTTTAAAACAAGGTAATGATACCATTTCCAGAGAAAGATCAAGTTATGCCATCCCCTCTTAAGACCAAGGATACCCATACTTTTCCTTAACCCCAGACGAGAAACCCTACAAAAAGGACGATTCCTCATAGACAGTTAGAGAGCCAACCGAATTGTCATAAGAACCCTCCGAGGACCCTTTAGAGTCCTCTGAGGATGACGATCCTACTGAGGAAGAGACAAATCCCCAAAGTAAGAAGTCGATTTATAGCATTATGAAAATAAGGAGGTAAGAAATCAACATGGGATTCGCTACATATCCTTTTCCCTCGAAATGTGACATACTTCTTTCATACCTACCCTAGACACTCACACTACACACCATGTCAATCAAATCAATGATGAGTTGGGAATCATCAAAAGTAGCGCTATAAGCCAGCCTAATATGATCCAAAGGTTAGATGAGGAGCTAAGACTGGAAAAAGGGATTGAAGCTCCAGGTACAAGTTGCAGAGCAAAAGTCATCAACGCAAAGGCAAGAGTCAGTACAACAGAGATAAGAACTCAATATTCTTAGAAATAGCTCCCTAACATAATTTGGTAGGCTTATACTTTTTGCCCTAAGGTCTACAGATTAAAGAAGTTAGTTTGTACAAGAAAGGAGTATCGTCACTATAGTCTTTCTAGTACATCGACGTTTTCCACTCCTATCATAGACACTTTAGTGATATTTGGTTCATACTAACTCATACGCCTAATCGTTACTACCCACATCTACAAAAAGGCATGATCGAATAATACTCCCTCTTTCACTAAACTATAATAGGATCCAAAGATGGCTTAGAGAAGAGTCACCAAAAGGAACCCTAGGGCACAAACAAACCTTGGCCTAGTAACCATGGATGCAGTGAAAATCGAGTCATCGATTACCCAACAAGTCGTGAAAGCCCTAGCTAAATCTAGAACCCATAAGAATGTTGGATATGAACAAGGTGGAGGAATCGGAGGAGATAGTACTCAGGGTGGTAACGGAGGTCACCCAAGAGAATGTACTTATAAGGAATTAATGAACTGTAAGCCTAAAAGCTTCTATGAAAATGAAGGAGTAGTAGGACTGACTCGTTGGATCGAGAAGATAGAGTCGATATTTGAGATCAGCTTCTGCGCGGAAAATTGCAAAGTAAAATGTGTTGTCTGTACCTTCGAGGATACAACATTTTCATGGTGGAACAGCCATGTCAAAACCATAGGAATTAGCACAGCTTATGCCATATTTTGGGATGAACTGAACCAGCTAATGATGGATGAGTATTTTCCCAAAGAAGAGATGAAAAAGATAGAGCAAGAGCTATGGAACCTTGCTATGCAAGACTGGGACATTGCAGCTTATACCAATCGCTTTAATGATTCGGCTATTTTCTGCCCTAGCCTTGTCACATCGGAGCAACAAAAGATAGAAAAGTACATATGGGGATTAGTTCAACCTATTCAAGGGTTGGTCAATTCAAACCGACTACAAACGCCATGGCACTATGGTCCATAAAGTTGACCTTCCAAATTCTAGAAATAGCAACAGGAGATCTGATGATGACTCTGAGCAACCACTAAGGAGAAAAAAAAGACAAAGGGAAAGTTTACCTAGAAACCATCCCATCACCCAATCCCCTAATACAATATGTTAGAGATCTTACGATAGGTAGGGAGTGCACCTATCACCATGAGGGTGCATGTAGAGAGCTAATATGTAACAACTACAATAGTAAGGGCCACACTGTTAAGTCTTCTAGGAGCCCAACCCACACCATAAACCAGAGAACTAGAAATCACAAGTGCTATGAATGTGGAGAAATTGTCCACTTCAAAAGAGATTGTCCTAGATTGGCAAATCAAGGGGTAACGCACGGCGAAAATAATTTTTCATTAAAACAAATCATGTTACCCAGAATCCACTCCTAGAAATCGGTACGCCCTCACTAAATAACTTGCGTACAAACTAAAGTAATAATATAGTTTTGTGAACACTAGATTTAAACATTCGTTAAAACACAAAACTAATAAAAGCTAAAGAAACACATGTTATTAATTATTAGGAGGATACGTAGGTTACATGATTCTAGAATTAAATAGTTTTAGAAAATCTGTTTTAGCTTATTGTGCAGCTCATGTCTGAATCCAACCGTAATAACGAGAAATCATATGATCAAAAAACTATTAAGTTTTAGCAGCATGTAATAGTATTCCCCAAATTATTAGATAACATTAAGTACAACTCGTAGTTACACTATGAATCCCTCGAAAATTATAGAATGAATTGTCTTGAAAACCCTTCGAAAAATCCTAGGGATTTGGTATCTTTTAACTCTATGTTCCAGTAAGTAATTGACTGGTGTCACTACCACTCTATGTTCCAGTAAGTACTTGACTGATGTTGCTACCACTCTATGTTCCAAAAAATACTTGTCTGAGGACCATAACGCTACCACTATGTATCGAAAAGTATTTGTCTTATCACACTCTCACTATCTCTCGCAACCAAAATCAAATCGGTTCAAAAACTTTACTTCGAAGGTAAACCTTAGGGAGTCGATTACTCTCTATAAAACTAAATTATAAGGATAAGCATAGTACTAAGTTGTTACTATGAACAAACACTATGTAATTATATATCAGTATGATTATAATTATAATTACAACAATAAGAGATATAAATCCTGATTCACTCAAATTCACCCAATAGTGCATCCACGTTTGGCACTACAAGTGGAATTTCAGGGATGAAATTTCCTTCAACAGGGGGAGGATGTAACAACCCAAAAAAATATGCCTCCAACCACTGTCGATGATCAAACAACAAAACACGATCAAACAATCTTGTAAAACGCCAAAAATATTAACCATCACTCTTATTAATGTCGGAACCATAGGTTGAAAAATAAGTGCGCAAAAATTCGTGTCACTTTGTGAGCAGGTTAACCTATTTATCTTCTACACGCTACCTTTGTTCCAGAAATATAAATTTCAAAAAAATATGACATAGTATGAGTGAGATACAACAGTTATAGGAAATAAATGTTTATCGTACTTCAAAAGTTACAACGTTGAAAACTACAAGGAGATTGGGCGACTTTTAGGAAAAGTCACCAACTAGACAAACATATTACTACTTAAAGTAAGGATTATGGAGCAAAGAACGTTTCTAACAGTGATCATATGAGGAGCATATGATTTTTAACAATAATTAAAACACGTCAAAAAATGAAAGTTAAAACTAAACAAAACGACCAAAAGGAAAGTTGTAGAGAATGACGATACCTACACGAATATATTAGAGTCGTTGAGAACAGAGTTCGTATGCGAGAGTTATAGAATTTCAAAGTTGAATTTTTACCTTCACATGTGCTCGCACGCAGTGTATTCGAGTGCAGTGCGCCGCACGTACTGACGCCTGATTACTATGGAAGCTAGAGCAAGAGCTATGGAACCTTGCTATGCAAGACTAGGACATTGTAGCTTATACCGACCGCTTTAATGATCCCGCTATTTTCTGCCCTAGCCTTGTCACCCCGGAGCACAAAAAGGTAGAAAGGTACATATGGGGATTAGTTCAACCTATTAAATAGTTGGTCAATTCAAACCGACTACAAACGACACTGTCAAGAGGTTGGCCTTTAACCTGACAAGTCAGGAAATCCACTAGGGCACTATGGTCCAGAAAGTTGACCTTCCAAATTCTAGAAAAAGCAAAAGGAGATCTGATGATGACACAGAGCGATGACACGGAGCAACCACTAAGTAGAAAAAAAGACTTAGGGAAAGTTTACCTAGCAACCATCCCATCACCCAATCCTCTAAGACAATATGTTAGATATCTTACGATATGTAGGGAGTGCACCTATCACCATGAGGGTGCATGTAGAGAGCAAATATGTAACAACTGCAGTAGTAAGGGCCGCACCGCTAAGTCTTGTAGGAGCCCAACCCACACCATAAACCAGAGAACTAGAAATCACAAGTGCTATGAATGTGGAGAAATTGGTCACTTCAAAAGAGATTGTCCTAGATTGGCAAATCAAGGGGTAACGCTCGGCGAAGAGCATTTTTCATTAGAAGAAATAACGTTACCCGGAATCCACTCCTAAAAATCGGTACGCCCTCGCTAAATAACTTGCGTACAAACTAAAGTAATAGTACACTTTTGTGAACACTATATTTAAACACTCGTTAAAACACAAAACTAATAAAAGCTAACGAAACATATGTTATTAATTATTAGGAGGATACATAGGTTACATGATTCTAGAGTTAAATCGTTTTAGAAAATGTGATTTAGTTTATTGTGTAGCTCTCGTCTGAGTCCAACCGTAATAAGGAGAAATCATACGGTCGAAAAATTATTAAGTTTTAGCAGCATCTAATAGTATTCCCAAATTATTAGATAACATTAAGTACAACTTGTAGTAACACTATGAATCCCTCAAAAATTATAGAATCAAATGTTTTGAAATCCCTTCGAAAATCATAGGGATTTGATATCTTTTGACTCTATGTTCCAGTAAGTACTTGACTGATGTCATTACCACTCTATGTTCCAGTAAGTACTTGACTGATGTCGCTACCACTCTATGTTCCAGAAAGTACTTGTCTGAGGGCCATATTGCTACCACTATGTATCGAAAAGTATTTGTATGATCACACTCTCACTATCTCTCTCAACCAAAATTAAATCGGTTCAAAATCTTTACTTCAAAGGTGAACACTAGGGAGTAGATTACTCTCTATAAAACTAAATTATAAGGCTAAGCATAGTACTTAGTTGTTACTATGAGCAAACACTTTGTAATTATTTATATAAGTATGATTATAATTATAATTACAACAACAAGAGATATAAATCCTGATTCACTCAAATTCAGCTAACAGTGCATCCGCGTTTGGCACTACAAGTGGAACTTCAGGGATGAAATTTCCTTCAACAGAGGGAGGATGTGACAGCCCAGAAAATACGCCAATCGTTGTCAATAATCAAACAACAAAACACGATCAAAAGATCTTGTAAAATGCCAAAAATTTTAACCATCACTCTTATTAACGTCGGAACCATAGGTTCAAAAATAAATGCACAAAAATTCGTGTCACTTTGCGAGCACATTAACATATTTATCTTCTACACGCTACCGTCGTTCCAGAAATATAAATTTCACAAAAATCTGACATAGTATCAGTGAGATATGACATTTATAGGAAATAAATGTCTCTCATACTTAAAAAGTTATAATGTTGAAAACTACAAGGAGATTGGCCGACTTCTGGGAAAAGTCACCAACTAGACAAATGTAGTACTAATTAAAGTAGGGATTATGGAGCAAAGAGCACTTAAAACAAAGATCATATGAGGAACCTTTGATTTTTAACAATAATAAAAAAACACATCGAAAAATAAAAGTCAAAACTAGACAAAACGACCAGAAGGAAAGTTGTAGAGAATGATAATACCTACACAAGTATATAAGAGTAGTTGAGAATAGATTTCATACGCGAGAATTAAAGAATTTCAAAGTTGAATTTTTACCATCACACACACTCGCGTGTAGTGCGCCGAGCGCACTGACACCCGATTGCGTCGAGATACGACACACTGAGATGAAGACTTGTGGCACGATGATACAGTCCGCGCTCTCCAAACCTGCTATAAATAACATGTCTCGACAATACATTTTCTCTCACCATTCTTGATTCTCTCTCTCTCTAAAAACTCCTCGTGTGCCATTGCCTCAGTCACTTCTTGAAGTGCTAACTTCTGGTTTCTACCTTACAACAACAGTTTCACATCTATAAGTATGTTCATGACCCCATTTTCAACTATTTTCGGTTGGGGGGGCGGGGGGGATACATGTCTGAAATGCAACTTTACATAGTTATAACTAACTGTAGTTAAATAATTATGCTCATAACGTTAGGATAATATTTTTCCTGGTAGAAAATCTGCACAAACGTTTTGCTAATATTATTCCTAGTTGTTATGCTAAACTACAATGATAGATAGAATCATACCTAGTTGTTATGCTGGCCAGTTTCGAGGAATCACCAATACTATTGTAGTTAATATAGCCAAATCTCTTGGGTAACTTAGTATCGTGCCTTTATTTTGGCGAAATCTCTCGGATAGCATTTCACCTAGTCGTCATTTTGGTCAACCCTTTAGGAAAACATTATACCTAGTCGTTATTCTACCAAATACTCATAGATAATAATATATTACAACGTTACTACGCTCAACTCAAATGGATAATTGTATTATATTATATCGTCACTACGCTTGACTTAAACGGATAATAGTAATATATTATGTCGTCACTACACACAACCAACGGATAATAGTGGTATATTATCTCATCGCTGCAACTCAAAAGGATAATAGTAGTATATTATTTCACAACTACGCTAAACTCAAAACGAATAATAATAATATATTATATCGTCACTACGCTAACGAATAATAATATATTATGTCGTCACTACGCCCAACGCAAA